>NW_010973360.1:3921169-4155315 GCF_000737465.1 Haliaeetus leucocephalus
TGGGGGGAGAGGATGGTTAGGGACAGTGGCTATACAAACAGTTAAGAAATCAATAGCATGCTCTCTGTTAACATGTGTTTCCAGAATGTAAAGAGTAATGGGTAGATGCAAAATTGTTCATAATTCATGGAATACAGGTGTGGGGTTTTTTTCCTTTTTTTTTTTTTTTTTAGGAAATGCAGGTAGTTTTCTTTCTCTTTTAGGGACTGAGGCAATCATCATTACAAAAAGTTTAGTGGTTTTCCGACAATTTTTTTTTTTTTTTTGCGCCAGTCTCTTCATTGTCATACCCCATCAGTCAAATTTGACGTTTAAATTGAGCCTACAAACCCACTCAAGCCGTAGTTCCAAATACATGTGTTATCCTCAGGGGCTGAGTCAATACAAAACCAGAAAAACAAAGTACCAAAGTATTCCTTAGAGGAGATATCCATTCTGGTAAGAAATGTTTTAAATATGAGTATTTCCTTCTAGGAAAAGCTAGAAGAGTAATCAATTCTTACTAAAAGAAAAAATCCTAAGAGTCCACAGTTCCAGAAAGAAATTCTATCAATTGACACAATTGCACTGTAGATGAAAATTTTAAATAACAGCAAAACATTATCTGTCCATCAGAGCTACAGGATGACAAATGCCCGTGCAACAAGTGAGATGCCTCTCAGCTGAAACCTAACTGCTTTAACAAGACATTCAGAATGCTTTACAAACAGGACACCACTGCAGCAGAATGGCCAAGCTATCCACCACTGCAAACAGCCACTTTTCTTTCTGTTATCTACCAAAACAAGAGCCCTATGTGTTCAATCCAAGACACATAAACATGATCTGGGTAGTTATGAATGCTATTTTCCCTAACCTAGCACATTTCTTCAAATTTCCCCCTGTGCAGCACCTTTACATACAGTTGATACTATGTTTTTTCTGCATATCACTCAATGTAAACAGGTATCAACCTCTCAGACAGGAGCTGATGTTTCTTATACCTCTGTTCCAGCAACAGCAGTGTAAATTTCAGTGCTGAGGAGCACATTGTTTTGTTCTGTCTCTGGCCACACAGATTCCTGGTCCACTAGTAATAACAATACCAAATACACCCTGTACTGGATGAATTACTCAGCTACATCACCTAAAATGGTGGACAGCATGAGAATTTGATGGTCAGAATGTAGGAAAGTTTTGTTTCTCTATTTTCTTCCAGTGTCTAGAATACTTCACTCAAATGTTATTCAGGCTACCCGTGCTAAAGGCCTGCAGAAGAATTTAGGCACTAAAGTACTGAATAGCATTTCTGAAGCAGGATGCCTATTTGCCATCCAACACCATAAGCGCCTTGGCTTTTCACAGTAAAATTACTTGGATATCCATAGTTGTGTTGATAACACAAAGCTCTTGAGTGACCTCAGCAGTAGCCAGCTAACAAAAACCAATGCAGGAATCCCTCTGCCTGTTTGTGCAAGCCTCCTCTAGCATGCAAACTCTGAAAAAGGCACTGGTTTGAGAGCTACAGAAAATGCTACGTGCTTCCGTGGATGCAACCTACACCTCTCACTTTAAGGTTGCGGTTCTCCCAGGAAGATTAAGTCTCTCCCACTGCTGTTTTGGACAGTATAAAAAACAACAGGTCACTGAATGCATGTCAAGTATGCATAACCACAAGAACCCTTTTCAGCTTTTCACTACTGGTTTTCTATTTCCATGTGCAATGTGTTTCTAGTTGCTCGAGTCAACTGAACTGAATAAAAATTTTCAAGAATGTGTAGCAATGGACCATTTTAACAGAAACTTTGCTTACACTTTGTGCTAAAGCCCATGCTCCAACTGTATTAACACAAAATAATTCCACAATTAATAGTTAATATGAACAGAGGTACAATTTTAACAAGATTTGTCTATTTGAAGAAATATTTCAATGCTGACTTCATGTTTATTAAACTAAAAGCTTTTTTCTTTTTTCCTTTATGTTTTATTCATAAGACCCCCTTTTGCTTTTTTTCAGTTTAAATAAAGAACTGTGATTATCTGTAAAACTGATTGCTTAAAGTAATTAATCATTTTCCTTATGAAATTTCCTGGGTAAATTAAGGATCTTATAATTGAAGGGTTTTCTCTTGTGTAAATGGAACATGCTGAGAGCCTAGACTGAGAAATAAATGTACTGCCCAGACCCCTAGAGCTGTTTCTTTTATATTCTTTTACTAGAACTAATAGCTGTCTGACAGTAGTGCAATAAAGTATTGTTTTTAATTAATAGAAATATATTGATATCTCCTTAATAATAATAATTTTCTAAAAAAAGAAAATGTTTAGCCAATTTTTTTTTTTATAGTAATCTAATAACAACATTACTCTTGCACTCAGAGTTTATATTCAGCATGCAAGCCAATCATAAACATGATTGAGGATAAAGTGATGTTTGCTTACAGGTTCCTCAGCAAACCTAAGCTGCAATTGCAGTGGCTTTCTCAGAGTTACACCAATCTGTATAACACAGGCCAGAACCACATCCAAAACTCCAGATTACAGGTAGTCATTTAATCAAAAGACTCACCATTTTCTCTTAGATCAAAGCCAATATTGTGTGGTATCAGATAACCACGTGAAAGGAAAATGGAAGACCATCAGAAAACCCTAAGACATTAAAGAGACAGAATGTATGTGTGCATGTATATGTGTGCTTAAGCATGCTAAAAAACTGTAAATATTGAGACTGCTAAAATGAATAGGAGATCAAAACATGTCTGCTCCTTGAGCTCATTAAAAAACAGTATTCTCTCCGAGATTCTTATTTATTGATAAAGAGTAGTGAGAAACATTAGACAGATTGAAAAATACGGAAATGTGTAAGAAGATTTTGAAAAAAAAAAACAAAAACCAGGAAGGAGTCAGAGGAAGGTGAGTAAGCAAGAAGATGTGGCAGTCAGTTTATGCAACCCCCACTGGAATAAATGCTTGAAATGGTGATAGAACAGTTGGATTCAACCGCCTTTGGACAGAAAAAGATTACAAATTGAATGAGAATTTAGCAGGAGTACAATTGTAATAAGGGATTGTTTGTATGATGTTTCATACTAATTCAATCTCAATTTCTTATATTTGCTTCTTGGAGGGTTGACTGTGGCTCAGAGAATTTTTGCTGTGCGAATGTGCTATTTAGTTCTTATTTACAGCATCATCGAAACCACAATAGCATGGCTGTGAAACATTGTATCTAACACATTCATCAGAAAAACCTGCAATTAACATAGTATTACTAACTCAGATTTTGAAGCCAAATACTCAATTCCTGCCAAGCTGTCCTACAGATAACATGGGTAAAAAGAACTTCAGAGATTCACAGTGAACTCTTGAGACAACTATAAACAGCCCATTGCCAAGAAGGCAGACATCTGCATCCTTGGCCTATGTGAGTTTCTACTACTCTAACTTAAGTAACAGTCCAAGTTATCCAGCGCCCAAGAAGAATATGAAAATGCAATTATTAATTCCCGCACAGGCTACCATAATCTATGTCCTTCTCGGGAAGGAGGCGCTTTGACCAGATAATTTGTATAATAATTCAATATATAATGTAATATTTTGGCTTTGTACAGGAAGCATTGGGACTGAAAATCAGTATCATCAGAACGAAGGTCATTTCCAAGGCTAAGTAACATCAGAGTCAGGAAAAGCAGACAAATTAGAACAAGAACTAATTAAAACCCTTGTTGCAACATCATTTGGATCTTATGAGATTATTAAACAATTTAGAAAATTCATTTTTATTACGCACAGTGTACGATGCTTCCTTCGCCAGGGCTAGATGCAGAAACTTCAGAATATTGAGCTGCTATAAAGCCCGCTTTCCTATGGTGCCAAATGTGAGTAAGGATCATACAGGTGTTACGCAGTCACACTCAAATGACTCAGGGCCCTTGTCTCACGAAGACTTTAATGAAGCTGGGATTTCTCTGACAGTCCACGTACGGTCAAGATTTTTAGGCTATAGACCACACAAATCATGCACAGACAACCAAGCTAGGATTAAACAAATTAACACGATAACTGACTGCAGCGTATCACAGCAATCTTCCTGGTGTACTACGTTCCCGCTCTCAAAAGAGCTAATTAAGTTACACAAAGTGTAACATTAATGAACCTGTATAGCTCCTACAACTTGAGGAAGCTTGAGAAATGTTCCCTGCACTAACAAAGGTGGCAAAAATAGCTGCGACTACTCCATGTCGCTCTCTTCAGACAAAGAAGAAAGCAAACAGAACATCACAGCAACTGCATCCTAAATTTCAGCTTGCTTCCTCAGCAACCGCAAGTCAGGTTTATCTTTGGTCACAACCTCATGCTCAAATTTTCCTAACGGGCATCATTACAGAGTTCCTCAAACTGTCAAGAGCCTCCGAAGATCCTGTCACCCAGCACTGTGGGGAAGAGCATGTTATTTGGGGACCCTGGGTAAGAGGATGGCACAAGGAAGCTGCTGACAGAACCCAACCTTTCTATTCACCCGGGCCCTCTGCAGACGGGTTGTTTTAAGATGTGACCCATCCCCCGAGCTCAAAGCCCACAGACAAAGCGCACTCGGCCCGACAAGAACAAGGCCAAGGCCAAGGCGGCAATGGGCAGCTGAGGGAAGCGCCGTCCCGCCGAGGGCTCGCACACGCCCCGGCTCTGCGACGTGGGACATTCTGATTGGCCCCGGCGCCCCTTCAGGGGAGAAGCGGGTACGTGACCGGCGCGTCCGCGGGCAATGGCTCCACAAGATGGCGCCTCCGGGGGGGGGAGGGGGGGGGGGGGCAGCGGTCAGAGTTCCCCAGTCAGGGAGGGAAGGGCACACACAGAAGGAGTGAGGTGCCTGCGTCTGCCTGCACAGAACGCACGAGTTCCCAGTACAAGCATTCTGAAAATAGGACTAGGAACGTAACTTTTCCAGTATTATGTTCAAGTAATTTTCCTACAGTGAGAGCATGAAGGCAGACGTTTAAGAAACGTGTTTGAGGATCTGCATCTTTAGCGTTGATAATTTCTCAAAAGAACTTAAGCAGCTAGTAAAAATTTTAGAAGTGCTAAAGGGCTTTACTTGCATTACACGCAGTTCTCATCTGCATTTTTTTGTTGTCCTTCCTGCCAAGAACTGTCACAGCAGCTTGATTTCTTCAGGTGAAATACCGAAAGGTGTATTAGAGATGTGATTTCTATTAATTGCAGTGAGAATTGCATTCCTATGGGTATTTCAGGTTTGGGTATATTTGTTTCGGTTCCCAAACTGCAAAACGGGGATACCGTACCTTGGTTTTACAGGAATTTTGAGAGTTTTAAATATTGGAGAGTTGCTCAGCTGAAGACACAGAAGTGTACGAGTACGACAGATAGACTACTTGAAAATGCATAAATGTAAAGCAGAAAAGGAACTGTTACTGAATAGCATGAGGAAAACCATGTACTACTATATGATTTTTTCCTTGATCATTCTAATGATAAAAGACCAGAAAACTTTTACCATTAAAGCAAAAGCTGCTGAAAGTTGATACGCAGGAAAAACGGCCAGTCAAGATATTTTAACATGGGCTCAGCATTTTCAGATCCGCTCTTTTGTTCTGTTTGCATAATAAAGATAGATTTCCATAACTTAAATGGAGAAATAAGTATAGGAGGTTACCATTTAAGTTTACATTATGCCGAAATACTTTTTGATTCTTAGAGAGTTAAGTCTTTATTCATACTATAAGCATCAAAACAACTTTATTAAGTGTGCACCATTATACAAGGCTGCATGCCAAAACTTGTAAAATGTCAATGTTGTGTTTTTCCTGGAATCTTATAATTAATTCATCATCAGAATAGCTTTGGGGCCTTATTCTGATCCATTTTCTAAACAGTGTTACCAGGAAATTATGTTCTGTGCTTCTGTTTATTTAAAGAATATCACTGCTGAATTTACAACAAGCAAACTAGTTAAACGAAAGCCTTTGGGGGAATGTAGTAAATTAAAAATGAAAACACAATGAGAGGAATATGGAATTTACAACCAGAAAAATCTCATAAAGGAGTGTACATTTGGAGATTTATATAAATCAGATACAGCTTCTGTAAATACTCACAGCATAATAAATAAATGATTGCTGAACTCAAAGGCTAGTAAGTTACGTTACCATATCCTGCCTGACTGCTCCATCCTGTTATAATGGGAGGCTCCTACGCAGTAAGGGAGAGGATTTTGTTCGTTACTGCAGTGAAGTGACATGAACACTCAGAGATTTACCTTCAGTTACTGAGAAAGGGCCTGGCCCAAACACACTGAAGGTGATAATAATCTTTCCAAATATCTCAAGGGCACTGATTCAGAGATACATTATATTTTAGCGCAAATTACTCATAACTCGATGGCCAATTTCAGTGAAGTTGCCTTCACTTACATTTGGGAAAAATATGTTTCCAAAGTGAATTCAACATTATGAGGAAAATGTATGTGAATAAAAAGAAGTCAACAGGATTACAGCAGATATAAAATAAGTCCTTGTCTTTCAATAATGTTAGAAAGGTTATTTTAGCAATCTTCTTTAAATGGCAAAGTTATGCATTCTGGATATTATCTTTGACTTCCAGTAGTAAAATTTCCATCTGGAAAGAAGCAAGATTATAAGAAAAAGAACATAAGTAACTAGGGGGAAAAAAAATGCAGGCTTTTCCTGTAATGTAGAAGATTTGATTCTACTCATCAGCTTACAAGCTGCCTTGCTCCTAGTATCTAAAAATAAAGGCTAGACGCTTGCTTCCAGTTCCACAGTACTCTAGCAAAACTTGAGTTGTAGTTATAGTCAAGACTTCAATGAAGATAGCATAGTAGACTGGCCAGCTGGAGGACAGTCAGTGCTTCAAAGGCATTGTGGATAAAAAGAACATAACTGCTATGAGGAGAAAGACACAACAGGGCAGCAGTATCTCACCAGTTACATACGTTTTAAATGTCTGGATGTATCTCTCTTGCGTTGTACCAATGTCTCTGAAGTGTGCTTCCTACAATTTTCCTCTCCTCCCTTCCACATGTCTTGTGACTTCAAGTGCACAGTGTGCTTCCCATTCTTTCCTTGCTCTGCTGAACTTAAGAAGCAACAAGAGAAAACCCTGTTGAGACTAAGGCAAATTGAAAGGATGTCAGTAGTCGCTTGAATCTTCTCACAGATCTTCGGCTGCGAAGAAAAGGAATGATCTGTGAAGCTCATTCAGATGACAGCCAGCAAGCAGCAGCCTCTAACTTGACACCCTCATAGATGCATTAAAAACTCTGAAGGAAAAGATTAACAGGAGAATGGGACTGGAAGCAGCACATTGCAAAAGCAGTAATGGGCAGTATATTGCAAGAGAGCTACTTACAGAAGCGAGATGAGGCTTGCAGCGGTAACATAATGCCTCCAAGCTTTTCACAGGAAAGTTGCTGTTCCTATAACCCACTTTATGATTCCCGGTTGGCCAAAAAAAATCACCATGATTTTGCTAAATGACTTGTACTATATTTCAGATCCAATGATTCATTCTTCTCAATGGCATTTTGTTCAGCTAATTCTTAGCTGTAAGCAGCAGGAAAGGTGCACCCCTATACAGGAAAGGCAAATTAAAATAAAGATAGCTATGGCTGTCCATCACTCTATATCCCAACACAGACCTAAAGAGCCACAAATGTTGTTCTGTGTTCCCTTGGGACAAATTATGCTAAGGATTTCCATTTTCTAGAAGACAGAAATATGGTGCACCCCACCTATACTTACCTTCCCCCTGTTCTTTTTATCAGTGACAGGAAGGGTAACTCTTTGACAATGCTCTGCTGCTCCTAAATTCACAGAAAATTCCATTTAATGGGGTCATTCAGGACATAGGTAACAAATCAGTGCATCAAATTATTATTTAAAAAAAGAAAACAATTTTTATTAGGGAGGTTGCAGCCAGTCCTAAGTGGATAGCTTTAAGATAACTATTCTTGGTAAGTTCCATGGGGAAAATTGTACCTTGTTTCTCATGGCTTCCTCCTGGAGTCTCTCAGGCTTCTGGTTGCTCCTTTCCCTGAGATGTATTTGGCCCACATGTGGAGGGCACTGACAAATGCAGAGCATGTTTCTGGCATAGGAAAATTTTTTTGACAGTTGCTGACTTAAGGGCGATGGTGATGTCTGATTTATGACCTTTATCATCTTCTTTTATTTGGACACTTCTCATTGTTGAGGGGTTTTTTTTCTTCTTCTTTTACTCTACCTCCGTATTTGACCTTACAGTCACTTTGTGCAATCTTGGATAGCCTTCTGGCAGGCCACCAGAAATTAGCCGTTTCTCACCAAATTGACAAAACACCCTACCAAAAGCCCAAGCAATATCTTATGGACATTTTTATTTCCAGGGTACAAACTACTGGACCTAGAAATTATATACCTCAACGAATCTTTCAGGGCCAAGTCCTGCGATGTTAAACTATCTTGATGCTACAGGACTTTTGAGTGTCTGTGGGATGCTCCAAACTATTTGGACATGGGACTAAAGTATTCATGAAAAAGACAGGATTTATACTGTATATTTTGGTTTATTCAGAAGATTTCAATAAATTCTCTCTTTTTCATCGCACACATTAGATAAGTACTTGAAATAATGTCATAGCTCAGCCACCTGCTACTGATATGATGAAGAAATTGTTGGACTATGCTAAGGAGTCCCATTAGATTATCAGAATGGTCCTTTCATAACTGCGAATATACAGGCTTGTTCAACCTGAACTAATTCCTGAGTGTGAGAAAATGTTAGTGAAGATAATCCTCTTCCAGCTACCTTACCGTTAAAGGTGAAAGATCATTTGGAGACTGATGCCCAAAGAATTCTGTGTCAATTTTCTTCTGAATTCCGCGGCAGTAGAACATAATCTATAAGCAAATTAACAAAAGCAAATAGCACCCTTGATGGATATTTCATACTTAAGTGGAAAATGCTAGTCAGTTTTCCCCCAAGTAAATAAAGCATCTTAAATCTTATAACAGATTTGCTTTTTTATTGTATTCTTTATTATCGGGATTCTGTGACCTTGTAATTTCAATTACTAGGCAGAGAAACTAGAAGACGATAACCACACTGATCAGATACTTAATTCTTTAAAGGGGAAAAAATACAATTTGACCACGTAAATACTTCTACGCTGCAGTTTATGCATCTTAAAACGTGTGTATTTTAGGTTGCAGAATTACAGATTGCAAGAAAAAGGAACATTACCAAGGAAAAGAAGGAAGACCAAGAGCAAATTTTTGCCAGACAAGCTTTTTGGAAGAATAGCTAGCTATCTGTCTGTCGGTATGCACATTTAAGTGAAATAACGGTAGAATCAGTTACTCTGTGAATTTCTCAGATTCTAACTTGGTTGAAGAATGTCAAAATGATAAGGATTTTTAACTTCCAGCTATTCTGTTCATGCTATTTGACAATATATGAACCTTCTAACATTGTAAACCATGATTAGTTTAGGAGTAACATTACCTCACACAAGGATCACCGAATTTGTTGGTTTTTTAAATTTTGGAATGGTATAATTAAATGTTCCTTCTACACTTGTATTTTCCTTTTTGTCTATATAAACAAATTTTCTATGTCACTAGGTTGCACTAGATATCATTTGAAATAACACTTTTTAATATTAAACGTCCTTATTGTAATACAATACAATCTATTAAATGCTAGAATGCTGCACATTTGTACAAATACTTTATTTTACTGTCATGGAAAATGACCGGAAAACCCACTTCAATGAACAATCAAGAAATTTTAAAAAAACCAAAACCAGAGAACACAAGGGGAGCCCTTTCTTCGTTCTGACCATTACAGGGTGGTCAACCTTCCTTTATTCTATCAGGATCTTCATATAATCAAGAGCCACAGAACACGTACAAGAGGGAGCGAAGAGGAAACTTTGAAAGCAGTTAAAGGCTAAACTCCAGCCTAGCTCCCACGCCTTTCTGCTACTGCACTGCATCACGGGTCTGATGACATGCACTGAGGGCAGCAGCACGTGGTCTCTAGCTCTTCCCACAGCCTGGATACAGATCAGTCTCTTCCAGGAAGCATATGCCCAGAGATGGTCATGTAATACAATCCTAACTTAGCAACTGCATTTGAACTGCTTGAGAACTGTATGCAGTTCAATCTTACATGAGGAATTTTAGGTTTTCTGCTCCCACAAGAGTTGATTTCAGCATGGACGTCATCTCAATGGTCTTTCTAGAACACCAAAAGCCTACGCTATAGTCTAAAGTATATACATTTCTTTCTATGAATCCTAACCTTCCTGCAACCACTTCTAGTTCTACCTGAGAGTTGACTCAGGAATACACATTCTTTTCCAATGTCAAACTATGTATGCTTTTATGTACTAAAAACTGTTTAAGTTCTCGCTGTAGGTTGTGACACCTGCTACTATAACATTAAGTGGATAGTGCCTGAAAAACTATCTGACTCCTGCAGTAATTGGTTGAAGCTAATTGATTTTGTTTTGTGATTTAAGTGGAAAACTAATATACTGACCATTTTTTTTTGCCTGAAGAAAATATTTTCTTGATGCATTTTATTTCCATAGTGATGTTGAGGACACAATGCCATTCAAGCCATCATCAGCTATTGGATCTAATTGGATCTAAGAAAAAGAACAGCGATAGAGATAGAAAAGGAAAACAGCAAGAAAACACATCTCTGAGGCACTAACTTAACATTTTTTCCTTCCACAACCTTTTCCTAGTCTACTTCTCTTTGACGGCCCTGAAAGCGCAGTTCTTTCACTCACTGTGTAAAACCCTGCCTAAGATGGTAAGGTGGGATAACAGAGGGCTTTTTATTGTGCTGCTAAATCTATTCCACATTTTAGGGAAATGCATGAGTGCACATTTAATTTTAAGCAAGACAGGAAATTCATGTAAGTCTTGTCAAGTTAAAAGAGGGTATTTTAGAAAAGAATACCTTTGTAAAGAATTGCTATGAATTTCCAATCTGACCCCGTGACCCTAATATTTTCCAGGTACACAAGCAAAACATTGTTCTGTAAGAAGACATCTCTGTACAACACCGATGAGAAAACTGCTGCGTACATTTCTGCTGTCTGCACTTCAGAAAGAGCAAAAGAAAACTGAAGAGGTTTCAGAAACATGTTTCAAGAATGGGCTGAACTCTGGAAATCATGTTAGTCTTCAAGTTAAAGAGGATACCTGTTCTATAAATCCCTACTTAGGAAGATCTTTCAATCTAGCAAAGTAGAACATGAGCTAACAATAAGATATGGAAGCTAAGTAAATGTAATATAAAACTAGAACTGGAGTTCTAGTTTTAGATAATTCCGATTTAAATTCAATAAATTCTGGGATAAGAATTTCAACACTGAAGGAAAAAATCCACTAAATGATATAACAGATCATTGCATGGAATCATTTATCTGAAAACTTGAAGTTTAACAGTTGTTTTTTTGGTTTGGTTTGTCTGTTCATTAGTTTTTTGCTTTTAAAAAATAAAGCTATTGAAACACATAGCAAAATTACTTTTAGGCATCGAGCAGTGCACCATATAGAAAAATCCTAAGGTCAGATCAAAAAATAGCTTGGGGTGTTCTCACTCAATATCCAGTTCTGATTTGGGAATCTAACAGTATGTTGAACACAAAATTCCCCATTCAGATAAGTACATATTTATAAGCACAGAATTGGGATTCACAAGTTGTCTAACTGAGCCAGGAAAAGCTCAAGCCTGCTAATAAAACAGGACAAAAAGGGCTAGATTTGAAAGTGTCTTTTGTTGTGAAATCCTCAGTCCTTAGTTTTAAGGCATTTCTAAGACTTTCTGCTTTTCCAGGTTCAAAACTTTGCTTGGTATGAGGAATTTGTTAAAACCCAGACACTTAAGGAGCAGGAATATATGTGATCAATATATTAAAAGTATCCTCTAAATATGAGCGCTATTTACACTTTTCGTCTTTTTCTAGCAGAAGTCTGAATTTATATTATTCTTTTTAAACCTATTTCATAACTGAATCTCTTAAAGAATACTTTACCCATGGGGTTTTAAGGCTTGTTTTGGTTCAGTGATCTATACTACCACATTGCTCGTTGGGGTTTTCACCAACAGACTACTACTTCCATGGTAAAAAAAAGACACGTATTAAGGTTTGGCCTCCTGAATTGATATTAGCCCATGGATAGTGTATACCTGATTATCCTGTACTGAGACTCGATTAAGGCCACAAAACATGGTGTTGTGCCACGAGGCCTCAGGAGCTGAGTCAAAATAAAGCGTAGGAGCATCCACAGAGCGCCATGACCGGGTTGTGGCTGCAGGGTGGAGTACCCAGCCATGGCTTCCAGCACTGCCAAGCAAGCTGTCCAATACTTCCAGATGAGTGTTGTCGCCAGCGAAGCATGGATGCCTTCTGCATCCACCACAGGTGTACATACAAACTTCTAAAGACACAAAAGCATTTTATGGAAACTGTTAAAAACTAGGTTTAAAAACTGTTGTAATTCCAGCAAAATACCTGAGCAGAGTAAGAGAAAATAAATGGTATTTTATGTACTGTTTAAAATTATTTTTTAAATTCAGTAGTGGCTTTAGGTAGCCAACTGTTTTTAGGTAGAATTAGCTGCTAATCTTTTTGAAATACATCTTCTTAAAATCCACTGTAAACTATTTGTTTGATTAAGTAAATATTATAAATAATTGTAAAGGACTTCTGGATTCCCTGAGATGTAAAGCAATATAGGAAACCAAAAATACTATTGATGTGAGTGGTGTAACGTCCCCAAATATAGTAATAGTGTAAAAACAACAGATGCTTTCTCCGTAAATAGTGCAGGGGCTAAAAATGTAAGTTGTCAAATAAAATGGATATTTTCTCTTAGTCATATACAGCATTTTCAGTCGATTACAACTAAAAATCAATGAAATTGTAACAAATGAACGATTTGTTTACTTGTTGTAAGTACATGCTTTTGCTTCCTATGTAATATGTCACTTTTCCCCTAAGTATACTGTTCTTTTGTGATAAATCCCTAGTCAGAAGATTGAAGCACCTCACATAACGCTAACAAAAATGTAGTTTTAGAGAACATCACCACAAAATTTCTTGACTTTTACTCTACGCATAAAAATGAATTATTTCCTGAAAATACTCTGTATTGTAGATATCCATTTTGAATTTTATCAATTTGTATGACATAGCAGTTGCAATAAAAAGGAGAAAAAATTTAGTGTATGTTTCTAAGGTATCAGTTAAAGTTTATGCAGGCCTGTCAGAAAAGCCACTTGGAATTTCATACATCAGGATAAGCCCATTTGATTTATCAGAAGACAAATCAGCTGTTTTAATTTTTAACCTCTAGCTGTATTTACTGACATTTGGCTAGTTCCAACGCCAATAAGATCTAAACCATGAAGATTTTTCTTTGGCACGATTCAGAATTCAGAAAAGCATGGCAAATGGTAAATCATTAAAACTCGAAAGCAAAAGCAAGCACTTACCAGACATTGCTGAAACATTCTGAAGCTTCTTCTTAGCCATAAATTGTGTAAAATCTAGTATCTATTTTGAACTGTCAAAACACGTATTTGTTTTCACCATGGTTCACACAGTTATGTGAATCCCAGACATCTGAACAGTTTTTCTTTGCTGAGCTTGCAAATTTTAGATGATTGAGTCTGAAGGATTCTTACCACGTTATCATTTTTCACTCCAGCATACATGCCTTTATTAACCAAAAGCCTAGGGGCTTCACACTCTCACAAGAAAAGATGTGACACACAGAACTAAACATTATCAGTTATAGGATAAACGCATGCACAATATCTAGAGGGTGATGCTAACTTTCAAACTCAAAGAAATTCGTACTGAAGTTTGAACAGTACCTTGTTAATTTATGCTTTTGTCCCATAGTATTCAAATACACAAAGCGGTTCTCAAATATAGCTGCATAAACCCAGCACATTAAGCTCTTCAGGTTTGTAATCTTAATTCCCTAATTACCTGCTGTCATGGTTTAACCCCAGGCAGTAACTAAGCACCACGCAGCCGCTAGCTCACTCCTCCCCGCCCCGGTGGGATGGGGAGGAGAATCGAAAACAAAACTCGTGGGTTGAGATAAGAACAGTTTAATAATTGAAAGAAAATATAGTAATAATAATAACAACAACAACAACAACTAATAATAATAATAATAATAATAAGGAAGATAACAAAAAGAGAGTGAAATATAATCCAAGAAAGACAAGTGATGCACAGTGCAGTTGCTCACCACTCACCAACCGATGCACAGCCAGTCCCTGAGCAGCGATCCAGTCTCTAAGCAGCAATCCGCTCCGGTCCAGCCAGCTCCCGCGTTTATGTACTGGACATGACGTCACATGGTATGGAATACCCCTTTGGCCCGTTTGGGTCAGGTGTCCTGGCTGTGTCCCCTCCCAACTTCTTGTGCACCTCCAGCCTTCTTGCTGGCTGGGTGTGAGAAGCTGAAAAATCCTTGACTTTAGACTAAACACTACTTAGCAACAACTGAAAACATCAGTGTTATCAACATTCTTCTCACATTACCAAAACCAGGACACCTGCACTGGAATTGCCAGCAGTGTAAGACGTGTAGCATCCCTTACTAGCCTGTACATATTGCTCCTACTCCAAATAGTACAGCGTCCTGTATGTTGCTACTCTCCTATACTGATATAAGAGAAATGGAAGAAAAACATCATTCAGCAGTTAGGACAGTAGTTCAAGCCTCAAGAGACCCGATTTTGAGACCTGATTTGAGTGCATGTGTTCTAGATGTGATTTTCAGTCAATCACTACATTGCTGAAATTCTTAAATCTACTAAAATCAACTATCTGACCATTCTGCTCAGCAGCTGGGTTTGCTGGATAAGCTTGCTGGTTTCTGCAGCAAGCATGCATAGATTGCCAATGACAGGATAATTTTGGGGTAGAGCAGGTGACACTCACAGAGCTGAGCTCAATCCTTTCCTAATGCAGAAGACAACCAATATGAGACTGGTGAGAACACCAATACGTTCATTTGATATTGACAGTCTTAACACTTACCACTCAGTTGCCAGTCTGCCCGGGATTTGAGAGTCGTGGCTATTCAGGATGTTACTATACCTTTCAGGAAATTTTGGTCTTAAACTCACTCAAGAGGTGACAGCCTGGGTGGCCTGGTTGTTCGTATGAACTTCCCCAAAGACGTCAGCACCATCTTCATCTTCAGCGCTGGCCATGTGTTCTCAGCTCCCTTTGGCTCACAAGCTGACCATGTCTCCAGTCCTGGAACAGGCTAAGCGGTGATGCTGCACTGCCATTCCTGTGCACAATGTTGGGGCAGTGATGGGAGCAACGTGCTGGTGGAGGGCAAATCTAGTGCAGAGGTCTGCTGTGGGGGAAAACAACTCAAGGGGCTTGGATCAAATCAGGATTGAAGTCATTTATCCGTTTTGTAAGGATGGGTGACTAACTGGCAATCACTGAACTATACACCCAGGATAAGTATCAGGAGTATAACAGATAAACCACAGTAAATGTGTAAAAAAAAAAACCCCAAAAACAATGAACACCTAAAACCATCTAAACCCACTTCTCTAACCCCAAACCGTTGTAGTTACACGCATGCACACATTCACACAGCAATGTGCACAACCCCCCCTCTTGCAAGCCATGTGGGTTACAAGCACAGCTACCAACTTTTCTGGGAGCGCTCATTCCCCCCCATCTGCACACCCCTCCTGCTGAAGGTGTGGGTTCTCCAGCTTTATGTGTACTTGCGCTTCTTCCTGAAGTCTGCTAATTGTGCCCTGCTGAGACAGCACCCCAGGAGTTCCCACGCACACACCTGATCCGTTGGTCCCCGTTTATTTCACCCTGGGCCGTCAGTCTGTAGGCTACTTCTGGCATCTCATGGGGCGACAGCTCTCACGCCTAGGCAGAGGTGGCGATGCCCATGAAGTGACTCTTGGCAGGGTCAAACATGGCTTGACTGCTAGTCTGTCATTCTCTTGTCACTCTAAGATCTCTCGTCCTCAATCCCAACTTTTCATGCTTCTTTTCAAGCTGTTACCTGTTTTCAAGAGCATCTTGGTAACCCCCCTGGTTACTGATTAATCTGGTTGGTTGCCATCATGAGCAAACTTTGTCATTGTTATTCTCCCCATAGCATTATCAGTTTGGGGGTAAAACACACTCTCAGAGCAATTTTGGGTCTTCTACTCACTTGCAGTGGTTACACTTAAGTTCCTCTCAGATCAGCTGCTGTCATCCAGGCCGTGTTACTGAGAGGAGGCTGTGCAGACTTCTCCACAGAGGTCCAATTCAAGTACCCAACTGGAAGAGTATGGATTTATAAAGAAGACATCCAGAAATCAAAACCTCTGCGCATAGGGCATAAGGTGAGACAGGAGAAATGTCCTGTGGGCTGCTGTAGGAAATCCAATTAAAGAACAGAAGGAGCAAAATTTCTGACAGCTCAAAGTCATATTTCACATATTTTGGAAAAAAGTTGCATTGGTAGCATGAATTTATACTCTGCCAGTACTTTGCATCTTGAGGTTGTATTATTTGCTATATTAAAATTAGCACTATAAAATTGAATTATCTTAGAGAACCTCCCTAGCTACTCTTGAAACAGCAGCTAGACTGAGTTCTGGTCTACTACAGCTCAGGTTAGCATATTAACTGCTGGAACATCCTTTCTATTTGTCCGACTATATATCAGTTTTTCTTTATGTCAGGATAACAAATCTGATTTTACCATATCAAATGAGACATAATATTTTTTTAGAATCTGTCCTCCAAATATCTGGTTTTAGAACATGACATGAAGGATCGATATCCTTTGTTTTCCTGATGATTCAATTGCTACATAATGTATGAGTCGCTGAAGATGTTCTATTAAGTTTTTATTAAGTAAGTGCCCCAAGGCAAAGAATACAGATCAGATCTTTGGAGGTTTTGGTAACCGTGTTCATGATACAAATATAGTTTAATAAAGCTCATTTTAATTGATATATTTTCTCTGTAATTATTCCCTCCAGTCGTAGGACAGGCAGTTTCATCTCAGATAGTGTCACACACTGGTATTAAAATAAAGTATTTTACCAACTACATAAATTAATTAGTAGCAACAAAGGCTACAGCCTAGCTGAAGTAAATGGCATTAGGTATAATTAAGAGTAAACAAAGCTTGTCCCTAAATTCTACAAGGCTATGTACAGTTGGATTACAGCAACTCTATTGGGCAGTAACCTATTTGCCTAGTAATTGTGACTCATACAAGCAATATACCTACACTGATTAATTTTACTTACAGACCCTGTGGTAGCTTAATTAAATGATCCATTCTAAATAATGACAGCCTTTTAAAAGTAGCCCTGCAGGAACTGAACTGTTGCCTTGAAAGGCATGAGCCAAACAGAATGTAATGAAGGTGAACCATAGAAAATCCTTCTGAAAACATATTTATACAGAGAATACAAAGAAACTCGTTTTACTTTTTAAAATACCGTGCTATTAAGTATTTGACTGTATTGTTTACTGATATACTGTCCTTTGCAGTAAAACAACTACTGAAACATAAAATTCAAATAAAATATGCTTGGGATTCCATGGTAAAGCACCAAAAAGATGTAGCATTGCAATATCCTACTAAATAACTCAGTCTGCAACTGCTGAATTCATAAATGAACTAGCTTCAAACAAGTTACCCAGACCCATCTGTCCACCAGCCTATGTACCTCCTTTGCAAGGTCACTGAAAAGTCTTCATTCCTGTCGGCCTATAAAAATGTGAACACTCATGCCTATGAACTGCACTACAGCTTCTTTTTCCAACATCTGGCCCTCCAGAACTCAGGGATGCTTGGTTTGCAAGTAATATTTGAAAACTACTTTAATTCATCAAAATCACACACAGATACCATGCTAGCTCAGCTAAAAAATGAATTAGAATAATATACAATAGATTAATCAATAATGCCAAACATTCCGCTGCTAGAGACAAAACATGTTCTCGTAGGGTGTTAAGGTAATGGGAAACAGAGTAAAGCCAAGAATTCTGATATCTCATCTGAGATCATCATTGTAAAAAAAAAAAAAAAAAAAAAAAAAAATCAACAGAAGGATCAGGTTTTGTAAATTCTTCTTTAGTGCCAACTAGATGTAATTAAAAAAATATATACTTAAAAAAAAAAAAGGCAGTTCTTTAGACAAACAGTGAATTCCAGTGAATGAATTTGTGGTCAATAATGGAAGCATGCCATCTCCAGAACATACAGGAGAGAGAACAAATAGATTTCTTTTTGTTATTTCTGTAGTCCATGAGGGTGATTACAAGGATAACAGAAAGTCCAGAGGAGCCCTTCACACTACATAAAATACTTCAATAAGTTGTTGGGAATTAGGTTCTGTTACTGTCGCATCCCTTGATCATTACAAAAAGCATTTTCCAGATGACTTGTCTAGTATGAGAAGAGGAGACCAGACCTGCTGAGGGTTACTGAAGCCTCATACGGCCCCCACCTGAACATGCAAGTACCTGCTTTGGGCTTATCTCTCCGGCAACGTGGAGTGACTGTAACATAATATAGGGTAGACCAGATGTAGAGACAAGGGCATGTACTTCATGCCATCCACACTTCATCCATCCATAGCTTGATTCTTATGATTTATATGGGTGAAGTAAATTTCACCTTTATTCAATAAAATCTGTTTTCAACTTGAAAATCTCGTCTCTTTCAGTTTCTCAGTGACAGCTGTCAGAATCCATCAACATTCAGCACAAGGATATAAAGCTAATAGGCTTCTTGTAATATCAAAACTAAATGGACTGGTGAAACTCAAAATGAAATACTATTACTGAAAAGATTCTTTTATCTGGTGCTTTGTGCAGTGGGGGAAAATGATTTTAATCTTGTCTTCTTTAAATGTTGGATTGTAAATGAATGCTGACAAGATTAAATAAATGTACTTTTGACTTGAGTCCCTGCCAGCATTTTTTTTAAAAACAGCTGAAGGTACACTACTTGATATTCTGCAAGTGTGGGTTCATAACCCGGAGCTCTTGGTAGAACACAGGAGAGGGACAAGAGCTAGGTATTTTTTTAAGTGCCTCAAAACGACGTGATTCTTCTTTTAGCCCCTGTAATGCTAATGAATTTGAGCTTCTGTTCTGCAGCAGCTTGGTCCATGTGAAGGAGACTCCCTACAGCATGGAGTCTAGTGATAAAGATTGTGAGAAGAGTGATATATGACTTCATATTAAGTCAAACTAAGTAAGCCAAGAATCATGATCCTGGAAAGGAGACAACTGAGGCATGATACACGGTGGGTATGTAAAATCACAAATGATAGGAAGAGGTGAATATGGCCCGGTGTTTACTCTCCTACAAAAACAAGCGCTCAGTAGCTCTAAGAGGTTTTTGCATTTAATGTACTTTTCATAATACACAACTTCTTTCTATGCAAACGTTATCGAATTGTCACAGTTACTGGAAGTGTGAGTTGTTCTATCCTGCTTACATCTCTGGAAACAAAAAAAGAGGTTGCTGCTTTTGCGGGTACAACTAGAAAGACCCATCATATGGCTAAGATTAAACTGACCATCTGCTATTTCAGACACAAGAAATATGAGCCATTAAGTGTATTTCAGGAGGAGCCTATTTGTGAGACGACGTGCAAGAACCCATGTTTCCCATGAAGCTTACATATTCACAAACGCAGGATATGTAGACTAAAGGCCCTAATCTAAAATGAGCTTACAGAGATAACACGGAGCATCACCTGCCCTAATTTGTAAGCATCTGGCTAAACATGGAAAGCACTTATCAAAATTTGGTGCCTTATTCAGCCACTTGCAGCTGAAGAGTCCTACTGCCCAAAGAGTGCTTCATATCACTAGATTGTTAACTAAAAGGTAGACCATCACAGACCACAGCTCTGTACAAAAACTCTTGTGCCAGACACAGCGCTCTTGGTATACTAGGAAGTTCAAAACCACCGACTGGATCATCCTCTTAAAAATGTCAGTTACAGAAAAGTCTAATTAAGGTATCCCAATTCTATTTATTATTTGAAAATTGTTGAATATAGGAGACTGATACTGGAGACAGTAGCATGGCAAATGAAGATGAAACATTTAAAATTTGAAAAGTTATTCCTCTAACAGCTGAGATACTATCAATGCCTCCGTAAGCACACCTAATATAATTCCATGTGAGCTAAACCAGATTAATTCAAATAATGTTCAGCTAGACCTTCCTACATTACAAGATATTTAGCTTCAAGAAATGGGGAAAATACTGAGTGTAGGGAGTCGCAGAACTCTACAGACGTAACTAACTGTGTAGGTGGAAAATTGATTTGTAGTCTAAGTGCTTAAATGTTTTTGTTGGTTTTTTTTTTTCCCCACCAGGCTACAACAGTTATGGCTATTCTAATTTTCTATCTGAAGTCTCTATTTGACACTTTCCCGATTTCTTGTTTTCCTCCTCTTTCAGATTACTAGCTACTCAGTGAAGTGTCATAAAATGCTTGTTTCAACCTAGCTCTCCTCCCCCTGCCTTCTCTCTTTTAATTTTATTAATACATAACTAATTTTGACTTTCAAATTTCCTACTGTTATTTCAGAGATGATATGAGAGTGATTAACTCCTACTCTGAATCCATATGACTGGTAAAAACCATGATATCATCTAATTTCCACCTGAGACAAACCACAATGTCATCTCATTTCCACCTGTGACAGTCTTCAGAGGAAAAAGAGAGGTGGTGTATATCCAGAGAATGAAAAGCAAATTAATTAAAGAAATAGATACTTAAAGTGGCATTTGCTGTTATGGCAACTGACATTTTAGGGTGATGTAAAAAATAAATTACATAAAACAAAGCCCACTTATTACATTAAGCAGAGACTTTTGAAAATATATAGATATTGAATTTTCTCCATCCAATCACATTAATATGCTAAAATGAGAAAGTGTAAGAATCAGGGAACAGGTACTAGAAAGCATTCTGTAACAGTGCTCATGACATGAGCTTCCACAGAGGCCGTGTTCTGTCGTCTGGGAATATCAGAATGAACATTTCTGTAAGGACGTTAGAAACGATGGACACTATCCAACTACTACTGCAACTTTTTTCTTGTTTTCCCTAGCTTCAACAGAAATGCACACCATTTAAACTTCAGTGACAACACTCTGTTGACTTTCGTGATGCAATTTCTTTGGTCTCATGTTAGACACTAATATTTATATTACGTACTCTCAGCTTGAATTCAGTGTTAGCCGAGTACACTAGTCTGAGGGAATTTCATCTGAGACCATCAGCATCTTCACACATCTAAAACTAAATGAAGTTATTCCTGTTAGTCCAAGAGAAATCCTTTTATAGAGCAAGCTTGCTGAGAAACTTGTCCCTTGTTATATATTAATGCCACTCAAACACACACGCACACAAAACAGGCTTCTCACTTCTACCGGTTTTCTACCAGTTTCCTTATTTGGAATTACTGCTACTAATTCAATAAATTGAAGATAAGAACAAAATCAAGCATAACAGGAATAATGACTAATTCCTTATTTACTTTTAAGGTCTGGTATGATTCCCTGAGTGCTCTACAAAGCTGAGCACAAAGTTAGAACCATCTCCTCTGTAACTGAGGCTGTTTCAGTGAAATAAGTCCACTGTGAGTAAATGGGACAATGGTCACACTCCTTCCGCATCCCTGTCAGAGACCAACACAGGTACTGACTGGCAAAGGAACCACACTTATAAACATTAAATCAAAGCCAGAAGGAAACATTTCTGACAGGTCCAAAACCAAAAAAGTTGCGCCATCTTATATTTTATCTGAAAATCATACCATCTTTCCTTTTTCACATGTACAGAAAACAAATAAAAATAATTTAGAAAGTATTATCTAACTGAGGCAACAACTATTACTAACACAGCAATGTTGATGCAGCGTCGCTTTCAAGTGGCACTCACCATCACTAATGACTAGAGGATGAGTGTGGGGACCGTACCCTTTCTAACGCCGATTGGCCAAGGTCAGTGCTGAAAAACCAGTATCCAGCTCACACCAAAGATAACAGGAGCTTTAGTCTGAAAACCATGTGCATGTTTTACCGCTTCTGTTGCAACAAAGCTGTGCAAATTGTAGAGGGGTGCCTCTTGACTGTGCAGTGGCCAAGCCATTCAGTGATTTAGAAGTCCCCCAACCAGATGAACTCTGCCAACAATATATTCATAACTAAAAACACTATGTCACATTTCCTGGATGCCATTTCTCACCTTACAAAGCAGGGAGGAGGGAGAAAAAGCAGCAAGAAACACAATTACTGAAGGCAGTATGGAGGCAAAAGATCATAGCAACATAGCAAAATGGAGTAGTGCCTCATCTTGTTGAGACTGTTGAGGTGGATTGTTGAAATGATCAAGGGTCTTTGCTGCTCCCTCCTCCCACCCTGGCAATCAACTGCTTCTGCTTGCATTGCAAAAAAATAAATATTAGGTTAAGGATGTAGAAAAACCAATAAATCACAAGTTTCATGTAGGTTTGCAACCTTTTCCTTGACACAGTTTAAAAATCGGAAGGTGGTCTTGTTTACCTATCCTCAAATATAAGCATATAAAATGAATAATTACTATGAAGTCTGCAGACAGTCCTCTGAAGAGCAGAGCTTTACCCTTGAATTTTATGTTTTAATTTTTAGCATTTCTGTCGAAACAAAACAGTTTTCTTTTTCATTCCATTTGTTTCTTTGCTATTGGAAAGATTTACATTTACCTTTCCCATGGTGAAGGTCACAAAATGATGGATTAAGCATTAAAAATAATCAGAAAGCATAGCTGAAAGACAGAAAACACACTGAAATAATGGATCTTTTTGTGATGATGTTTGAAGATGAACATTTTGTATTCATGATGAGTATTTCTTAAAAAGCAAATTCAAAGTCATATCATTACACACAAAAGATAACAGTTAAATTTGTGGTACTTTGGTTAATGCACTAGATATTTATAATTCCAGGAAAAATCAATTTTTAAATATAAGTTTAATGTTCTCGCTAGTCTTAAGTCTCATATCTCATTAATGCAGTGTTTTTAAACTGGAACAGACTTAGACTATGAACAATGGGGGGAAAAAAAAAAAAGACACTGGATACAAAGGTGTGGGTCAGTGGAAAACAGCAGGTACCACTCTGGGAATGTCACGTGCCGGTGCGTAGGTGTAATGGCTGTAACTCAGGACCTGAAGTACCTGGTCAAGCAGAGATGCAGAAGTATATATTTGGCCTTGCCCAGCTTCAGGAGAAACTCTACTGGTCTACCAAATGGCCCAATTCTGTCTTGCAATGCCACTTTCTGTCCAGTGTTGGAACTGCTTCTGGAGGCAGAGTGCTCCATGAGAGCTTTGCTTTCCATTTATACCTCTCCCTTTGAATGTAATAGTGGTTATCTGAAAAAAAAAAAAAAAAGAACAAAATAATCAAAGATATGTATTTTATGGTATTTCCAAGTTAACCTGTAAACAAGGAACACTCAGGCCTTATTCTCTCAATCATATTCGACTTGTGCAAGTTCAGCTTATTCAATCAGTAGGGTAGAAGAAACAAATCAAGTTTAGAGAGAAGGCAGCAGGAAAGTAGCTTACATTTTGGGTCATTACTAAAAGGCTACGAAGGGTCTGATTTTTCAGAAGATTGGCAATCAGTACCTTCCTTAAAAGCATCAGATTTTCAGTACCTGGAGTTAGGCCCATCTGTATGTAACACAAATTTCAAATCTCACTTGCTCCCTCCTATACACACTCTATTTTAACTGCACTTTTCACGCTCTACTGGGTTGAACCAACTATTCCTTGTAATGCAAGCAAGGATGAGGAGGCAGGTAAGACGCTGTCCAGGGCTTGAGCATGACAGACACACTTGACTGTCACGAATATCTCATCCATGGCAGATGTCATCAGCAGACAACAGCAGCCCCTCAGCAAGAAAAGGGTGCCCAGAGTGGGTCGTGGTGATCGCCTGCTGCTGGAACAGTTGTTGGCGCAGTCACCTCAAACAGCTTCCTCACCAAAACACCGCGGGACAATGTGACACGAAGCAGGTCACAGGGAAGGGAGCAGGAAAGGGGGACGTAGTAACAACAGTAACCGAATCATCTTTCACCATTCCTAAAATATCTCAGAAATGGAGGCGTAGGGCAGCACAGGGAGCAACAGGAGACAGAAGCTGGTATTTGCCTTTAGGTAGCCAGCAGGGCCGATACGGCGCAGCCAGCAATGCAGCTCCGTGCGTACAGTCAAGCAAGTAAGAGGTGGTCGTGGCAAGGGTGGCGGAGGAGATTGTAGCTCCATGGATAGGGGCTGAAGGGCTTTCTGTTTGGAGCCAACTTCTTAAAGTAAGTCGGCTAATGCGTAGGGAAACACGATTCTGAATTCCCTTTCAGACAAAGAATATGTGAAAGGATATTCAACCGTTAACAGTCACTCCACCGTAGATCTTTAATCGCATCGCTATAGTGTCTCAGCTTAACAAAATTATACTGCATGCATATGTAACTAAGTGTGCTCTCAGTGCTTCTTAAAAAACCCCACGCATAAGTATCACTTCAATGATACATCATCTCAATAAACAAATAACACATAAAAAGTATCCTGTTTTCCTGTTTATTCTTCCAGGGGTTTTGTTCTTTCTTCCTGACAATGCCCTGGCACAGCTGGAGCCCATTAAATTTAACAGCAGCACAGCCGCTTGCAGAGGCCTTAGAACTCCTCCTGCAATAAAATAACTTTTTACAAAAAAATAAAATTAAAAAGACATAAAAGCAATTGGCTTCCACATAATGAGATTATAATGCGAAATGATGAAAAGACGAATAAACCCACTTATTTTTACTCCTCTGGAATTAGCCATAGTTCATTCATGAATATTTGAAAGTGGTGTGATCCATTCACTCCTTTGTACATAAAAAGCTTCCTTTCACTTCCCTCTAGCATCTAATGTTTGAGAGTTCCAAGGCATCCTATGAATGCTTTTGTTCCATTAATTTGAATTAAAATGGGGTGGGCAGCTTTTTAGCACCTAGCAGGACTAACTAAATGTTAAATGTGTTGGGCTGTCATACACCCAAATTCAGGATTCACCATTTAGGACTGAATAAGGAGTCCCAAGAGAAGCGAGAGGTTGTTTTACCTGATGTTCAAATAATCTGTTAGTTACTCTACCTAATAACTTTTAAAATGTGTTTGCAGTAATCTGCTAATAGTAGGATTACAGAAAAATGAGCACTTTTTAAATTTCTTCTCATAAGGAAGACCTCGGGCAAGGAAAATTTGATAAATAATGCATCTTCTGGGGAGCTACTATTAGTTTGTAAATTCTTCAAAGTTTACTCTGGTGGGACCCTGAGGTGGCAGAAGCTTTGAGGTAGAACATCTTTTGGAAGGAGACATGCCAAAAGGCTTCAAAATTCTGAAACTGGTTGTTGTTGTTTTTTCAAATCACAGAAAGAAATAAGAATACAGATCAACACGGGCTCTTTAAAAAAACCAGAAAACTCAAAATTTCATAGACAGGAGACTACTAAAGAGAACTGAAACCAAATCTCTCCCCTACCATTCATTTCCTTGTAAAGTAGGACTCGTTTTCTGCTTTTCTAAATACTTTTCGGAGGCATTCTGAATGGAGCAAACTCTACGCAACTTTCTCTACATCTCCAGAAGTCTCATCCCTTCTACCCACCTTTTGTCAGGTTTGGCACTGGGACTGCTCGACTTGGTCATTCAAAAGTGCAACACGCAACACCTGCACAGTAAGTTGTGAAAGACAAATCCAACAGTTCTGTTGTTCATCCCACACTGTTGCTTTTCTCTTTCCCTGTGTGCTGACCGTTGGCATCTAGCAAGTGATCCGTGTTAGGGAGGTTCAAACTTGAGAAGGTTTGAAACAGCTGGTCCAGGTCTTTGAACATCACTTACTACAATGAACGTTTAAAGGAGGATGGTTGCAATTTTGAAAATATGAAAATGCAACTGAATCATAACGCACAGTCATTCTGCAGAATACATCATACATTATGAAGATAGAGCTGAACAAACTAAATTCTGACCAGGCATGCAGAGAAACTGTGGGTGAACAGTTTATTTAATTTTCCACTCTTTACTTCCTGTTGGAGTCAACAGGTTTATAGCATTTCTGGTGTTATTTACCAAAGTCACACGCAATACATCAGAATGCCCTCAACATAGACTTTCCTGAACAGCCTTGTTTCTCAGGGTCAACTTACATCAAGAGGAGAAAAGGCCAGTGAAGATCAGGAGACGGCTATAGAGCTGAACAAGAAATTCTTCTGTTATAACAGCGACCGAGGCTAGGGTTAAATACATCTGGTTATAGCGTTGTCTTTGTATTAGAGAGACACAGTTTTCATTTACATTAATATGTTCATAATATTTAAAGTATAGAGTACTTCTGAAAAAATGTCAGAAAGCGTAAAGTCTCAGTTTAATCGTCTTATGCTATTAGCTATTAGTAACCACCAAGTGAAAGTGGAAAATGGGTTAGAGTCTTTTGTTCATTAATCATATCAAATTTACTTTTATTATTTTCCCATTTGTATTTAATATGGACCTGGAATCTCGACTGGGATTTTCAATCTGCATTTTCATTAAAGTATCAGTAACAATTCTGCAAAGCAATCCTGATGCAGATAGAAGCAAAAAACTATGTGTGTCAAGCGTGGTTTCTGGATGCATGACAGATTTTATAGACTGTGGAAAAATTATCAGCAAAATAATATTTTAGATTCTCTAATTTTCAATAGGCCTATGATTTTCCTGTTTCTGGCATTTCAATTATTAAATCTGCCATTACTATAATTTTGCCTTTGTATTATCTTCCACATTGCTGAATAAGATGCCGTTGCCATCTTTGCGGCCATTGATTTTGATTTCATATGCTAGAAAAAACATGGGTTTTCCCAGTTCATCTTGACTGAAAAGGAAGAACTGTAAAGTTTTTTAAAATAGAAAATAAAAAGGAGAAAATTAATAAAAGTGAAAGAGAAGTGAAAATGAAAGAACAAAATAACATTTTCAAATGATAGGCACCGTTAAAGAGAGAAATGGAAACAGCATTATAAACAGTAGGAGAGGAAAATTTTCAGAAGTTAACATCCCAAATTCTTCTCCTTCCATTACTTATCATTAATACACTATTCCTCCTGATTTCACTACCCAACAAAATAGGAGCTCTGTGGTCTGGAAAGAAGTAATTTCCAAGGAAAATATCACAAAATCATCCATACTTAGTAAAAAGTAAAAAAAAAAAAAAAAAGTACTAATAATGATGTAAGTTAGTGACAGAATCCCTGGTATTCATCACTACTTCTCCAGTTGATTAAACAACGCATTGATTGGGCCTTCCTGCTGCATGTTGCTTCATTTAAAATCCTGAAAGCTAATCCATTCTTGTGTCTAGTTCAAAGCTGAAATCTCTTCTCCCTCCAGATACCGTGTATAGAAGTTCTGCTTGGATATTTTAAGGCCCTCCTGACCAATTTTCAAGTTGTCAGCTAGATATTAAATTTTGTGGGAAATCATACTGTATCTAAAGATAAAAAAAATCAGTAAAGGTTTCTAGATCTACAAGACAGTCTCTAAAAGACTAATTCACAAAATAAAATTCAGTTTGTAAAATTATAGCTAGAACTATGAAATTAAAGGCAAGGATTTTTCAGCTTCTCATGCCCAGCCAGCAAGAAGGCTGGAGGGGCACAAGAAGTTGGGAGGGGACGCAGCCAGGGCAGCTGACCCAAACTGGCCAAAGGGATATTCCATACTGTATGATGTCATGTCCAGTATATAAACTGGGGGGAGTGGGGCAGGGAGGGATCCCTGCTCAGGAACTAACTGGGCATCGGTTGGCGAGTGGTGAGCAACTGCATTGTGCATCGCTTGTTTTGTATATGCCAATCCTTTTATTATTATTGTCATTTTATTACTGTTATTATCATTATTAGTTTCTTCTTTTCTTTTCTATTAAACTGTTCTTAACTCGACCCATGAGTTTTACCTTTTTACTTCTGATTGTCTCCCCAGTCCCACTGGGGTGGGGGGAAGTGAGCAAGCAGCTGTGTAGTGCTTAGTTGCTGGCTGGGGTTAAACCACAACAATGGCCCAAAACACTGACCTATCCTTGTTACAAGTCATACCAAAGGTGGGTATTTAAAAAAAAAAAAAACAAAAACTTCACTTCCAAAAACGGTTGCTAAGTGACAAAGGTGTACTAGTATCCTGTCTCATTTATAAAAGAAAAAGGGGGAACAGTCTCAAAAAAGAAAAGAAATGCCTGATTGACACCCAACATCTGATTACCATATTAAGAGACGATAAACCACATCCTTACGTGGTTTACCTGAAGGAGGATACAATAAATGTCTGCTGTGTCTGGCTAAGGAACCTAGCCCATCTGTAAGACTGAAGAATTTCCTTCTGACAGCAAGTTTAGCCAGCAAGCAAACTGCAGGTTATATACCTTGATTACGACAGTATTTACTATCTGAAGGATCAGGCTAAGTAGTAGGAATAATTCACTTTTCATAAAGTCAGTGCTTAGTACATAAATTTCTGGTATGTGAGTTGATATGGTATTTTTGCTTAGAAAAACTATATGCCAAGGAGTAGCCCTTTAATTATACGCAGCTCTTGAGGAATTCAAGTGGAGCTGCCATTCTGGAGCTAGATTGTAGGAACGCTGATGGATAGAGGCTGCTAGAAAAATCTGAATTCTCCACTGGTGGCACTGGTATTGGTGCCCTGGCACCCAGCTGAACTCCCAGCTTTACCTCAGAAGGAAGCAGAGTGGTTTCCCTGCGCGGTGATATTTCCTGCCTGCAAACTCATGAAACTGAAGCCTGATCCTCCACCTTTTGAGATACATGCAAAATCTGTAAATTTCAGGCTTTTGAAGATTTTCATATGTGGTGCTGAGTGCTGGCCATTCTGATTTCTAAACTGTAGTGATTTAAGGTGACATACTTCAGAAGTGTGGCAAATTGCTATGAAAAGATCCATTTCAATCATCCCAGAAAAAGAAGAGGCACATACTCCAGTACAGCAAATTGTCAGTTAGTCTAAAGCCAAACCTAGGTGGAAGAATTCATCCCAAACATTTTAGGCATACTTAAAACATAAGGAAAATACAATCAATAACAACAGCTTTAAATACATTATTAGTAAATATGCTGATATAAGGCTTCAGAAAAAGTGAATTTCGGTCAGTGAAACATTGGTACATTTTGCATATAGTAACTAAAATAAAATGGGCAAGAAGTACAGTCAGCACTCTTTCTCATTATAGGAATACTTTAGACATGAGAAGTTTCACAAACTTGCTTATTCCTTCCTCTGTTCTTAACTCTCTTTTTAATAGTCTACTGATGCATATTAGAGTTTAATTATACCAATTAGTACTGCCACATCAGACATATGATGTAGCTTCAATTAGGAGGTACCTAATGGATATTAGTACAATTTAGCTTTGTAATTAAAGTTCTAAGAGCAGTGCAAATTCAACATTATGATTACAAAACATTAAGACAACATTGATGGCATTGAAATTGAATACTTTAAAAATGACCCCATAAATTAGTCTTAAAAAAAAAAATATCTGAAATGAGTTTTGAGCTCTCTGCATCTCAGTGCATAAGATGATATTGCCATCTCCATTGGCAAAGCCATTTTTAACATTTAAAATAATTCTTTGTTAAATCATGTCCGTTGTAAGATATTGTAAGATATTCTGTCAAGTCCCACTTTTATTAAGAGGCTTTTTAGAGGACATTTGCAATTTCTGTCATCTCCTTCTTAGGAATCTGACTCTACTAAATCAAGAAAAGCTTACCCTGATAGAGCTCTGTTTTGGCAGTGGCAGCAGAGGGGTCCAACTCTTCTCCCTCTCCAGCTTCTTCCCACCAACACTTCACAGAATCCACCTTTTCTGTGATGAAGGAGTATTACAATTTTTCTTCTCTTAGCCCCATCAAGAGCAGAGACAGCAAGAGACCAGTCTGAAAGAACTACCATCCAATGACTTCTACTGACAAAATTAATACTGGATTTTAAAACTTCCGTTAATTGATTGTTTTTGCTTATAACCAAGGAACGACTTAATTTCAATTTTACTGATTGCTGATCATGCTTCTCTTGAGTCATTACAGCGCATGTTATTTGATGTGAAGTACAAACACACTGGCCATTCCAAAATAACATTTTGCCAAGTGCAAGATGCTAACTCAGAGATGATTTGACAAACACATTTAGAGAAACCATAAATGTTATAGCAGTAATTAAAAAAAAATCATTAAAAAGATGAAGTACCATCTTCATTACTGTGGTTGTTTGGTGTTGTCTTAAAAACTAAAATCAAGTGGTAAACCCAAAGGATCTGCTCAACATTCACTCTGCCACAAGCGTAGCCGCAGGTGATGCTGGACTGGGATTGATGGTTCTGTGCTCTCAGCTTCTACTGTCACCCAAAGGAGGACTAAAGACAGCAGGACGAGGGAAGGCATCACAGTAGGAAGAAACTAAGCATGAAAAAGTGTCATACTGAATGTGCCATTCAGAGAGGCTAAGTTTAGACTACTTGATGGGGTGATGCTTGATATCTCGGTCACCCATATCACAGCCTGTGTTAGGAAGCGCTGCAGCTCCTCTCTAGCCCACATGCCCACAGCTTTCCTGGGTGTAAAAACAAAGGAGAAAAAAAGGGAGTGATGCTTCTGCTACTGAGATGTCACCAGCTCTCAGTATGAGATGGTGTTGGGACATGCTGGGCGCTGGGGAATGTACCACCATACTGTATATAGCTGTAGCCAAACAGTAGTCTGACTGTGATGTGTCTCATATAACCTAGAGACCATACGAGGAATCTTTTAAGTTTCATCTTGCTACCTGACGGGCTCTTTTATCTGACCTGTTTCATGACCTCTCCTTATCCCCATCAATCATAGATTAGGTTCAGGAGAAAACTGCAATCAAAGAGTTTGATAACAGACCCTCCTGCAGTACGAGATACAATATGGAAAAGTTCACGACCTATATTCCCATAAGAACAGAACAGAACAGCTAGGTTGATGTGCTACAAAACCCTTTCAGCGAAAGCATGGAACTGCAAGTTTTATAATGGCAAACTAACTATTCTTGTGCTTCCCAGCTAAGATGTGCTTCCTAATTACGACATAATTTAAGTTTTTTGACTTAGATCTTGCATGATAAGCATATTAAATTGCCATGATGGGCTACAATTTATCATGATCATTAAAAATGAGATATTGAAACTGTGGTTGGTCATTAATCATGGTCAGTAGTATAACAAATAAATGGACTGTAGTGCATCTTGGGAATCTATGAAAAATAATTAATTTCAATTGCCCAAAGAATAGAACAGATGAATACTTATATACAAAAGCAAAACATAAAGAGCTAAACACCATAAACCCTATCAAATATAATTTTGAAATATTTTCCTTGCTGTCAGTGTTCCCTTGCCTCTACCCAGAACATTTAGATACATTATTAAAAACTCTCCCAACAGAAGAATACTAAGGTAGCTAGCATTTTGCATGTAGGCATTTTAACTTGAATTCATTGTGCAAATTTTACTGATAGCTCATTTTCTCTTCTGTAAAATTGGAATAAAAGTATGTGGCGTGTTCTGCAGTTTAATTAATACTTATCAAAGTACTTTAAGATCTTCTGTTGAAAGACTGCAATAGCTTGGGCATGAAGACACTGAGCTTCTAGGCTGGCAGAATAGCTAAATGCGGATGTTACAACTTCCTTAACATTTAGCTATGTTATAAAATGAGTGAAAAAAGTTCCCATAACACTGGGGAAACTCACTGGATTGAGAACATTGGGAAGGTTTCCTTGAAAAATTCCCAACCTCCTCCTCTTCTGCTGAGTTGAGGAGAGAATTTAGATATCCAAAGACTTACCCGGGGAAAGTGGTAATGGAAACAGGATTTAGTCCATTTTGGCTAAAAAGCCTCGCCTTACAAATGAGACCAAAACCCAGTAAAAATACCTTTGCATCTTCCAAGGCATCCAGGCTGTGTCTGCAATAAAAAGAGAATCCACCGCAGTCAATGGCTAAACCAGTCAGTCCATGGTCTGAAGCAAAAATCCCAAGGATCCCCACATTTTCCGTGTCCATTAAACTGATGTTATTGCACAGAGGCCTGGAGGACATCCAAGGTCTGACTGACAACCTATCGATTATTGCAGTGGGCTGACTATCACGGGAAGAAACTTCCAGAATGCAGAGTTTGGTTTAAAAGTCTTACTTGATTGTTTGTTTGTTTGTTTTAAAGCTAACTATCTTGGGAAGTGGAGGCTGATACAAGAGGGTTCTCATTTCACATTGAAAATGAGGAAAGTAGTAAAGGTTCTAAAGTTCAGGTCTTCCTTCTCAAATTTAGCTAATTATTGTCCCATTTACAGAAAAGTACGCTACTCCAGTTTTAAACTTTATATTAATCACTGCTGCCTTTTACCCATATTTTCACAGGTAGAGCCCATTCTTAGATGATTTTTACCATTAAATTACAGTATTTATAAAATTAAATCCTCGGGTAACCTGAAAAAATCTGAGTAGAAATGGTTACTGAAGGGATGGGCCCTTCTTACAATTTTCCCCTCCATATTCATGTAACTTAGGCTCACACTGAACAAAACCCTATTTGTTTTTTTCTTAAAAATAGCCTGAGGAAAACAGGGAAGAGAGAAGGGGCAGGGAAACATGTTGCCGTATGCTGAGAAGAAACCAGTATAACAGAATTTGCCACTTAAACTGCAATCTTATGCATATGAGAAAAATTAATTGAATTGTTAACCTAATGCTAATTCTCTGCACAGTTCAGGATTTTGATGTGTTTGCACGAGGCCAAATCAGAATTATCAAAACCATATAGCTCTTACTTGTCTACAGCACAGAGCCACAGTGTACTAAGGCTCAACGTTTATAATCATTTCAAAATATGCAAAAACTAGCAGGCTGCAGGTATGCAGGGCTGGGAAACTTGATCTGTATATAGAATTCTCCACTGTGCCAGTTTTAACAAAAAATACTCTCAAAACATAAAACCTGCTCACCCTTTGAAAACTATAATTATCTTTCAAACAGTTACTGGAACCTTGTTCAAAAGGCAATGTTAAATGGTGACAGCTATTGTTTTGGACCAAAAATAAAGTTGTTTTTTACATCAAGGCTTTGTAGTATATTTTTTGATACACAAGAATTCTCATCGCTACCTGAAAGTAAGCATAGTTGGTACTCTCGAAATACAAGGTATTTGGGGTACTTTTAAAAAAAAAAAACCAACATTTTATGAAATGTTGCGGACTGCGCTCTTTTGACCAACTTAAGTGAATGCAGCTACCCTGGGAAGTTGAAGGCTTGGTTTAAAAAAAACAAATACAACATAATGCCTGAAAGTACAAGTTCATACAAAGGGAGTCTGTTCCATTGTCCATCCCTATAAGAAGAGAAATTGCTCCAGACTTCTGTTCAGGAGACATAGCGCCGTAGCATATTTTTGTAGCTATTATATAAACCGGAATAAAAGGCTGTTTACTAAATGGTGATGAGATGCCTTTTTAAAGCACATGAAGACGTTTGTCTTTTTGAATTGTACCCAATGCAAAATGATGTCAGGTAGAAGTAAGCAGAAGTGAGCATCAGCTGCTTGTCAGACGTGAATACGCGGTGCTCTGCAGCAACAGCTGTGCCCTGATGAAAAAGTTGATGAAAAAATGGGCAGCATTTGCGAAGAGAAGAAAAAAAAAAAGTTATCACCCCTGCAAGAATTGTTGGGGACCAGATGTTAAAATCCAGTACGGTCTGTTTATTTCAGAAGAGAGTGTTGTAAAAAATGTTAATCAGGTGGTTTTATGCGGTTTAGGTTGTTCTACTTGACTGTTTTACAGACTGATGTTATTGGCATTAAATCGTTAACACTGTAACTAGAGTCAGCCTGTTACAGATCAATACAAAAGTAATAGCTATCAATACCGGGTGAAACTATTAAAGTAGGAGGGTACTATGACTTTCACTTATATATAGCAGGTCATAAATACAGATGTAACAGAGAAGAAAATAAAGAGAAAAATTGTAATCAGGAATCAATATGAAATTATCCTCCCACATATTGGCAGGAATGACTCTTAAGAAAAGCGTAGCAGGAGCTAACGGAGAAAAATATCCTGGAAGAACCAAGCAGCACCCTAACCTGCACACATAACACTTTGATCAAGGGAAAATATGCAAAGTTCAGTTTTGTACCACACAGCTGTACCAACATAAATCTAAAGTAATCCCGATTAAATAGTGACTTAAACTTGCGTAACTACAAACTAAACTCGGGGCAAGATTCAGGCCTCCCAAGTCCCCGCTGGACTGGAGAGCAAGATGAGCCACTTGGCACCCAGGGAAGGCTCTTCTGTGATAATTTCTTTTCAGAAGAAAAATGCTTTGGGACACAACCGACTGGGCTGGCGGCAGGTAATGGGATTCTTTTGGAAAACTAGGAAGCGCCAAATCACAACCCAGGCGAGAGATTGTAAGTAGACAAGATCCGTGTCCGGAAAAGGTGGGGCTGGCAGCCTTTGCTCCAGATGTTGGAGGGGATGGAGCGCTCCAGCCCAGGCAGCCTGTCCTGCTGGGACACCGCGTTTCTAATGTCACGGAGCCCAGGCAGGCAACCCCCGGGGGTCCCCTCCTCTGGGGCAGGGATGCTGTGATTAATAACATAAGCTTTTCAACCCTTCAACGCCATTTCGGTCTTTTATCCGTAGACTACATACAGAAATGCTGCTACGAAAGCAGTAGGAACGCTTGCGTTTGAAATGCCACAACCTTTGACTGCTAGTAGTAAACAGAAATCTGAACTAACTCTGTGTTAAAACGGAAAGCAAAACATAGCGAGCCTGACTGCACCATCTATTCAAAACATCAGAGACAGCAAGTAGTGGATGAACATATTTTCAGATGTTTTTCATTCCATAAGGTCAAAGAACTTCACAAATAAAGGGGTCCGACAATATTTTTGCTTTGGGATTGATACGAGAATTTTACAAATGGAGGCGTGTGGAGAGATAGGGTCAAAAGTTACTGTCTTTTACAGCAGGGTAAATCCTAGCATTGCACTGGATATATGGACAGTGTCATAAAAGAGAGAGCAGAGCCCTGCCCAGCTCTGAGTGACTTACACGCTGCCACGCAGCAAGCAGGGGGGCTCTATGGATTAGAGTCGGTTCCAGGGAGTTGATGTAAGTGCTGGATCAAATGGTATGCAAGCAGATAGTAGAGCACTAAAGGTACGGCAGTGGGTCCTGACAGAAATCCCTTGGTGGAAATTTAAGGAAGCATGCAACACTATATATTATCTTCTGCTTGGACCTCAGGAAAACAGGATTTTAGGACTGCCAAACCAGTGTTTTACCTCTTCTGCTCCTGGTTGTTTTTTCCTTTTAACCTTGTGCTGATACTTTCAAAAGATATTCAAAGCAGATGATTTGACATATGCTCCTGACTGAGCATAGCCTAACAAATTTACCTTAACACAATATAATATAGTTTAGTGAAACCACAAGCAGATACAGACATCTGCCATACAGAGGACGCTTTTCCTGTAAAATTTTGCCAATGCTATACCCAAAATACTCATTTTCAGTAATATTCACCTATCCCCCTTCATGTTTTGAAAGTGTCAAAATGCTAGCAGCTGTTAAATATTATTTAAAATGATTTTTCATTAGGTTTTCAGTGGCCTTCATTCCAAAGAGAAAATTAGATAGTAGTGAATAAGACGGCAAATGAAGAGGTATTTGGTACTGAAAATAGTTTTTCTTTTTCAGTCAGGTCATACAGGTAGCAACTCTGCATTCGAAACAGTGCATATGTGCACATATGGGTGAGTACCTGACATGCCTGTCAATAGGTTCAGCATATTGACCAGCAGTCTCTCCACCATTCTGTAATAATGAAAGCGTCCAAGGACAAAGCTATTTGCAACGGTCCAAATTCCCTTAACGTGTTAAGCACAACTCTAGTGGGTACTGTCCTGTTACTGGTTTTATCCCCACTGACCTCTAGAGCAGGTCTAGGGTGTGTGGCCCCAGCGTGGAAACGGTTAATACGCTACAGATGTGATGGTTGTGCAGTTGATGACTAATGCAACTGGTAAGAAATAACGTCTCATCTCCAGTAACTCTAGGCATCAGACGCCACAACACAACTGAAGGCAGTCCTGGTTGCTGTGCTAGGAAACAGCTGCGTGGTAATATCGGCACACCACTATTAGCTGTGTCCTTGAACTCACAGATTCATTTGATAAGAGACCTTTCCTTTCACCAGCTGATTTTTGCTATTAACACCGTGAGAATACAATGTTGGTGAATGAACAGCAACAACAGAAAAAAATCCCAGCTGAATTAAATTATTATTTGTAAGACATTCTGAGATATTGATCTGCCTGACTTATAAGTAATTCATGCACTTTAGTGCTGAACAAAAGGTACAATTTTAAGAAAATGTGCTGTAGGGCATAACTTGTAGAATAATTAAAAACTTCAAATTACTTCTTTTGACTTAACACCTTCGCTGCAAAATAATGTTACATGACTCAACAGTATAATGACAAGAGGTTTATGGAGAAAATTAGGAACAGGGTTTTTTGCATTATGCCTGTGAGAATTTCTCTTGTATAATCTGATCGATACTTTGCTTCTCCCTTTGACTTTCATATACTGCGGATCATTTAAAATAAGCAGACATAAAAGGAATAAAGAAAAGACCGGTCCCTTTAAATATTCAAACACAGCTATGCTTAGAAAATGTAGATTCAGTTATTACTCTCATAAAATATAAGCTTTTTCTTAAAAAAATGTCATCCAAATTCTTGTGTGGGATTTAAATGTATTCGTAATGCCATAAATATGGGCAGGAGGGGAGGAGTGGTGAAAGAGGAAGATTGATAGGAAATGACCTTAATAAGCTTTACAGATTGTTTAATCTCAGGAACAAAAAAAAGTTAGAAGCTAAAGATCCATTAGAAATATGCCTAATTTGTGGTTTAACCCTGCGTTTGACATTTAACTCGGTTTTACCGATTCCTTAATCCTTCTGGCCTTCGAGCCAAAATATCTTTTAATTAAAAAGCTATAAACGTGCCCCTCTGGCCATCTCTTAAATCTGCAGTCCTCTTAGATTTCCCCTTAAAAGCCTAATCCCCTTAGTTCCTCAGAGGAAAAAAACCCTGGCTCGGCGAGGCCGTGGCGCAGCGCCCAGCGGAGCTGAGCAGCCTGGCCGGACCCCGCGCCGGGTGGGCAGGAGCCCTCCTGCTCCTCACCTCACCCCGACTGCCTTGGAAGGGGGGCACGACTTGCCTGAAACGGGTCCGTGAGTCAGGAACAGCATAAAGGGGGAGGGAGAGGTCCTGCCCTGGCTGACCAGTCCTTGGGTGCAACGGCACTGCTCTCCGCTCGGCACACGGAGCGGTGACCCACCAAAAGCCATGGCAGATCCCTCCCGGTACGGTGGGATCCCGGTTTGCACCGGAGATGTTTCCAGAAGCCTGAATGGAGCGAGGCTGCTGCTTTTTGTGCAGCTCAAACCTCTCCGCCGCTCAGCCTGGACCCTGGTGTGATGATTAAACATCGGTAATGCAACTCAGGCAGCGGAATAGAATAGGTTGCGAAATTTCTGGTGTATCAGACAATGAATCCTTTCTCTCCAGTGTCGTCTTTTTAGTAACAATTATACCAGCCAGATCCTTCACACAGACCAACAGATAAATCTTGAATAGCTGAGTCTTTGGATTTTTAATTTCCATCACGAACTTTTAGTATCAATAGGAAATAAAAACAGCCACGTTAACTGCAAACTGTAGTTCAAAAGAACTGAGACAAAAAGTAGTATCTATGACATATGCAAGGAAAAACTGGATTTTCCTGAAAAGATTTTTTTTTTTTTCTGTCTTTGAAGAAAACACGTCGTACTTAACAGGGGGGGGAAAAAAAGGGTTTATGTGCTGTGCCAAATTATTGTTCTGTCGCAAAATTAAAAATCAAGATTAGAAGCCAACCATATTTCTCAAACATGACATGTTCGCTACACCATATGCTCTGAAGAGAGATTCATTTAATTGTTTGGAACAAGTCCATATAGTTGTCAAATTCCAGGACTCCACCCAAAGTCATGTAGTAGGTTTCTTCAAGGTGCGTGGCATCACATTATGCTGTTTTCCAGATATGAATTACATTCCTCAACATAAAAGTCATGGACAGCATCTCAGTCTGATAATAAATACCTAACCTCAGAAGGCAATGAGAGCCAGATCAGTGCTTCAGTGCTAAAATGACAACACAGAATAAGGTCCTTAAATCATCCGTATTAAATATAGAGAATTAGATACCTAAGAGAGATGTTCACAATAGCCAACCTGCTGGGACACCAAAACCAGCCAGACTAAAGGAAATTGTGATTCAAAAGGCAATAACTAAATTGCATGTTACAGAACCCAAATCATCCCCTTGGGAAGCAGTTATCCACATCCAAGCAGGCTGCCTGGTATCCAAAGCTGGACGACCAAAGCCTGAGCGAAGCACCAGCCGAATGTAGCAAAAATTTCTTCATGCTCTTAGAAGCATCCTAGCCTGATCTCCTTGCTCCCAAAATCACGTATGTTTGGGACTGACCAGCAGGCACCTAAACACTGGCCAAAGCAGCCTGAAGGGGCTTGAGCTTTTAAATACAGACAGACCAAGCCTAGTTAACAGGACAAAATATAAGATGATGGCACCTGTGGAAATGCGATTCACCTTTTACACGGCAAACCAGGGCTTACTGTCATGTTCCTGGGTGCTGCTTACGGAGGGAAAGGGGCTGTGAGACAAGGAGAGAACTAGCAGGGAGAAAGCAAACTGAACAGATCTGATAGGAGCACCTGAAATGTTTACTTGTGTGTGTTTTTTCACGATGTTTACAAGCCATTTCCACTGAAAAGGAGGGAAAGTGGAAAAGAATCTCAGTTAGAGCAGTGTATTGTGTGTCTGGGCCAACTACAATTTAGAGCCTGCTTCCAGTCCTGACATAGAAGAGTTATTTTTTTTAGGAATACAATTCATTGTTCATGAGTCTACTGTACACTGTGAAGTGGAAAACCTGTTTCAGAATTACCTTTGAAGTATGAGAAGAAGTGCAGAATCCATCCTATAAAAGAAGAGTCAACCATTACCGTATGCAAGAGCTGAAATAACAGAAACCACCAGCAAATATTTAGCTAGAGATGGTAGCAGAGTGAGAAACAGAGGCGGCAAGAGAACAAGAGAAAAAGCACCTCAGGTCACAAAATCAAAGGCACCTTAAGTTGGGCTCCGTTACCCATTCAGGATAGGTTACAAAACCCTCGAGTCTCGCTATGACTGAGCCTTACTATGCAAGAGGAGAAGCACCAGCTGTCCTAGCATTTGCCTCAGTGAAGACAAAGACTGTACAGTAGTTAGACTTCAGGAATTAAGTATTTAAGTCACCCTTTTGTATATCGTTCACCACGGTTTTCTTTCCCCTGTAATAAAATGTTACTAACCAAATGCATGTTTGCTTGCTGCATCTACGTTAGTAAGTAGCACGGCAGAACCGGAGGGTGGAGTAGTTGATGCCAAGGACCCCACGTCCACGCAATATCCATCTGCTTCAGGGATTTTACTTTGGACAAGCTATAGCCGTGTTCTGCGGGGTTGGCATTCATTAAGCACTGGGGCACGCAGGTGGATGCCGGGAGCACAGCTTTGAGTTTACTTCCACTCAAAAAGAAACCAACTCGAATGCTCCGAGGTTGTTCTTCAAAGCAAACCACAATGCAGTAAGTGGAAGGGAGATTCACTTCCAAACTTCGTGCCTGTTTTGAGGTAAAATGCCAATGCTGGCTCATCCTGAGCACTACAAAGTTTATAAATGTTATTCTTCCCAGTGTTTCTGGGTGAGGAGGTCCCACCAGAGTTTTACTAGCATGCCTTTTAAATTTGAAACCATTGTTCTTGCCACCCATCAAGACCTAGCAGGAAAGTAACACTTACCAAAATAATGTCTTTCACACAATGTTAGCAGAAAATATTTGTGAGGGACGGAAGAGGAGCTGTGTTTATTTTGGCCAGGCTGCTTGCTGAATAATGAACAGCATCTGGCCGAAACGAGAACCATCTCAGCCTCTTTCAAGGGCTGACCACCATTTTTTTTGCTTTCCAAAATAAAGTAGAAATAATTATAAATTACAACACAAATAAAAACTGTTCTTATTAAGCAGCTAGTATTTTTACAGAAAGCGGAATAAAAATGGGTTCAAGCTCTCTTCTGCCTAAACCCACTTGAAGCCCACTTCTAGCCCGTTCTTCCCCTTGGAGATGCTCAAGTGCCCCAGCTCCTAAGCCCTTCCTTACCTGACCAACATTTGACGCTGCCTTTCCCAGGTACCCAATGACCCCAATTCAACAGGAACGGCACAAAATAGCCATCGGGTGCAGCGGGTCACTCCCAGCTGCGGTCGAGTCCTCTCGGGCAGGGGAGGGCCAGGCTGCTGCTCCTTGGGAAACACCAGTCAAACCCCAGGCTGCAATGGTCGACCGCGGTGCCGACGGCTGTGCACTGGAGGTATAGATGATTCTAGCTCTCTCTTTAATTGCTAATAAGAAAACCTGACCGGAGCTGGCCTGGCTTCTGCAATTCCTTTAGGGATTCTCTGGATAATACGGATGTATAACCACTGATACCTGCAACCAAATGCGCACTCGTCATCCTTTTGTCTCGTTACCTTAGATAACAACATTATTTGGATGCAAGGATACAGTTTAAAGAAAATAATAGTATTTAAAAAGCCTAGTATCAATCCCTAGCATTCATGCTCCCTTTATCAAAGAGTATTACGTATTAAGTTTTGCTCTGAGTTAGGCTGAAGTGAGATATATTGATTTCAGTTTTAGACTTGTCTTTACATATTCATGGACATTGTTGTTCTTTTGAAATTTAACAGTGTATGTACTATGTTAATTTACTTTACGTTAGGCTTAATTTGATAGCACTAGGTGCTAATGAAAAAATTCTCAAAAGAAACCCACGAGTCTTTCTAAAAATGAGTTTCTGCACATCAACATACTGATATTTACTGATATTTTTTCTGAAAGAAAAGCACAGGATTTAACTGTGTACCTTCCATAATTTCTGCATGATTCTGCTTCTTTGATCAAACCTCTATTTGTGTTAGTGAATAGATTTACAGATAAACACCTCAGAGGATACTTTTTCTATGCCTAAATGGAAATGACCTTCTCTGAATTACAGACCAATACCTTTCCTTTTTTCTTTGCTCATTGTATGGAAGCTCTTAAAAGCATTATAAATCGTTAAAAGCTAATGGCTCCCATCTAGCCTTTTACTTTCAACACAGCTCTAAAAAAGGAAGTTAAATTATATTTTGTACTTACGATTGTCAGTTGAACTGCATTCATCTCTCTTTGTATCTTCTTATGTACTTCTTCCAATAATTGCAACATCCAGTTTTCACTACATTCAATATTTCTAGACATAATACATACATATTTATATTTATCTTAAAAGGCTATGATTTTGAATGCTCCTGACATTACCATAAGTAATTTCTTCACTTTAAAATATCATACTAGTACCTAGTATAGATCAAACTAAAACCTACACGGATCCTCAAAAGGAAAGTTATATTTCAAGCAACCGTTGGTCATTGCATTACAGCTGAGTAAGAGATAGGCTCTTCGTAACTGTAGAAAAAGGGAATGGTGAGGAATAAGGTAAGGTAGAGGGACAGATAAATGATGTCACAGAGAAACTTTGCATTAAATGTCACCGAAAAGTTGTTTCTTTACTATCATAGCAGACTCTCCCACCGTTCTTAACTTCTTGCTAATACACTAAATAAAGCCACAGATTAATGTTGAGATAAATGACATGTTTTTTTAAGAAGGGACTACATTCTGTTGTATGTCTGCACAAGACCTTTTTCAAAAGGCTTCCAACAACTAGCTTGTTCTAGAGCTGCCGGCACTGTTGAGTACACAAGCATATAAATTACTAGAGTATATGCACTTCTGTAAATACACAGGAAACCTAGAAATGAAAGTGTCAATCAATCACACTGGTCATTTATATTTGTATTCACATTTATACATATTCAATAGCATAATAAGCCCTAACAGATTACTTTTCACTATATTAAGTCACTCCCTATTATACTACAGCAATATAGGATTCTGTTCTCTGTCCAAACTAGCATGGTTTTTATAGGCATTTTTTTCGAGAAATTCCACATCTATATACACTGAATTCCTGTGACATCACAGATAATGAGTGTAACCAAAGACATCATTCAGCCCATCGCGCTAATTTGCTTACAATGACAACACCGAGACAGAAGAGACAGCTGGAAGACAGATGTGCATCTTCAGCTGCCCATCTACGTAAACATATTTCTCTTTGGCATCACTAGTACTTTGACCACTTGTATGGATTTGTTTAGACTCAAACCTGAAGACAGACAAAAACATTTTTGGCAGATTTAGTATCTTGCCTCAGAGAGAAGACAGTTACTGTAAATCACTGGCTAGGGGACCGATGTTATAATCTTGCTCTGACTTAGATAAAATTGTCTATATCTATATCTGAACGATCTGAATGAACTTGTCAGTGCATTATCTGGGGATAAGAGATGTAAATTGCCATGAACTCCATAAACTGCAGTGGTTTTGGATGTTGCAGAATCGGAACTATTTCCCTCCTCTCTTACCATCTCAGAAATGCTCTTATTGAAACATTATTCTTAGGACAAAATACATTAAAAATCTAAACTGCATTTATCACATAACTTTGTATGTCATATATACTGATTCTAAAGGAACTGAAATAGCACAGAGGTTTTATCGTGTAGCTCTCTTTGCAGGGGTCTCTGCTAGGAGGTTCTCGCACACAATGAAATCTTCAATTTTAAGCTGTTTGGGCTGGGAAATAGAGCATCTAATGGATAAACAGTGTCTGGCACTCTGTGAATAGTACCAAAACCTGATAAAAATATATAATAAATAGAACTGCCCACACCGTGCAAGAAGAATTGCAGTTCTCTTTGGCTAAGGCTGTCCACAAGAGGTATGCTCACAGACACATGTCGTGGCAGACCGGGGCCTCTTAATTTCTTTTTATGCTCTGAGCCACAGGAAACATATATGCTGGTTTTGTGGTAGCTTGGACAACTGAAATGATTCAAGGATTAGAGGATATGACAGAGGAAGAGCAAGCAAGGGAACTTAATTTACACAGCTTAGAGAAAAAGAGATTAAGGGGATATAAACCTGTATAAATATCTTCAAGGATTCAAGGAAATAATATCGAGGCAGGAAAAGGATTTTATATGTTACCTAAGAAAGGTTAATAAATTTACTCTCCTAAAACTATAAATAGAAAGTTTTGGTTAGAGAGCAGGAAAAAATGGCTGAAGAGATTAATAAACGGAATATTCAAGCACAGAAAACAAGTGAGGTGGCTGCACCACAACCATAAGAAAACAGAACAATGTAAAGACTGCTTGAAACTGTGCAATAAGAGCCTGCACAGAGTAGGGAATTGATACTAATGCCCAGTTTTATTCTGTTAAGATGTTTAGGGGCAGGGTCTTCCAAAGCTAAGAAAGTTTTTCTGGCTCACTGTGGGATTGTTTTTCTTTACGTGAGATATGGAGAAGCCTAGAAGTGCCAACTGTTACAGTTCTAATCATGTTTTGCAATATCTAGAGTTTCTTTTTAAAGTTTATGTACGTGAAGACCTGGCAGCCTCTTTTGCCATTTCACCTTTCTGAGCAAAAGTAGGAAAATACTGTCTAAACATTTTGGGAGGACTTGCAGAACTGAAATAAAACTAGAAACACAAAAGCAAAAACATTTCTTATTCAAATTCTGCCTATGCTATGATTCTTGAACACGTTAGATTAGCAGCACTGGAAAAGCAAATGAATGATCCCAAATACAATTCTTATCTGTGTAAATCCGTGAAAAAGGTAAGCGTTAATGAAAATAATAGTGTGCTTAACAAACAAAAGAACTTAAGTCAGCCACAAAGGAAATAAGATGGCTGTCTAGGCTTTTTTTTTATCCCCTACCCCATCATCTCCCTATTAACTTGTGAAAATATGTGATAATTCCACCTACGTTTCACGAAGAGGTAGTTCTTCAACAGGAGCTAAATTTCAGTTAAGTTTAGTGGTAATCGGCAGCCAAGTAGAGAAGATAGACTCAAGCAAGTGCCCTCACTGTGCAAAAAGCAGGAAAATAAGTGTACCATTATCTGCTCTGCTCAGCACACCAGGTAGCCGATCGACAGGGATGCAGCGGCTGGTTATCCTCAGGCAGCTCGGAGCTGGGCGCAGGAGGAGCTGCCAGGCGGTGGTCCAGGGATGCGAGAGGCAGTGGAGGGAACTGGCTAACGTGGAGACGGCGAAGACGGTATTTTGTGGAAGCTGTTCTGGAGGAATGTGTTAGGAAGCTGGATGCATTGCAGCTGAGGACTTGAAACGTGTGGGGAACAAGACTTGGGAAGTTTCGCTGGCCACAGAATGAATCTTTTTTGGTACAGACTGGGTCATATGTGAAAAAACAGTTACTGTCATTTGTTTCTGTTACGTACTGAGCCTTTATGTAAACCCTCTGGAGCCTATATTCTTTAATCTAAAACCTTCTAACGCACCTTAAAAAATTAAGGGCCTGTATTATATTGATCTTTCTGTTTAATTCCATGTTTTGAATAATACATCACAGAAGTGGCAATGCTTTTATGATATGTTGGTGTCATACATCATAACTAGCACCACTGCTCTAGTGATGTATTATCCACACAGTGGCACTAACCAGAAAGATAAATGCTGGTATATGGACAGCCACGTACGTCTCTTGAGAAACAGGGATAAAGACAGATTAATTTATACATACGCTAAAATCCAGAAATAAACAAAATGTCTATCTGGTACAGATTGCATACTACTTTTGGCAGGATGTATATACATCTTCACAAAAGAAGCCGTTAGAAAGCCATATATTTGTTTTCGAGTCAAATATTCTGCAAATAAATCTTGATTCTCTGAGTGAAAGGAGCTCTGGCAGGAGGGTGCAACATTGAGCACCCTTCCCTCGCTGACACAAGCTGAATCAAGGATGGATCGTTCCACGCGTTTTTCAGTGCCACAGCCTTTTGTCAAGAATCGATCCCTTATCCTTAAGTGTTTTCAGGATCATGATATCCACGGTATCCACAGAAGCCCCTTTCTGCCAAGCTTTCTTACACGTTGTACTGGTGCTATAGATAATTTCTGTACAATATGTTATGCTGTTCTGCCTTTGATTTTCTGTTTCTCTCACAGGAACAGTAGAGCTGCATCATTGTCTCATCCACATCACAAAAAACCAAAGGCCGTTATTCCCCTGTAAACATCCTATTTTGTTTCAGCTGCCCGCCGCCTTTGCTGAGCTCCTGGACAGTCTTGCGCAGAAGGGTGTTTTGCAGAAGAGTTTCGCACTTGGGAACATTTACAGACCATTTTGCTCGTCTGGGAAATAATTAGCGTTCCCAGCCTCGATAGCCATGAATTCGGGAGGTGCCGCTATGCAGAACAGCCACAACTCACGCTGGGATAATGCAGAAGACCCCTACGCCCTACTGCCCATCCCACCAGTGCCTGCTGTGGAGCCCCCAACGCAAAACCACCCCCCAACAGATGCTTCAAACTAGTCCTGTCATTTTATCTGGTCCTTCTTTGCATTGCAAAACAAAGACGAACGAAAGAACAGGCTCTGGGAAGGGAAAGATTCATCTTTATGACATTTGAGACTTATTTGTCAGATAAAATAACTGCAATATGTTTCCCCTTCCCACCTGTGTAAATAAGAGTTGAAGAACTAAGCACGTGGTGCACTAGATAATATTTAATTAGCTCATAAACCACAGTGGTTATTCCAGGTTCTGTGGTCTATGAGTGAATCGTATTAATTAGGGCAGGATGAATCAGCTCAGAACTAATGGACTTGACACTGTGCCCATCCTCTGAGCAGAACCAAACCCAAAGCTTTTTGAGGCTTAAAATGCTTTGTTTGTTTTTATTAATTAATCAGTTAGGACTAGACACAAAAATACCTCAAGAAAGATTTAAATTTCTCTAAATTATTCAAAACTTATTCGCTACTGTAAGTAGCGGTTATAGGACAAGAACATCAGTTCTTGTGAGATTTCTAGCCTGATTTTCTGCATTTGTGCCTGAGGATAATGTTATTCTCTTGGCTTGTAGCTTGTCACCTTACCATGAAATCACCAAAAACACTTTAGGAAATGCAAAAGAGAACCAGCTATATGGGGAAAAAAACCCCAAACCAACCCTAAAAAAATTGCGCGTACACAAACATATCCTTCGGCCAACTTCTGACTACTGAAATATCACCCTGTTGGAGTAAAATTAGTGGTAACAATTGATTTATCAATCACTACTGTGCAGTATGTAATGCTAACAAGTTGGTCTGTCAAGTCTCTTAGCAACATTAAATCAGTCAGTCAGATGGTACGAGTGATAAGACGAGGCATATGATAATGGAATTTTCCAGATTTGTTACACTTCCTGGGTTTTATCTCGCTTTGTAGCACAACCCCTTCCTTCCCGCACGGTTAAAACAGCACGTCCCCTTGCTACCTCGCAGTCTGGAAGAGGCTCCATGGCTGCTTTCCTGCCCGGCAAGTGGGAAGTCAAGATGTGGTGGAATACTGTAGATCAATTAAACAAATGACAATGGCAGCCTTTGGTGGCCGGACGCCTCCGTTGTAGGTTTAATAGTGTATGTACTGGCAAACCTGCCAGGTGCTTTGTATAAAACAATCAGCATGCACAAGTTGTAAGACCATATTCTCATGCTTAATTACAGCAACTGTAGCATCAGCACAGGTTAAACACAGTGGCTTTCAATTTCCAGTATTAATCAGAAGAAAACAATGAAATTCAGTCCAGTAGGCTTTCAATTCCCTGTCCTCATATTGTGGTTTCATCATTCTCTTTGCTGAAAAGGTTTTATTCAGCCTCTGCCTTTTATATCAAGCCCTGTGAATCATCTGAAATAAAATACAAGCCTGATAATTTGTTATAAAGCTGAGACTGCATGTACATCATCAGTCCTGTTGCAAAATTATTTTGTAAAAATGGCTGCTGATGTTAGTTAGTTTTGTATTTGTTTTTTTTTCCTTCTCTTTATGCTTTTGTATATCTGTCCCCAGAAGATCATAAAATTATTTTAATTAGGGATGTCAACTTCTGCCTGAGAAGCTGAGGGGGTAATTACATCATTTATATGCAAAATGGGTAATTTTCTCCCTGCTCTTCACCATTCTCTTCTTTCCATTTATTCCCCCATATCTCCACTCTTCAGAGTTGAGCTATTTAATTTTATTTTGGTCCATCTGGAATATCTCCGCCACTTTTCCATTCAGTCTTAGCCGCAAAAGTAGGAGTTACCTTTACTCGAAATCTTCACAGCTCTTTTTCTCCATGTACTCCTGACTCTATTTAATACCCTTAGGGAGTTTAAGGTCCACCACAGTCGCAGAGAAGTGGCTTCTGACCTCTTGTACATCAGTAACATTTTACTAAGTATTATTAAAGAAAGTAAAATTACAGAGAAACTGGATCTGAATATGAAAGTTTTTAAAAGAAAAGAATAGCGTGTGGAAAGGGAATGTCATTTAGAAAGAACAGATCTAATAAATTTCAAAATGTCCTTAACAAACAAGACAAACAAAACCAACAAATGGGTGAGGACTGCACAGCGACTAAAATCACCGTTGACTGGAAAAGCAAAGAGTGAAGGGACTCAAGCTGGAACCAAGCGCTCATCACAAAGAGGCAGTGCTTTGCTAACCATTTACGCTGACATTTTTCTGGCACTAGATGCTTCTGAAGCTCTTAATTGCCTCTTATTTTTTTGAGTTGATTCATGCAGAGGAGGTAAACTTTGAAACTTCTCACTCAAACTAAGAGAGACAATAATGTACATTAAAATAGCACATATGAAAATATGCCCTTAAAATGGAAAACATGCAGAAATGTGAAATAGCTGAATTTTGCAGATTTAAGAACAAGTCTTTAAATCTGGGGAGAATTAGTTCCTAGTAAGACACCAAAGACTCACTGGCATCTAGGACAAAATATCTAGGCTACTGAAAGATTCACTACTAATATCTGAGTGAAAACTGACTTTACCATAGTATCACCCAATCCAAACTGACAGTGCTTTCATACTCCTAATCTTACAGAGAATCTTAATATGACATGAAAAGAGGCCTGAGTCATTAAGAAACGCAGACAACTTCTGGTACGTAAGGAGAAAATAATAGTAATAAAAAAAAATAAAAAGGAGAGTAAAAAAGAAAGAAAAACAAAACCCAGGAGCTTAATTGAACTATTTTTTTGCGAGAGTTTGCAAAGGCCAGCATAACACAACATGGACAAAAAGGGTGATCGTTTTTGCAGAGGATTTTTTTCATAGAAGCAAGGGATGCAGCTGTAACAGAAGATGGTTTAGCTATTGGTCTGGCAGCAAATGTAAGTTTAAATCTAAGTTACTTGCCAAAGTAGTGGCAGAAACAATGGAAAGCCACAAAAGTAGACAGTAAATGGTGAAATTCCGGATTTAATATGTATATATAGCAACTGTGTCGATTCCTTAGCTACAGAAGAATTTCCTCTCTTCTCCTTCCATAGGAAGGAAAGCTCAGGAAACCAGCACCCGAGAACATACAAACAAGAAAACTACAGCACCATTTAGGTGAACCAAAAGTGCTAATTCCTTTTAAGGGAAGACGAAAATAAAATGTCAGCTAAACAAATAACACAAGATACTGAGGAGAAAAGTACTCTTGGGTGGAAAATATAGCCCATATGCTTGGTTTCATAATTCTACCCTTAACGATCATGCAGAGGGTCAGAAGAGAGATGGGAACATTGGAGAACATCTTTACATGCATAAGAAATTTCTTAACAGAGTTTCTCAACTATCCTGCTGTTCGTACCTCCTGGAGAATGGCCTAGACGCTAACGCAGAAGCTGGAGAAGCTCCCACCTCTGGAAGTCACAAGAGAGAGGAACAACCAGCACTGATCTTTTCAGAAAGCGGGAAAAAGAAAAAAATTGTATCTTCTCACTTATGTGGCAATCTCAGGCATCCGGGAGAGACAGAAGATAGCAGATATTTTTGTTTAATGTTTCTTTTGTACCAGAGGGGCCCTAATTACATTACCGTACATTCAAAAACACTGTAAGTAAGTAATTTTTCCTCACACTACAACTTGGGTTATTCCCAATATCCGTGTTTTTCTGCTACAGACATTTTAGCAGCATATCACAGAGCTGTTCAAGTACTGGATTTAGACTCAGATATAAACTGTGCTTGGGACTGAATTTTACTTTGACCTTTCCTACGGAAAAATTTATATCATACAGTTTTTCAATTCTCTTGAAGAAATCATTATCATAAGCAAGAGGTGAAGGAGATGTAATCAGTTCTCTATTGAGCAGCCAGTACAATTACTCAGCAGACTTTGGTAAAAAAAAGAGAAGAGAATGTAAGATCTACATATAAGGTATTTTGAGAAACAATAGAAAAGCTTGAATGGAAGTTTTAACAAGTCCAGGAAAGAGCCAGACTGCAGGCCTAAACCTCTTTTAAAAAAGGAAATTATCTTAAATTTTCATTTTCTTAAAAAGCAAAACCACGCAGAGAAGAAGTTAATATAGTCAAGTACAGTAGTGATCAGAAATCATCATAAATATAGCTACCTTGGGCAAGGAAAGCATGTAAAAATCTTTCAAATGATGAAATATATAAAGAAATAAGAATCTAATCCAGCAACTCTGCCCCAAAATCTTAAAGAGGTCTTGTGCTGAGATATCCCAGTAATTAAAGGTTCTCACTATTCATTATCCATGAAATCATTCCTTATTGCCCACGGAGGCCCTGCACCCTCATTTAACTCCATTCGCCCCTCCAGTATTGGGGCAGATGTCCCCAAAAGTCTCAGCCTTCTCGTAAGTGAATAAAAGGCTATTATCTTCGTTAGCCCGCTGATCACAAAGAGAGAATTCCTGGTTGTTAATTGGCACTGTAACATTGCCCCAGACAAGCAGCGCAAACCGCCCTCAAGAGGTCCCGCCGGGAAGCTCCCGGGGCCGGTGGCTTGTCACACCCGATGGGGCCACCACCAGGGCCACCACCGTGGCCACGGAGAGTAGATGCAACAGCCCCTGTGCCAGGCTGCTTGGTTCCCAAATTATCTCGGAACACTTCCGCTACCTACGCTGTGACCATCTTGAGGACAAGTGGAGATTCCTGTCTCAGGTTTATGTTCTGCTTATTTATAAGGTGATGACTATTAAGAACAATTTCATTAAACCGCTCTCTGCTGAAATTGTGGCGAGACGTTGTTGTTTTGTGGGATTCAAGTTTGTTTAAACACCCTGCTCCTGCGCTCCAGCTGGCTGCTCGTATGGAGCCATAACTAAAACTTGCACACTTTATGGCACCCGGACTAAGGGAGCAGGGTGTTTTGTTGATTTGCTGTGGTTTTAAACAAAACATGGTATTGCTATTGGCAAACCTCTCGGAGATTTTCCGATGCTGGTCTCTCCAAGCTGATCTGGGTATGACCGTACTGCAGGGACTGTCCTGGCAGGAAAGCATCAAGCTACCCGATTTTCCGTACCAGCAGGTGAAGCTAGCTACCAGAAGGAGAAGCACTTCTAAAAATTTCCATTTTAGTTTCACAAACCATATGCTTCTCTGCTGTCCCGTGCCTTTGCTTTGAGTTAGGACTGGTGCTGGTTATCACCAGGGTCTCTGTCTTCAGAAACCATCCTCCTCTACTGAGGCTGTTACGTTATACCCATTACCACAGTATCTGGGGCTGCGGGAACCAGCTGGAGTATTAACTGCACAATTATTTGTGCAAGTCCAACACTGCAAACACAATCAGTCATTATGCAAATGAAGGCTGTAATTCAGCAGAGCACTTAAGTACAGACATCGGTGCAGAAAATTCTGGCACGTTTTTGCAGGCGATATTCTGAAAATCTGGTCCATTATACGAAATGGGAAGCTTTCAATTTGTTTGTGTCTGTTCAAACATTTCAGTGCAACCTCATCAATATATGTGTTATGCGTGCCACAGAAAAAGCAAAAAGTATGTGACAAAGAATCAAATAAATGAGAAAAACCAGAATACTCTTTAAACTTGTTTCTAACTATTTCTACATTCAAAATATTTTGTTCGGTCTCAAAGCCATAAAAATCTGTCATTAGGAAAAAACTTACAAAAAGCATTGAAAAAATGAAGCAATTGTGGTATCCTTTCAAGCTGATATTATAACCTTTTTTCTTAGCTTCACACCGTGAATTGCTGCTCAGTCAAACACAACTGTCTTTTTCAGAAAGAAAAGTTTGTAGGTTTAATAAAGGATGATAACCCAAATTAACTTACATTTTCCTTTGCTGTACTCAGAGAAACTAAAATAGAACAAATGCAAGAATATGACTCCTTCGCCAGTTTCATGTCATTTATCTCTAACTTGTTTCCAAGACTTTCGAATCAGAGATAATATGTCTAATATTTCCATCACCCCTGCCCTGAGTAATAAAAAACTGTTCTGCTACTCAGCTCAGATTCTAATTATCCAGTCTCCAAGGTTAATTTCAATGTGGAGCTGTAAATAGATTAATACACTGTGTTCAAATAAAGAAAACATTTACAGAAAAATCACCATATGGACCCTATTTAGACAGATGATCTAATTATCATAATGCCCAATGAACTGATGCAGGAAGGGTTTTAGAGCAGGATGCTTCTTTCTGGACTTTGCCCTCCCATCTTGTACTACATTAGAGGTGAAGTTGTTCTCTGAAACCCTGCGACCGATACGTTCTCGCTGTACATGACAAAATCTGTCATTTGTAATATATAAGAGGTGTCCATTAGCTACAAATGAGCTTTAAGTCCCAAGGAAAGTTGCATTGAATAACGAGAAAAATAAGATTGCTAATGAAGACTGAAGAGGTAACTCTGTGAAAGAAGCTGTTTTAAGAGAGAAGGAAGGAGAATGATTATAATATTACAAGTGACAGGCAAATGTATGTCAATATGCCTGGTTTTGAACTAGTCACTTTAAAATCTGGGCCTAAATTGCGTTTGCACTTCTTTTCAGGCTTTCTCGCCCCTCTTTGTATTCTCATAGAATTTACGTATGGTTTAGCCTTCTTACATAGACAACACAAAATACACGGTAGGTAGCCAGTTATTTTTATCATGAGGCTAAATTATACAGATCTCTGGGAAACATGATTGTTCGCAATCTTTACAATTCAAAAGCTGGTTTTATCACCACAATAAACTAAATCATAAGAAGACCTCCTAGTGCAGCCAACACATGACCTTAATGCACAGAAAATTAATATGCAAACAACCACAGTGCCCTTATCTTTACAATACGGGTTCACTATACCCCACAACACCTGTGCCCAAGCAGCTTAACTGTCATTAAAGTGTAGTAGTGACGTATCATGGCTAAGAGAGATCTAAGATTCAATTTGAATAATAATAAGGTGTTTACTCCCCATTACGAAGGGCACAGAGACTACTTACTCAACCATGTATGTATACAGATCATCAGCGTAGATACAACCTAGAGCTTTCTGGAAGGTTGTTCTCAACAGTAACGAGGGGTTAAGCCTTTAGAGATCCTGCCAAACTTACTGAGCTTGGAGTTGAGTTTATATCATCTAATGTCTCTTAGTGGTTGCTGGACTACCAAAGCACTTCAGTTCAATATATGAACCATGAGTGCAATAACATTAGGTGAAGAGGAGAAGTTGCAGTTCAATTCGGCATCTGACTTAAGCTACTTCCATTTCCCAATGACCAAGTCTGTGGCTGATTCCAACTTCAAGTTCTCAGCTAACCTGGTTCTTGTCTTTTGGCTCCAAATTCTTTGCTTTTATTGTGGATCGCAACCTTTAGCTAATTACAGCCCTGCCCCCAAATATGCTGTTGTACAGAATATATCAGACAAAAAACGTGCAAGATTTAATTTAAGAGCTATAAAGTAGGTTTCGATAACAACCAACACATATTCTCTTATTCACTGTAAACTTTCATTTTTAACAGTCCATATTACCCTAAAAACTATATAAGGTACCCACCTTAGCAGTAATAAACAAAGAGACTTTCAGTCAGAAGCAGGACCTCCTTGACTTCAGGAGTGCTGCTGAGTATGAGTGGAGATCTGTGGGAGGAAAGATCTGTCCTCAGGAGAACAAGCTTTTAAGTTAAAGATTCTGCAGAGATAATTAAATGAATCATCATGAACAATACGCTCACCTCTCCCTCGGAATTGCCAAGATAAAGATGTAAAATGAATATCAATTTTTTGTTTATCTTAATTCTTTTCAATATCATCAGCAATCTTGGAAGGCAACCTGGGACAACATATGATGAAAACTATACATTTTAGTAATGACTTCAATTGTTTAAAAAGCAGAAGACGCTGCAATTATTGATTTTTTATTAAGTTATTATACATTGCAGTATTCTACAGTACAAAGCGCATAGTTAAAAAAAGCACTGAATGTGACAGCCGAGCTATCTTCAGCACACAGCTTGGATCTTTGGGGTTAGTTCTAGGCTCTCAGTGACGCGAACGCTGCCCACGTCACTGATTTCCATGAGAGCTGGACCAGAGTCTATAGCTCTAATTCATTACAGCACCTTAGCTCATAAGTAGGACAGCACAGTTCAATGACTCCAGTCATTTGCTTAACGTTAAGCACACACTCAAGTGTTTTGTTGGATTAATGCCTGTGGGCAGAGTGGCTCTACATGAGCTGTATCCACCAAAAGAGAACGAAAGCAAGCAAGTAAAATTAACAGTGGGAAGGGCACAGCTGTCTGCTTTATACATGGAAACTATCTGCGTGCCCATGAAAAATATTAACACGTATGACAAAGAGTAGGCCAATTTGCATCACAGAGCAAAAGTGACTAGCATAATACAATAAAGCTTTCACCATAGAAGAAGGGATTTCCCACCAGTGAGGAATTTTAGGCTATACAACCTTTGCCATGGGTGGTCTTAGCAAATAGCATGGGTGGGTGTGCAGAAATAAAAATTCTGCTTTCTATTTGTTAACGTATGCTTCGATTTCTTAAGAATTTGTTCTCCTACAGTATACAATTACGGAAGAAAAATATAACATCCCTGCAATTTTGTAACAATCCTGTTTCAAATGTACAGCTCTGGGTTTTTTTAGACATGTAGATATTAATGCTGCCGTAAAAGCAGCTATTATCGGTAGATGAAAATATTTACAAGAAACATTCTTAAACGTGGTCAGTGTATTATATGCTTTAGCTTTAATTTACATCCCTAACTAGTGTTTTTGTAAGGAAAATAGTTTATTGGTTGGGCTAGTCATTTGGTTTTAAAGTAACATACAAAGGTGCTTTGAGATGTTCAGATTTTATATAATAACTAAAAAGGGAATAAAACATTGGCAAGAGATGCACAAAATTGCTTTCATCTTTTGTTTCCATATTTTCCGGCTTGCTGTGCCCTTTGCAGAGATCATTGTACCAAAATGCTATTTCACATGTTAAGATGATTCACAGTAGGGAAGCACTTTCTTATATTATTTTCATCAAAAGGAGCTTATATTTCTTTTGCCCATCTGAATATTACCATTAGGCTGCTAATTTACACTTCGGTAAAAGGGTCAGGAGTATTCAATTTTTTGATGACTTGATATTAGCTTGAAAGAGAATTTTTAATAACTCTTGTAATTTGCCACTGTAGTTTCACCATCCAGTGCCTTTGAATTATATATGTTTTATAAAACAAAACTCTGGAAAAAGTAATATTTCAAGGCATTAAGTCTTTCAGATTTAAGAATAGCCTTTATTACTATTGTCAAAATGGAGGGTCTCCTATCTCGGTGATAGCACCTTGGTACACTTGGCATTCAGTACTTATTTCAAATAGAAATGAAAGCAACAATGCTTCTTATATCAGCATTCAAAAGTATACAGACCCTGCTTACAGTAAAGTATCCTTCAGCACTGTTTCTCCTCCCAGAATAAACTGAAATTCTTAACAAGGTTAGTACCAGCAAGAAATAAGACAACAGTGGTTTTCCAAGACACTGTAAAAGATTACTGCCAAGTACTCAAGTGACATAAGAATCAGTTTGTTGAATTTGGATACTGTCTCGGGAAGAAACCTATTTGAACAGAGGCTCTTATAAAGTGAGGATGAAATCATCTCAGTTGATAAATTGATTGATGATGACAACTGGTCATCCGTAGTCCAGTTGAAGCAAACAGAGGAGCTTGGTAAATATTTGCTGCGTATTAAGGGAATTGTATCACATAGAAGCGCCGTATGTGCTGACAGTGAGGATAATGAGAACAAAATATCATTTTTTTCTATCGTATTGACATCAGGTCAGATCTTCCACCTTTGTAAATTGTCCTAGTTGCACTGGCCATAATGAAGGTATGGACAATTTGCAACTACTGCAGATGATATGGCCCATAAATTTGTTAATCTTGAAGAATGTTTATAATCCAAATGGGGGCAATATCATAATTAGGAATTGACAGGCCTTCTGTTTGTTTCACTCAGGTAATTAATTATAGAAGAGTTGTAAGACAACAGTCTTATCTTCTGCCCTTTTCAATGTTCTTTCACATGTGAAGAGCTTAATGATATAGTTAAATATAACTTCTGTTGCATCTAATGCTCACTTATATTGCCAAGTGACACGAAAGATTCTCTGTTTAGGGTTCACTGAGGTTTTAGAAGGTTTGGGCGGGTTCTGCCATGAGTTTTCTTCTCCTTCTAAAAACAGGACTGAAGGAGAATAAGGATGAAAAAAAAAAAAGTGATGCTTAATCAAAACCACAGGATTAATTCCCAGGCAGATGTCTTAGTAGTTGAGACATAATTATAGGAAGACGACCGCAGCCAAACAAGTGAAAGACGCTCCTGGGGTACACAAAAGGTATGTCTGTCACCAGAAACGAAGAGGACCCACTGCTTAAAGTACAGGCAGCAGGAGCTTGGCACAATCTGAAAGCATAAAGATCATGGCAGCTCGTGCCCTGCCAGCTCCCTACCCACATGGACTATGTCCAAAGTGAAGAGTCAGGGGCTATTTCTACATATGGACAAGTGTCCTGTCTTCTTCCACGTCTGGGTACCGTAAGGATGAACCCCACGCAGAGAAAAGAGAAGGCGACAGAAGTGCCAAACGCTTTTGTTGTACCCTGACGTGGATGGCGAGGAGCAGGAGGCACCAGGGGGCAAGGTGCGCTCTCCGCACAGGCTGCTTCCGCTCCCGTGGCAACACAAATCACGGTCACTCCAAAGAGGAAGCTGCACTTTTCTGAGCTAACATTGCCTCCCCGGCAATAGCTCCAGTTCTCAATATTCTGTCGTACAGGCTGTTATTTGACAATATCTCTGGCCAGTGGTCAAAATGAGGAGGATTTCTTTCCCCACCCCATTTCTAAATGCCTTTAGATCTGGATCAGCTGAAATGCTTTTTCCTTTTGTAAATGATCCAATATAAAATATAAGGGCTGCCAAAGCCTCCAGGCTAGAATTCCTGTTAGTTTCAAAACTGGTTTAGCTCCCCCCCCCCCCTTTTTTTTTTTTAAAGTAGGAGATGTGGGGAGGATGAGGACACAGCTAGGTGTGCCTGTGTATACCTGCCTAACATAATCACTATTCTTCTGTTTCTGGTTCTCTCCTGGTTCATTTAAATGACACCTTCAGCTCCATCCTAGTGGCTCATTTCACACAACCTCTGCTTTCCTTCCCTGATTTACCTGTCAATATCTTCAGCTCTTTCTTGCCATAGCCTTGACCAACTCCCTGTGTTATTCTTCTTCCCTCACCACCCACTCGCCCCGATACACAGATTAACCCTCTGACCCTAATCCTCGTGTTTGGCCCATGGAGAAATGATGGCACGTATTGTCTGTCGGGTATGAGTCATTTCTTTAATCTTGCCTTCAGATCTGTACTTCTCTTGTGCCGATGGCTGAATCCCTTTGCAGTCCTCTGTTAAGACGTTATACGCAATTAAAAAGGGGACAGCATTATTTGGATTCTCTAGACAGTGGCTGCAGGTGCCTTGGTTTCTTTCATTAGACTAAACTGTTCAGTGCTGAAGTGGGACAAATCAGCCAAGAAAAAGTGCACTTGACTGGCTCGCCACTGTCGATAACATTACAGCTCAAGAGGAAATCGTACTGCTGAGGATGACAGTATTCAGAAAGATAAATACTTTCTGGAAGGAGTGCTAGACAGTAGCTGGAGCTTATACTGATGTGTTCAGGGAGATGCACAGGCAAATTTCATCTCATTTCTAAACTTGCACAAAGTGCATAAAGCCATATTTGCACTCCATGCTCTCCGTGAATCAAACCTGTCCCTCTGTGCACCTCCCGAGCACAAACCCGGGACGAGACGCCCAGAGCTTCTTCTGGGACAGCGCACACGCTGAACGAAACGCGGGCACGTGCCTCACGTACCCAAAGCCATTAATATCTTGTCCTTGATTCCTGGCAACGGCAGTTCACCAGGATTAGCACACGGAAGACCAGAAATCCCGATGAATGTGTCCCCACCCCGTAATGTATCAAGACAGCATCACAAAAGCTTTTGTTTGGCAATGACAAGCCCAAAGCAGAAACCACTGTCAAAAAAGACTCCTCGAAAGCATGGAGCTTATTATACAGTACATTATCTACTTGAGTAAGAGGTTTAGTGACTGTTTTGGAAGAAGTCAGGAATGCCTATGCTTGCTGGCATGCATTAACAAATTTATTTGCATTTGTGTATTGAGATAAATGGCAGAAGCAAGATTTACAGGAATTTATACCCAGCGGTATAAATGACCCTGAGATGGTCTTATAGAACCAAAGACAACTGGAGCCAGAAAGACATTAGTCTATCTGATGGAGGTAGTCGATTACAAAAAGCGTTATATTTAAAATGCTATGTCTGACAAATATGCTTGATCAAATGACTGTGTAAAAACTTCATCTCAGATTGCTGAAAGCATTCAAAAGAAATATTGCCGGATAAGGGTTAATGTTAAACTGCATCTTACCTGACATAGAGTAAACCCTTTTTTACTGTTAATCTTATTTGACACTTTACAATGTTTCTAACACCTCACTCCCTAGCTTTTCCAAATTTCCCCTTTCTCCAAAGGCAGCATCACTGCAACCAAAGATGTGCTTCAGATCTCTAGCGGTCCCATTCGTTTCCTCTATTGCCTATTACGCCTGTTTCTTTACAGGGTGAATTTGGCAGGGGATAATCTTGTTATCCTGTAGACAATCCTATTTCCTGGATACGCTCTCTTCAGTACAATCTTACCAATAACCCTGTTAAAGGATCACCTCACGCTCACCTTTGGTCCATTTTGTTAAGTGAATCATATAAAGTCTACAGCTCCCCTCCGGAGAGTGATAATGGCTTTACCAGTCAGCAGCTGAAATATTTCTCTAAACTACTCTCAAACCTTTGAACCCCATCTTAAAATAAGCCATTGTTATAAATACTAATTAAGCAATATATTTTGAGGGAAGGGGTTGGAAATAGGTACGAGTAAAACAGGAATTACCACAAAAGCAAAAGATGAATGGTCAATTTACCTGCAGCAGGAGGCCATGCTCGATGTTCCATTAAGAGACATTAAACTTCTTGGCTAATTATAAGAAGCAGGCAAAGGAGGAAATTTCTTAGTGAGCTCAATGGGACATTGATTAAGCCAAAATCCTAAGATCTCCATCCCCAGTGCAGGTGAAGTATTTAATTTTCAGGCAAAAGAGTGACTCTGTTTTATTCAGCTGGACTCCACAAAAGCTTCAATAGATTAGAGCAAAAGTATTCACCCTGTTAAAACTTCAAACTGCAATATCATTTATTTCAGCCTTGCATATCTCTTTACTACATACAAAAAAACCCCCAAAAACACAAAAGCCCTTTTCTGTTACAAACTATGACATCAAACTTCCACACATGCTGAGAGACATCATGTTGCTTTGTTTAATCTTAAACTCTCTTTTTTTTAATTGTTTGTATTTATATACAATCTCTATACTGTATTTTACTCTGACGGTATTAAACGGATACTAGAAATACAATGCCTCTTTACATTTGGCTACTGCACAAACACTTAAAAATATGTCTAGTACATAGCACTATAGGGGGCTCCAGATATCCCAGTTTTCTAACATTTTGTTTAACTATGCTACATGAAATCAAGTATTATGACCTTGAGAAAGTGAGTAACTGAATAAAAACAAGAGCAGGCAATATATCTTTAAGTATGAAAGAATATCTATGGAGTCTTGAAATTTATCTATCATTAAAATTATGTGCAAATTTCAGAAAAAACATTTGTCATTTTAAATACTCATTTCAAATTCAAGACCTTAAATTATTCTATTGTGAATGTTAGGAGAGGTTAAGGATGAAAGTTTCATCTGCTTTAGAGTGACTTTCTTTTTCACAACTTAAATGGTAGATGAAAAAACAAACACTACAGATATGTACCTTGCCTAAAGTATGAGTGGAAAGCTTTTACAACTGAAAACCAAACGGGTACAAATTCATTTTGTTAGATAGAATGTCAGAGAGGTGAATTCTATCTTGTAGAAGCGAGAGTGCACTCATGAAAAAGGACTTCATACTTTCAACAGATTTTCACCAAACGGATTCCCAAATTCTATGTTAGTATCAATCAATGCATGACACTGGCAGGAGCGATGTCCATTTTAGGATAAGCTGTACATTAAATCATGATTATTTTTTGCCTTCTAGACATCTCAAATTATGGGCATGAATAAGTTTATAACTCAACCATTTGAGTATGAAAAAAGCACACAGGCATCATCTTCCTCTCTTAAATACATGGAGACAGAGCATTAGGCTCTACAAATAGTTTGTGAGCAAAACAGGATGAGAAACTAACTTGCAGAAAGGCAGGAGAAAGCAAGTAGGTACTCGATACCTTCTTATGCCTCAAAAAAACTGTTGGAAAGTAAGAAACACTAGTCTTACTAGTACAATGCAAATTCTATCTGCTTAAAATCAGGGAGAAATGAAGGGCTTAGTCCCCATACTAGGTACAGGAAATAGTCTGCACCCCTTAATCATAATAATGCAGTGCAACCAATGCAAAACCAAAAAGACAGGAGAGCGCTGCGTAGCCTGTACCCTTATTTCGACTGCCAATTTCTGTGAAGACCGCAGTCATATGACCTCTTTCAAATTAAACAACTCTTCTCTACTGGGAATATTTTGCTCAGTAAACTGTTCTGATAAGCCACCACTTTGGTATTTTTATGCATTACCAATTCCGGTTGTTTGCTGCCATAAATGTTACAGGAACTTTTTTTATGTGAGATTTTTTTTTTTTTTCAGCTTGAACACATTTGAATAATCCTGACAGGAATCTCATGACGATCCGAATTGGACAGATCAAAGACATGTAACTTCCTTTTCACTGAGTGACTATGCTGACCATGAACAAATCATATTCAGGCAATTTATTAACTTGTCAGAAATACTAATATTTTTTGAGAGAGACTTCCAAAACAGAATGACTTTGATGATTCTGTCTCTGTCCTTATTAGATGAAAATGGCATATATTTCTCTGAGAGATGCATATCAATTTTATCTTTCTCCCCTGGTAATCGTACACAAGTTACACTATCCACAAAAATGTAAATAGTGGAAAGCTTTGTTGCTCGCAAAAGCAAGGAGCTACTGTTTGACATTTTATTCCAGCTTAACTTGAAAAACTCCTGGACTATGATTTAGCAACACTTGCCTTTGAATGCTCAGTATCTGGGACTTCTTACATTAGAAAATATAGAGCAGAGACAGCTGTTAGCAGACTTACAGAGTGAAAGAAGTTGTGAGTATGACTTACAGATATGAGGACAGATGGATGATTTAATGACTTATTTTGATGTCGGACAGGTACAGAAAACCAGAACTAACACTTAAAGAACCCTGTGCTAGTTGTGATGGTGAAAGCAACTACTGGTTTCAGTTGAGAGATGAAAATAAAGGACACCATAAATGAAGAAATGCATTAGGTTTAAATACTAAACCAATGATAATTTATTGGCTCAAATGTTGAGATTTTTGTCTTTCGAAAAGAGACATAATAGCAATTCCCCCTTTAAGGAAAGGAAAGCACTGTCACTTACCACAATGATTGCTCTTGTTAGAGATATTTGTTATAGTAGCTTTGTCTAAAATGTCTTCTTACTAAGGACTGACTGATCCATAACCACGTTAGTTCCTCTCTTTTGCTACTAAATTGTTCATTGCGGACCTCATATTCATTACAGGAGATGTAATTTTTATAGAAGCCTTCCCTACTGAGGTTGTTATCCTCATTACAGAAAACTGGTAGCCATGTGGTTTAATATTTTTGTTTTACAAATTCTAAGTATTTGCTAGCACAAATGTTGCAATTAGGTTTTTTTTCTGATTTTTTGCAGCTTGAACACATTTGGATAATCCTGTCAAGAATCTGATCTAAGTAGCCTATCAAATCTCATTAAAATCCTTGTTGTGCCCAGCTTATATGCCAATAATGTGTCTATGGATCATATTTGCAATGGTTCATTAAGTAAGTGTCCGATTACTTATGTCATATGTGCTGCTGTTAATCTACTTCTCTTTCTTTTCATCTATTGCTGTTTTAATTAGCGGATAGAAGACAAATTCTAAAACATGCCAATTTGGACACAAAACACATTCCAGATGATATCCAGGTTTTCATGAACTCACCACAGAAAGACCACATGACATGACAGGTATTTTAAGGGGAACTGGAAGCAATAGGGCTCCGCATAACGCTGGGGTACTGTGGTTGATGATGGGAAATAAGCGCTAAACTAAGAGCCAGAGTCCTGACCGTCACCGCTGGGTTGTAAGTGGATTCTGCTAAAGACTGGAATACTCCAAGTATAAAACACAGGTCTAACATAGACACTAGAGCATCACATTGTGCCAGGATGCCTTTCCACTGGCTTGCCAAAGACATGCTGCCTGAGGAAGGTAGTTAAGACTTCATGGCAACTGCAAAAAGGTCGCAGCAGCAGTGACGGTTAGACCTATATATACGTGATACTTCAAGAAAATATGTATAAGCAACTAGAAGTAAAGATAACCAAAGTAATAGTTGTAAGCACTAGGATACCCGTCTGGTCAATCTCTGACCCCAAAGAAGAGAAAAATATCTTTACCTGTGAGCGTGTCTGACAAACCAGGAGGCCAAGAGCCACCCGTGGTTGACAAAAGAGTTATGGCACATTAATAAATAAGGGAGAAAACATCAAGATTGCAATACTGTCTGTTTTTCCAGTTACCTTTCAAATGTCAAGCACACTGACTTTTTCTGGCGGGTTTTGCTGCTTCTTAAACAATTTGGCAAAACACAAAACTATCACCAAGGAGATGGCAACTTCATTAACAGAAGTAAAATAGCAATAAGCTTATAGATATGTAATAGGTATGTAAAAAATTTTAAAGGAATTGCATATAAGATGTTGAATGATAGTATTTCTATTTTGTACCTAACAGATAAAAGGTTTGTTCAAGTGAAAATTCAACATTGCAGCTTCCTTCTGAATGAAGAAGAGCAGTATTACAGGGTTTTTTTTTAAATCTGTGGGACTCTAGAAACAGTAAGTTATCATTACACAAGCAATTCAATTAAAGTAATCTTTTGAGATTTAATAACTATTTTCTGTAATGATCATAACTGTGAGAGAGGAAGATACAAAGTGTTCAGTTTTATTGCAATATTTTACACTCTGTTTCACTCTGCTGCTCCACTAATTTATAAGCTATATGTTCAAGATTGAAAAAAGAAGCAAACTCAATTATAAACTATGCAGCACAAGGGATATTCTGTTTTATATTTATTCTGGTCTAATTCCAAATATAGAAAATGGGTTTTATATTCTTAAACATACCACACTAATCATTTAGGGCCAGAAAATGCTATTCTGTGTAAAGACATGAAATAGATTTAATCCTGTATTTTAAGTATAGCTCTGTGTAGAAGCAGCTGCAAGATCAGCAACCCAAGAAAGCAGCCTGAAAAAAGCTCACGCATGAAAACCATTTTCTGCAAGTCCCTAATACAGAGGTATAGAGTCTTTATTAGAGCCAAAGGTGGACTCTGGGCTGGCAGAGTCCTGTCTCATTCTCTGGAAGGAAAGAGGTAGATATTCACCCTATCTGCAACTGTCTGAAGTTAGTGGCCAGTTCATATATCATCTAGACCAGAGCCAACCCTCTTCTGCATGTTCGGGAGGTATTTTTCCTAGATATCTGGCCCTAGAATGACTACACAGTTAGTACAGAAAATTACATGAGAGCCTCTCTACCATTCACAGCTTCCTATGAAGCACTGCTACCTGGTATTTTGTCCTTCCCCTCTCTCCTGTTCCGCCCATCTGTCCTCACCCTGTTACTGTACCTGTATCTCATTATCCTCAGTACTCTACTTCTCTAGCGTTTCACTCTCCAGCCTTCACTTTCCCTCATTCCCTTGTCCAGTATCTTCCTCTACATCCTCCGTCAGTACTTCTGATGTGTCTGTCCAGATGTCAGATGGTGCTGATTAGCTGACTGACCACTTGTGCTAGATGGCCATCCCACCCAGACCGATCCATGTATCCATCCCCATTGGATGCTCAGGATCTGTCCTAGGCACTCCTGGAAGCAAATGAAGCTGTCACGGGACAAAAGCATCCCACAGACTACCAGTCACCTCTGAGGTAGTCTCATCTTAGTTTTGACAAATACCACAACAGCAGCTAGACAGAGTTTGTGCTGCACAGAGACCTCAGGAACAGCATCTCCCATCCCCAGAAGGGTTTCCTAACCGTTGCAGGGAAGATGGGGAGGAAAGCTGAAGAGAAGAATTGAGAATTCATTCAGACAGGGGAAAAAGCTCAAAAAGTTTGAATTTGGTAAAATATTTCAAAGCCAGTTCCTACATACTGGTCTGTGCAGGAGCAGAGGGTACAAAGTATGATGCACTCATCAACTCCCTTCTGAGAGCAGCATTATCAGGCAGTTCTGGGAGTGATTATCAATAAAAGCCTCTGAAGTGATCCCTACTGCCAGGAGCTCACTTAAGTGACTCACTTTCACTCCCAACATCCAGAAAAGGATAGATTAGAATTAGATGTAGATGGAAGAAATTACAACAATGAATTTTGAATGTCTGCCACGCAAGAAATAACTATAACTCAGAGAGGAGACAACAGAAAAGAAATATAAAATAAGGACTGCTCCCTATCTTTTCTACTAGAAAAAACGGGAGGCATGAAACAAATTAACGTAGGGTAGGTTCAAAACAAACAAAATGAGCTATTTCATCAGGCAGTATGCATTACACTGCGGAACTCAATTTAGTTTTAGAAGTCGGCAGAGATTCAAAAAGCAATTAGACAAACCGGCGGAATAGTTATCTAGGAAAGGGTGTTTAACACAGTGGTTTCCCCTCTGACTCCAGAAGCCTGGAAGATGAAAGAATATTCTATGAGCATCACTACACGCTTGCCTTGTCCTTACAGTCCTCCCTAAGCTTCCCGAACAGCTAGCAGTCACTGTAAGAAACAGAATGGCCTAGAAGGCCATTGATCCCATGTGCTGTTCTCTCATGCTTTGAAATTCAATGAAATTAACTCATTATGTTCTTATATAGCAAAAGAAGTGCCCTGAGTGGTTATTAGCTCTTTCTTGCCTCCCTGCATCACATTTTCTGAATGGACATTTTGGAGCACAAAGATATCCTATGCGCAAATCACCCAGCCTAGCATCTGAGAAAATCAAGTGTATAATATAAAATCAGGATTGACTTGGTGTCTTTATGAGACTGCTGATTTACTTTTCACTTCAGAGCTATGACGGTGCACATTTTGCAAAGAAGTTGTATTTGAGACTCCTTGTGCGTACTCCCAACAGAAGAATGATCTGCAAAGACAAAAAAGTAATAATCCTACCGTCCAGAAGAGGGCAATGGTATCAAAGAAGCTCAGAGGAGGCATGGATACAACCTTCTATCACTAAGAAAAGGATATAATCTCCTATCACTAGGAAATAAGTCTAATACAATCCATGATTTCTGTATCAATCGCAGAAAAAACACCAAACCAAAGAGCAGCAAGGAAATCTGAGGTTTGCAAATCTTGCTAAAGTCGTCTTTTCCCCTAGAAAATTCTTCAAACAGGTTGGTAAATAGCAAACACCCCTTCTGAAGGACTTCAAAGGCCTTCCTCTCAAATGGGAGGGATTGGCAATCTCCCCAAAGTAGGCTTACTACTATTGTACTGGCTTTCCTCACTTCTAAGGGAGAAAAATCCAGCCTGCAGACTGCGAAGAAATCAAAAGGGCACTGAAAACCACCCAGAGAGACCCCAGCTAAATGGAAAACAAAAGACATAGCGTTTTGCCTCCTCAAAGCACGGGCACAGGAATCTTGCTTTTGTGATCGAGTGTTGAGTTTTTCCAGAAGTTTCCCGAGTCACGCAGCTGGTTGGGTGAGCGTACATACAGTCCTCGCAGACTGTGCCACATCACAAAAGCAGACAAAAGAACAAAAATGAACAGGAAAGCAAAGCGAACAAAAGCTCCAATACTAAATCTCAGACGCACACTATTCATCAAGTTTGTCAAATCCAGATTCTGGAGCTCCTACTGAGGTACAGAATGAAACAGTGCTCCTAGTAACGGCAATGGAAGTAAACGTGACCAGGTGCGAGGTTTTGGGTCCCCACAACAATTACTGTGACACCGAGAATATCAGTGCCTCTAAAGGATCACATCTTCAATCTTTTTAGCGTTCTTTAATGATTCAGCTAAATAATGTATTTTGTCATTTAATATTTCATTTACTTTTGTGATCAAGTTACATAATGCATACACCAAATTGCACAGCCTGCTGATTCTTCATTGACTTATGTACATATTTTTCTAGTCAAATTGTTATGCATATGATAGATCAATTTGCATACTTTAATAATCAGGATGCATAATTTACTACTTTGTTTTGCATATTTTAGGAGCAAAGATCTGTGTTTTGTTGATCCATTTCTTCTTTTAGAGCTTCAACTGACTGCACCTTCCAGGATGAGTTACTGTATACACATTAACTGTTAACATTTTACAAAGCTTTATTTAACAGAATGCATATTTCAGGAGTTGGCTGTCTCTTACGTGCTTGCTGAGCTGCATACCTCACCAGCTGAACATACTTTACCAGCGGAGATTTCCAGTCATCACGAAGTTGCCCATACTTTACTGTACAAACGCCTGCTCCAGATTAAATTATATGTGGTTCTGGTGGAGACACATATTTTGTAAAACAAGACTGAGCTGAAAATTTAAATGCTATCTTATGAATTCATAGGATCACAAAATAGTTCTCATTAGTGCAGTTTCATTTTGCTTATTAGAAATTGATTCTGCCATCCATAAACCTATAAAAACTAATATACATTTTACTTTTAGGTGGTTTTTTTCTTTTTTAATATACGGATGCGCATTTGTCTTTTAAGTTCCAGTGGTGAATGTACTTTTCTCTCAGAGAACACAATGCACATTAACACAGTAAGAACAGCTAGCAAAACTTCATTTTCTTGTGGCATACATCTGGAAATCTGCTCTGTCTCACAGACATCTTTCACTTTTATGTAACAAACCTTTTCCCAGAACGTGAAAAACAAAAAATCTAAAATACGAATGTCTTAACACCCACTACTCACCAGAAAGACCAATGCTTCTGGTTGCTATCCAGCCTCTTCCCAGGACAACTTATGTCTTCTAATCTTTAAGTATGAAGAGTCACTGCAATAGAAAACAGACTTGAAAAATACATGGCTTAAGTAAACTAATTTCACACAGAACTTCAAATAACAGTATTCATTTTAGTTACTAATGTTTAGATCAGTAAATTTCTGTGTGTTTTCAAAACTTATAAAGCACACCTTCTTCCCTAACAAGTTACCGTGCCTTGATAGCCAAGACAAAATATGAGGAACTTCATGACAAGCAAATATTTAAAGCTATTATTTTTGAAAAATTGTCCCATTTGTTTCAAATTCAAAATCAAGTGTAATTGAGAGACAAACCCTGGGTCCAAAAATATTTTTTCAGTGTGACTTCTTCGAAGGAGATTTCAAATGCCCCAATCAACAGGTTGCAGCCACAGCAGTGGCTCTTGCATATTTCTGAATAGTTTATTCATTTGGCTAAAATCCTGATCCTTATTACACACAGTGGCTAAGGGATACTTCCTAAACTGTTTAATATACATGGTGGAAAACGGTATTTCTTAGCACAAATAGAAATGGCCTAATAGGAACACGCTTGAGTGCGCACACAGAGTAATATCAACAGCTAGTTAATAGTATTTTTCCATGGCCCCTTCAAACTGCCACTCGGAAAAGAAAGGTTCACCACTAGGCAAGGCAGCCGGGAAAGCAACTCTTCACTGTCTGACAAGCCTCCTTAGTACACCTTGATCTAATAAATAATTTGAGAGTAAGCCATAGGTTCCATCTCTTAAAAGATGACTGCAAGGCCTGGATTACTTCTTGAGATCAGAGAAAAGGCTCTCATTGACTTCTGTATCAAATCTTGAAGAGTCTCTGTTTTTCTTTTCGTGTTCTGAACAGAGAGCCTGGAAGCCTCTCTGTGCTTAACCTAATGTTGGGACCAGACAACATCTAATGAGGACAGCACCTCTTTTCTTCTTGTACAAGTACAGTGCCTTATACAATAGCGTAATTTAAAAAGAAGGCAAATTGAAAAATAACTCCTTGGCTATTCTTCCACATTCCTCACTACTGCATGAACTCATGCTCCAAATCATCCTTGCTCCAGCCAAATCCTTCATTTGCTCAAAACCCCTGCAAGTGGCTGCAGCTGGTTTGTGTATTTGGCAGACAATGCAGTTTCAGAACTCGCGGCACAACCCATTTAGTGTATTTTCAGTCTGAAATGAACTTGGCTGTGACGGTCATACAGGCTCATTCACACTTTGTAATTGTTCACAAGATTTGAACTGGGCTTTGGTAAATTTGTCAGGCCAAAATCCATCAAAAAAAAAAGGACTACACTGATATAAATTGCATACATATCTTCACAACACAGTTGTAGTTTACTAAATTCACCCTGTTATCCTTTAGACAAAATTCATTACTATCTTCTACTTCTGTGCAATAAACCTTGGGAGCATCAGTATTTTCAAAACTGTTGAACTTTTAGGAAGTTGTTCCCCCTCAAATCCCCCAAACTGTGAAATAAAAGAAAACAACTGCTGTGATAGGAGCAAAATCACAGCACATGATTACCCAAAGGGATTTTTTTTTTAACTAAAACTACATATTACAATGCAGGGAAAACAGGAGCTCAAAAATATGTATCAATGAACAGAGAACAACCAGCAATTCTTTCCAATTTCACAGCATCTAAGATTCAGTCAGGTATTATAGCTGCAGTAGTCCAAAAGGTGCCCAGTCTGGGACAAGTGAACAGGAGGCAGCATCTAGCCCCACTTCAGCCTATGCTGCTGGTTCTTTAACTGTCTGTATTTCCAAAATTGTTAAACAAATAGGGGTAGTAAGGCACAGTGGTGTTCATCTTCATAATTAAGCATAAGTAGGCCTGAAAAGCTTCTTGCAGTGTAAATCACCTCTGGCTCAGAGCATACAGTCCACGCAAAACTGAACATGCCACACATCATCTACCGACGATATCCACTGTTTGTCTACATCTTAACCGCTTTAAGTGTAAATACTCATTACTCACTACAGTAAACACATCCAAGTTTATAGGTAAAATGAACTTTGAGAGACAGCTTTTGACAGAACGCCGGGGATTGTGCTCTTACCTTTGATTACCATGTGTTATCCATTATTAGCCTACCAAAGAGCCATGGCCCACTAAGGGTCCAGAAGATGAAACTCCAATAACCCACATTGACACGCAACATAGAAATTTGAAAAGAAAAACTAAAAAGTGAACCTGTTTAAAGGTTGTCAATATTCTCATGATTATGTCTTCAAAATCTATGCAAACTTTAAAGTGTCAGATTTTTTTTTCCCCATTTCTTTTATGCTTTTAACACAAGCTTCAAGTAAAGAAAGACAACTCCTTGTGCCAATGTCAAAATTACCCAGATGAAGATTGGGTAGATGACATCACAATTCATGTCTTTTTGGTGTTATTTTTAATTGGGTGATGCTCAGATGATACATGATGCTGAAGTGCCAGCCTTTTATTAATTAGACATATATATCTTTCTCTAAAGTATTTGTCTTCACATTGAAAGGGCTATTAAGTCTCTTCAGCAGCCCACCACATAATTATATGTTGAGGGGAGAGAGAAAGTGTTCCATCAAGAATTATGTCCATGCTCTTAAAACGCACCCCAAGCCAATAAAGGAGGAGGAGTGCTAGAAGAGGAGGATGTGAGCCTAACAAGCCTTCCAGAAAGAAGAAATGGGATGAAGATATATTAAATGTAAATGGAATTCCATTTTTAGCATGTGGTCAGTGATGTATGAGCCCAGAACTGAACTCATACTGCGTGAAAAATAGGAATGGCTGGAAATCAGCTGCGCTACCAAATGGAAAATCTCGGAAGAAAGCACCGCTATTGCTCAGCTCAGCAGATTTACATAAGGAAGAAAACATCTCTTCTTTTAGCAACTTGCATCTATTTTGCTTAGCCTGGGAGTATGCATCAAAGTATTTCAACCTGGGTGCCAAAATTTCTTGAAATAGAAAATGTGGATCCTAAAACAACAAGAGGAAATGGGAAGACTAAGGTCAAACTAGCTGCCTAACACATTTAAATAAATCAAACCACCATCCAGAAATAAGAGCGTGCTTAGAGGTTAAATGTATATTTTAGTATCTCAAATAAAATAGGCTTGATTTCAAAAAAGCAGCAAGGATAACGTATCTCAGTTGGAAAACTATAACCTAGACATTGACCTTTAACTAATCAGCCTGAAAGCTCACGTGTGCATGTTTATTGTAATCTTTGTTTTAAACGGGCTGGAATCAGCTCATAACCTTTTTTTTGTCACAAATTATGATTATTTTAAACATTTATTTAAAAGGATATGTCTAATTCTTTATAAAAATACACAGTATTAAGTGTTCCTTATTACGATTTCTCATTTTACCTTATGAAAGCTAATGATAATACCAGGTTTTCTCGTTTCTTTAAAGGTTATGAAACACAATGTCTAGTAAATCTTCCCAGCTGTTTCATATTCGAATATATCTACATTTATCCCCCTTTCAATACTAAGCCTGAAAGGTTCAAAACAGGAATGTCTCTCAAAAGTCAATTTTAAACTGAATTGCTGTCTTGGTTTTTTGACCCAGTGTAAAACTTACAACTTCACTTCTCCTCAGAAGCCAAAGTTCAGAATTTACTTTATCCTTTTTAGAAAAATTCATTATTTTAATAACATTTATTTTTCTCCTTGAAGACAGAGGTCTCAAACAAGGTTGAGTATTCCAGACCATGGGAATTTTGTCTGCAACATCCTGCATACCCACCTGTAGCAGAGTGGATGCAAAACATGCTTTTCCATTTGAAGTAAAAGACTGTAAAATGCATTTACATTTTATCACATAAATCACATGAATCATTATGTCCCCAAGATTCTGCAAGAATCCAGCCTCTAAATGAAGCTTTATGCCCTTTGTATTGCCCTGTCATAGGCCATAATGTCCTATTTTATCACCAAAATGTTCAATTACATCATGACTTCTAATAGACAGTGTTGAGAAGTTACATTGCCCTTGAATAAGTATGAGTTAAGAGTTTATTTTAGCACCTTGGAAACGCAGAAGCTATCAAAATACTTAGATGATGTAGAATATACGTCCCTATGCAGTTCTCCAACAGGAAGATGATCATCACTTCCAGGCTCTTACAGTAATCAGTAACTAAGTGGATGCTTAGTATGCAGAAGCCCTAATATTAAGATGAGCTAAAAGGCAGCAATGACAGCTAATCTGCACATGAAAGTGCAAGTGAGATGAAAATTTTTTGTATTTTCTAGGCCTTTACAGGGCTAGTTGTCATCTGACATGACTTTCAAATTAAGAGATCAGTTTCTCTGTTGAAAGTACCTCCAAAAAAGTAGGCAATACTTAAAAATTATTATTAAATGGGGAAGAAATAAGGTACCCACATTTCAAAATTTTAGAAGTAAAAATAATTGAGAAATCAGAACCCAATTTCTGAGTGTACTTACACCACTTCGTACAATTATATTGTAATACATATGGAAATGAGCCTTCAAATACATAAATTATCTGGTATGCAAGTGAAGCCTAGCAACTTATCATACGTTTTTGCTCAAAACTGCATAGAGGAGACCCTTCAGAATCACCAATGAGCTCAGATTTCTGGCAGACATCACAGAAGCAAAATTAATTCACACTTTTTGTGCATGAAATTTCTGACCTCCAGGTAGTATGGCCCTTACCTTTTATTGTAAGGATACTTATCGTATAAGGTATAGTGCACACAGTAACTATAGGACGTTCTGCACTTCCTAATACTTGGGTTAGCATTAATCTCTTTCCATGAATACCAAAAGCACGCCAGTCACTATTTGTGCCCATCTGATACAGGAAATTCACTTTAAAGTGTACTGAAGACAATACACAAAACATGCTATGTAAATATAATAAAACAACGGGAAAAACGTGCTTCTAGCTGAGCCTTGCGAAGCTGTTATTACAGAAGACTATACTTCTCTGAATACCTACTTAAGTCTGTTTCCATTATACTAATTTTATATGCTAAGGTACAGTGCAAACAAAAAGCCTTATTGGAGGGCATCTATTTTAACATTTTTAAAGGGCTTTCATACCTTTTTAGGCCATCATTTTTGCTAACTGAACAGATTCAGAGCCCATTTTTCAGTTACAAATGGTGCTTTCAGTGTCATAAAAATGACTCATGCTGAGTCACCTGAAATACTACAAAGGAACGTTGCACAACAAAAAAGTGAATACTAGAAGAAATATTTATTTCTGAATTCTTACATTGCCTAGTAAAAGAAAAATCTTAATTCATGTTAAAAAAGCAGAAAGTTCAGTATTTACAACATCTTTAAATTGTTTAGCAAACATTGCTTGATGGAGAGAAAGTAGAGACCAAATGTGATGAAAGCATGTAAAAACTTAGGAATATTCAGGAGAACAAAAAAGACACTAAGGGATGTATTCTGTTACATATAGAATGAATTACAATTTAATGTTTGATTCTGCAAAGAATTTACTAAGTTATTTGATGAGCAACTTGAATCACAGGCCAGGTCATTCCATCAAATCCTGTTGATGTACACAGGTAAGTAAAAAGGTTTAAATGTAAGTAAGCATTCTAAACCAAAGTATTACCGTCAATAAGCAACCTGGTGAACAGCAGAGATGCAGTCAGACCAAAAAAATCTGAACTAAAGTTCAGTTTTATTTAGAAATTATTCTTCAATTATCCTGAATTAAATTCTTTATCCATAAATTCTAACATTAGAAATAATCTCACCCCAGCCAGAATACACTATATCAGGAAATTATACATATTTTTAATTTATACCAAATTGTAGTTTGTTGTGCATTTCATTTGACAGATTTAATATCTGTGGCTTCTCAGTTTTCCTTTTTCTCTCTCTTTATAAAATTTCATATTTGTTTTCCCAGTTCACTTCTCTGATCCGTGGCCCATCCCTGCTTTCCTCTCTTCAATAATTAAATTTCCGCCTTTGTGACTGAAGCACGACTATGCTTTTCATTAGAGCAAGTCTATTTTTTAACTTTGCTTTTGTCACAGATCCATGAAATGCCTTTTGAAATTTTTAAAGACACATACTTGAAGAACAGATTAAAAGCAGAGGAAAATGAACAGTAATGAGCTCATTTTCAGAGAAAAGAACTCATTAGCATGGGGTCCTTTTGATTTCTGTCGAAAAAAATGGTCCTGGGTGCAGTTCCTTCTGTTGCCTTCAGGAAATGTCCTGTTGATAGAGTGGAGGGGGGGGAGGAAGAGCTTTTAATAAGTATTTCTTTTAATGAAAGATCATTTTATCACCCAATTTAGAGGTGAATTAGGGGAAACAGCTCTACAGTGTTTTCAGTTTTCTTTTTTCTATCCTGTTTTCAGAACCTCCTTAGAAGACTGGTGTGGTAAGTGGTTTCATCACCACGCAGGGGAGCGGGGCAGGGGAAAGCGATGAGGCTAAGGTTTCTATTCTGCATCTGGAAAAGTTATGATCTCTCAAAAATTTCATTAGTGTGTTACTTCCGATTAGCCAAGTGTCTAGTAGCTAGGTTCCTTATCTCAGATGCAAGTGTGAGAGTCTCAAGTGCCTGTCTGAAGTACATTGATTTGGGGTAGCTCCTTTTTTTTCATTTAGATGAGAAATTGTATCTTGGATTAAGAAAGCTTTCCAGTGAAAGCTGTTTCACGACATCCGTTTTTACAAATTGACAATAAAGAAGAAGAAAAAGGAAGCAAATGGTTTCAGTGAAGCATTCTTCAGCCACAGTTCCCTCGTGGTGAAATATGTCCAACCAACTGTAGTCTGAAGTTTGCTGCCTAGACCTTGCATTGAAGAACATTCAGCTGTCTTTCAGTGTATCTCTGAACACATGTATAATCTACAGTCATAACATTTTTATGACAGAGAAAAGTGTTGAATCTCATTTCCCACTTATTTACATTGACGAAAACCAGCAATCACCTCACTTGTGGCAAAAAAACCCCTGTGATGGAAATATCTCTAATTAAATTACAGTTTTTCATAAAATAATCACATTCCTCTCATATTTATTATAAACAATAACAATATAACACCCCCCTCCCACACTAAAGGAATAAGAATTATATTCTGGAAAGAGATTATAAGCCCAATGTCTTCCAACTGTATGGAAAGTTTATTACTTACTTCAACGAATTTGGAATCAAGTTCGGATACAACAAGAACATTCCTGGTATTGCGAGGACCAGAGTACATAGGAATCAGATGAAGAAAAGATTACTCTCAAGCATATAAAAAACCACCAAGTTTTCCCGTCAGCTGTGCCTACACAACCTCTATTAGACTGTTCAAACTATTGCAAAATTAGTGCATCGCTTCTAAAACAGCTACTTACAATTGCTGAAAAAATTCAGATCCCAAGAATAACAATGCTGACAAACGCACAGCTTCATCTCATCCACCTAGTAGCGTATCTAAAACATACACTAATTAGCATTCATGTAGTTTATTCCCTTCAGCACCTTAAATAATTATTGAATTTGGCATTTTTTCTTCTCTTAGCCAAGCTCAGTGTCCTAAGAAGCACAGTGAAGATCAACGACCTTGTTTTTATTCTTGTTTATAATCATGTATTTTACTGTTTATTCATTATTATACAGTTTAAAAATACCATTAGATGTATGCTCTGTATCGATATGCGACAAATAAAAAAGTGCAATTTTTATTTTCTGGGAACACAAGTAGCAGACGTTTCCAAAACCAGCTTTATTAATTCCCACAAAGTCCTATTTTACAAAATCTAGTATTTTATATTAACTTTGCTCTCAGTATTTAACCATACAACTAAATAATTTATGAAAATCCATAAAATAGGAAATTAATGTAAAGGTCACTAGGCTATCAGAAGAAAAAATGACCTTTGATGCTGGAAATCATTGGAGATTTCTCCAACTCTGCATAGATATATTATGCAGTGCTTTACTCAAGACATTTTAATACTAAGTGAGGGTTTGTTTTTTTTAAAATAAAAGGCACATATGAATGTACTTATCTATACAATTCCTTTATATCATTTTAAGACTACTGAAGTAAAAGACACTGATGAGCAGGGCTACATATCATTTTCCAAAACAAAAACGAATTACAAAAGCGAAGTTCAGTTTTTTATTAAATATACTGAATACTGTTCTATCATTTTATCAGCCTCCAGCAGAAAGCTTACTTCAAAAGTGAAAACAGGATTTTCAGGATTTTGCCCCAACCACATCATCTTTAAGAATCAAAGGAAGGAAGAAGAGGATTTTATTAAATATCACATAAAATATACACTTTGTTCGCTTGCTAAATACTTTCTTTTATCTTCCTCATTCTCAGTCAAAGTAAAAAGAAACATTTAGTGTAAAACAAAAAACTCTTCTTTCTTGCCCCTCCCCTTTTTTCTTTTTTTTTAAAGAAAGAACCCAAAATTGAAGTAACATCATCTGTTATTCAGTTGAGGTCAGTGTTCTTTTACATGCCAGTTTATTTCCAGTAGCTTCTCATTGCTTACTCAAGCAGCCGGGAAAGAATACATCCTTTTGTTTCTCCACTGCCCCCATTTTAGAAGACAAGATGCCTATGAAAACCTCCAACTGTATAGCTAGGGATATCTAAATAGTTCTGTGGTTTTGTCTCAAATCACATTTTTTTGCAGGAATCCTTTATGTTTCTATGAACAGCTCACTATAATAAATTTTGTAATGTGTCTTTTTACATTGTTCTAATGGCAGAGGTATTTGAAGAACTTTCAAAATACGTTCCCAGTTTTGACACATTACATAAATAGGTATTGCACATTAACACACTTTTATTGACAGTGATATCACAGCAATCAAAATATGCTTTATGAAATGCTAAGATAAAAACAGTATCAGTACAGTTTCCTTAAAAATAGAGGTGAGTCCTCCTAACCTCCTACCTCATTCAGTCAAAGTCGTAAAAAGCAGAGTTCAGCGCTTCAGCCAAGATGAGCAGAATCAAGAGTGTAAATAATTTCCTCCAGCAAGGGAAAGATGTAGGGCAGCAACTTACCCTTACTGGTGAGAAATGGGATAGCGGCTACCGAAGAGATGCCCTCATAATCCAGAAAGCGAACCGAAGCAAGAGCGGTCCGCAGTGAGATGGGAGGAAAATAGGTAAGATAAAACCAGGGGCTTTCAGCTTCTCAATTTGCAAACTCCCTGCACGTTTTCCAGAAGCATGGCTCCCTCTATGACAAATTTAAGCACATGGAAACCCTTGGGCTTTTCTAGCTATCTTTTCCTTGCTTCTAAGGAATGGTCCTGGAATTAAAAGCTACTGAATAATAACCAAGCAGATTTAGTCGAAAACTTTTTGACTTTCGATAGTTATATGGAGTTTAGAAAACAAAGCAAGCATGAATGGAAGTACAGGACAGCTAAATATTCTTCGAAAGAAAGAAAAGTTAAAAATATTTGTTGACTTAGAAATGTTTCAGATGACTGGAAAATACAGTAAATAAAAGAACTAACTTGGGTTATCACCTTAGTTCTTAAGAACCAGCACTTCAGTTTTTTCCTTAAGTTTTTCAAAGTGTGAATGACCTTGTTAAAGGAGAACATGAAAACCGTGAATGAAGTGGCTGGAATGAAACTACATCTTACAGGACCAAGGAGTCCTGACCTCATCTTTAATCTTTTACACAAAACAAACCTGATCTTCAACTTGCTGCCATGAATAATTCACACATTCTCCAATTCTTTATATGGAAAGAAAGTTTTCTTTTAGGAATTATTCCAGCGTGTAAAATAGGTGAACTCAACTATACAGTAATCAAGTCCTTTCAAAACTGCACGCAAAACTTTCTTTAACCAACACATTAGGTCAACCTGTCCCTGTCAGAACTACATCAATAAAGTTAGCGTCTTGGTAGGTTTCTTCTGACTGTTATTTCCTGACTGATGTTTCTGGTTAAAAATAAAACTCATTCAACCACAGCTGTGACAACAGGAGTAACCAGCCTCAGGGTCACGGAAACTATCTGTTAGTTTGCTGACTGCTTTCACTATGCATTTTTGCTGCACTGTATCACCGAGTCTTGCTTGGTACTGAACATATGACAAGGTCCATTGGTTTTGCTCCGAGTGTTCTCTTCGTGTCCGCCTTTTCTCAAGTCTCTGCCATTTTTCTCGGTTACTTGCTGCAATCAAATTGCCCATGCCCACATACAGCTGGTTACCTTAACATTGCTCGTGCTAAGCTCATTGAACTGTTTTTTTCCTCTAAGACTGACACACAAGAAAACTGTAAAAGCTTTAGCTTGGCTGTAACATCAGTTGTTGTACTGAACAACAAGGTTCTAGAAAGACAAATAAATACCCAGTAAGTTGTTTGGGGTTTTTTTAATGTATGATCTCTTTGGTCACTGGCTACTGGGAAAGTACCTTTCAGCTCACTTTTTCTGCTGTTCACTCCAGCTCGGAGGCAAACTACGGAAGACTCCCATAAGTAAACTCCCGTAAGTACCTGTAGGATCACAATTTAATTCACAGCGTATGGATCGCATATAGAATTACTGCGAGAAGCTGGCTGTCAGTATTATGATACACGATGGCCCCATTCGCTACTCAGACTCATTTTATTACGCTGCCTGTGATTCTTCCTTTGAAGCCAGTGAATTGAGAAACAGACAGAAGACAGTAGGTAGGCAATTATGCTGTCAAAGAGCTGATAGAGTTTATTTGGCCTTGCTCTGAGCCCGAGTACTTTCTAGGAATGTAAAATAGATGACGGTGGAAATATAAAGGAAGTGCCATTGGTACAAAGTGTCCCATTCAGATTCAGATAACCCTCCTTCCACATCATTTTCTTGGGCCTTGGGTTCCCTATCAGTTGATGTCTCTGCCTTCAGAATCACCTAGCCAACGTGATGGCAGCAGAATTTAGGCACCTAAATATGACGGGGAATTTTGAAGAGTTTACTGTGGATACAAGATCAGCCAAACATTTAAATTCCTGCCTCATTTTAAGATATGAATATGTATAAGCAGGATTCATTCCTTCCATTGACTTCAGTAGCATGAAGTACACATTGAATAATAACCTGAAGCTTTAATGGGAAAAATGATCTGAGTGAAATCCTGGACAGTAGTGAAAAAAATCCCAATGCATTTCAGCAGGGACGAAGCTTTTTTTTTTTTTTTTTTTAAAAAAAAAAAAAGCGTGCAGTCATTTTGAATGCAAACCAAAAAAATATCTTATGGCACAGGACCCCAACAGATCTGTTCTTCAGTTTCACACAACAGTTCTCTCATCAGCCATAAACTCATCTCCCTACATAACTCAGGGATCATTCTTTTTTCTGTTCCCGAAAGTTCAAGAATACACTGTAAAGTCCACATTTATGGCAAGTTTAACTCCGGATCTCTCTCCTGTCTACACAGATTTTTCTCTAAGGAAATGAAAAACCCCTTTGCAGGGCAGAAGAAACCCCAATCCCCTCTTTGGATTCCAAACCCAGAAACATTCTGCTGAGCAGTGTACAACAACTTAATTCTAGGCCATGGGTCTTCTTTCAGAGTTTTTCTCCACGTTTTAAGCATCAGGCTGCAATCTTTAGTAATCCCAGCAGAGGGCAATATAATTAAGCCATTTATAAAAGGCTTTTCAAGGCAATTGCTGTACAAAGCTCCTCCGGCATGCCTCAGGTTTTGTTGTTGCTGTGGGCTTGGGTCCTCACGCCAAATGTTTTAATATTAAAACTGCTATTGATCCCAGAAAGGTTCACACTGTTTATTTCTCTTTTACTGCCCAAAATGCAAAGGTACGTTCTCAACGCCTGAAAACATCTCTCTGGAAAAATCAAGACACAGCCTTTTTGCTACCATTTTTTCTTGTCCTCAGTCACCCATCTGAATGTAAATGCAGTTTCAGTATGCCTCAAACCTGTAAGAAATCGGCACAATAATATGCAGTTTTAAAAAGAGTCTCAGAGATACCTCTCAAAATGGATTAATGGGCAAACTGGAAGCCAATCAATTGAAAGTACATGATAAATGTTATTTAATTCATTCTATGGCTTTGCTATTCACACACATTCATCTGTGCAGGCAGACACTCACATACATATGAAATGAAACCTCACTTTCAAAGTATAACTGCAGGGAAACCTGCATGAGAACGAACAGTAAAGCATTATTTTACAGTACGCAAGTTTATGGGTCACGAGAGATCACACAACGTTTGTAAAGATTATCCCAATGATAAGGCTCTGTGGTTTTATTTACTGAAGTCTAGACACATTTAGACACTTATGAGTTCTTAGAAAGATAACCAAAGCTCTAAGACAAGAACAGAGCAGCCACCTGGCAGATTTTATAAAATCTCACAATACAACGAACTGTATTAGAGTTTCATAATTCATGAAGGAGCAATATCCCCTACTGAGCATTATAACCAGTCAAGATAACACCAAGAACAGCTGGTAAGTCTGTCAGCATGATTTCCCTCTCCTTGAGTGCAAAGACACAAAAGTATGAAACAGCTGGAAAATATATTCAAAGTATGATTAGCACAGTGTCACAATAAAAGTGCCAGGTAAGCTAATTGCAAAACAGTAGCTTTATTTATTTCTCATCTAACTTGTAACAAGACTCATATGTGGATGGAAATGGTAAACATAAAGTGATAATGCATTTCTCTGTGTCTTTACATAGATTCCATAAATGCAAGAGTAGTCTTGCGCTAAAAGTACTTCATTGCAGCTTTAAAAAAAATAAAAATTAAACATTTGAGTCTTCTCATCATTGCTTTTATGGCAAAGCATTTGGCATCTTCGGTTCACTGTGTATAAAATGGCAACAGTATTTCCTGTACGCCTGTATGTCTGTCGATGGTTTGCGCAGCAAGAGGAGATTGCGAGTTCTGCCGTGAGTCAAATGTTGACAATAAAAAGGCACTCCTTGGCTGCACATTCTGCAGAGAAAGAAGTAACTTACACTTTATTAATATATACATAAATAAATACACAATTATATATACATACACATATATACTGTACCCAATGCAATTCAAAGCTCAGCTGAGAGTTTTCAGTGGTATCGTAATACAACCAGTAAACAGTAAAATACATCAAGAAACCAATGTTTTTAGAACACAAAAAAATCCTTTGCTAAAAAAGTCCTAATCTTCTAGTAGACCAAAAAATCTGAAGGCAAGCGTCTTTACTGGTACGTCACAGGATACACAATACCGTACAGGAAACTGCATGCTCTGTCTCCTTGCATTTCCAATTCATTTCCTCATCAGACTGAGAAGAAAGGCTTGTGAAGAGAGAACTGATAAGCCCTGCTTCTACTTCACCCCGTTGCAGGTCACAGAATCTAGCATCCACTTGCAGCTGTAAAATGGCTTCCCTATTTTCATGGAGATAGCTATTATAGAAGCAAAAGTTTCTTCTGTACCCCTTTTATCTCTAGTGTTCTGCTAGCTTTTGTTCACACGAAGAAGCCAGAAAGGATTAGATGACTTGGTCCATTAGAGGTTCACAGTGGGGAAAAAAAAAATGTTGTCTTCCTTGTACTGGAGAGTGACTGACAGGAAGAAAAAATTACCAAAATGCTTATCAGAGTACCTCTATAAGCAACAGAAGTAATGGTGCCCGAGAGTTAAAAAGTTTTTGACACTTGAGAAATAGTGAAGCACTGAGAGAATGGTGAAACTTCCGTTCTTGCAGGTCTTTTAAAGGTGTAGCAGGTTAAAGAAATATCCGACAGAAAAAAAAAACCCAACATTGATTTAAATCATCCTGCTTTGGGACAGGAAGATGGACCTGATCTGTAAAGATCCAGCTACATTTCTCGTAATTCCCATAGATCTGTGTCTTCCAGCTGGATTCATCTTCAGTAAGAGGCTAATTGAATGAAAGATTTCCCCCCCCTCCCGTTGCTGGGATTCTTACAGTCTCTTTCTTTCATACAGAGAGATATTCTAGTATGTGTGGGAACTGAGATCGCAGCTTAGCCCGAATCAGGGCACGTTTTTAATGAGCTTTTTGGAAACTCAGTATCTTTCAGACCACTACCCTTTTTAGATAAGATTGCCATCAGTCAGCAGACCCTCACATTTTTAAGGGTCATTCCTTCAGGAAACTTGACTAATTATTTTTAAACAAAATACTTTAGATTTCAGTTGAGTTTGACCCTTTTGTTTCTAACATTTACTCTACGCTATTGGATGCAGTAAAGCTACTGTTAGATTTGGTTGCACATACACAGGCATCACACAGGGATGATTAATGGTTTCTGCTCATGTGGCATTGCCAAAACTCCACTTTCCTGTGCAGTGCAGCAGCAAAAAGATGATATATTGCAAGGAGTTCAGAGTTCAGAGAATGCCATCTAAATTAATTACCAGTTTGGAGGGACTGATGCATCAAGCAAACTTGAAATAATTAAATACGTACAGCTTTGCCTAAACAAGATCTACTACAGGAGGATAAACGAATAATCAAGCACATATAAATATTTTAACGTCTATAAAGTGATCTCAATTAAAAAGTCAATATTTGCCTATCTTAACCACAGTGTGGCATCACAGGTCATGACATTTGCTTAAAATGAGATCTAACTGCAGCCTAAAGGGTAGAACTATACAGAAATGAACTGAAAAACCATCAGTTTAGCATTAACAAAATGGTAGTATAGCTCTGATTGGTAGCAACTTGCAGAAACTTGTTCAGAATTAATGGTTACACAGCAGTACCCCATGCTTGCAGGAACACTGCAAAAAGCAGCGGCTCCAACTGAATTTCAGAGGTATTAAGAATGAAACTTTACCCTCCTCCTCAGAAAGCAGCAGGGTGTACACTTTAAAAGGCCATCCCATTTTGAGCATTTTAAAAAACACTTTGTATAAGAAAGCAGAAAATTCACTGGCAATTCAATGTGGACAAGGGCAAAACTAAAAAGTCCTTCAAGCTGGATGCCAAAAAAAACGCCAAAAGCCCCAAACCTTAAAGAGCTAGTTAAAAGTTGAAATACTTTTCTCCAGCCATAAAACACTGCTCCAGACTCAGACACACAAAAGATGGTAAGAACACCTTTGCTATCATATTTGCTATTAGATTTGCTTTTTTTCTGAAATAAAGTTTCAGATATTCATGCTACAGTTTCTTTTTATTAGCCTTAAAAATGTCATATAATTGTACATTGAACAAAAACCATATCTTACACCTGATAATAATCATCAACAATAACAGTAAGAACTAAATATACAACCAAATACACCCTTTTGGTACCATGGGAAACCATACATCAACATTCAAGACAATTGAATGTTTATCTGATTTGCTGCTTCACTGCAAAAGAAGTTTTTTTCCCCTTGTTCAGACACAGAATGTTTTTCACTCATGTTCATTTAAGTGATCCAGAAAATATCTTTCTTTTTTCCAGTTTCAAAATGGCCTAGGCATCTAGTGATTCTGTTTCATCAAACCCATTTAATTTAGAGCAGTAGATTTTGTATAGTTTCTGTTTTAACTCATCATTGCATATCATTTCCATATATTTTCATTTTAGAGAAGAATAATTTGATCATTCTTTCATGTTCTAAATAATTATAATAACTTGCTAAAGTTTTATGGTTTGTGGCTTTTTGCATAAAACTGTTTGTTTCTTTTGAAAAAAGGTCGACCCTTAGCATTACAAAGATACACAGTTAGAAAAAAGAATACTACTAAAGTTTCAAACAAAAACTTGCCTTGTATTTTAAATATTACAGTTGCCAAATTTGGCTGAGTAATTACAGAGGTATGTGGTAGCATTAACATACTCCGTCAGGAACATTATATGAATTTAGAGCGTAAACGATGTAACCCCAGCTGTCTAAAAGCAGGCTGTTCGAGTGTCCGGATAGAGCGATCCTTGTTTTGATAGATCCCCAGCTGCTGTGGATGGGTCTCACAAACTAGGTGTCTCTTGACCGGTGCAGAGTCTAGAACTGTATCTTCTCCTGGCCATGCTGGAGCATTTCGCTTGGCCCCCATCCTGACGCCGATTCATCAGAAGGGGTAGCCCTGGCTCACCCACTTGCCTGCTGCTTTCCTGACACTACTGCTGACTCCTCAGAGATTTAAACAAACCCCTTCTCAGGTCTCGATTTTCTACTTTAAAGCATCACATGAGGATGAGGTAGGAGAGGGAGACATAAAAGAGAAACTAAACAGAAGCCTAACTTTCCCCATGTTTGAGTACATCTTCTCTTTTTAGATCATACAAAACCAAATGGTTAAGGAAAAAATAAAAAGAAGCTCTAAACACAGTTACCTGATTAGTTTCCCCAATGCTGGAGTCTAATATCCCTTAGCCATGTGGTCACAGCTGCTCCAAATCACAGACCTCGTCAGTCAGGCACAGTCTCATGTGAGGCGTAGCCCTGTAAATACAATTTTTGCCATTCCTAGCAGATGGCCACAGGCTTTGTGATGACCTGACCCAACAGTGCCAGGCCCCAGGGCTGGGCTGGACTTGTCGTGGCCCCAGCCAGATTTAGCTGCGATAATGGGCAAGTGACCATTGCCTTCCCTGCAATGTTAATAATTGTTAAACCATTATCTGGACAGACAGTAAACTCTGAGTTCCATATATACATACATGCATATATATGGGATGTCATCTTTTGCTGACAGCAAGAGTTTGAACGTAACAGAGCACACAATCATAAACATCAGTAGCTTTTATTCTTTTGCCCAAATGTTCTGTAAAATGGCTGTTAACAGACACCTTTTAAATAGTATTCAACCCCTCCGAAAATAATAAAGCTTTGCTTTCCTCTCAAACAATTTTGATGTTTCTAGTAAGCAGTTTATGCTATGAATTTCCCTTCTGCATCAATTATTCACTGGAATGAAACAATCTACTGGAGGGAAAGGAAAGAATCCACCTCAGAGTATTCTTCCACCATCTGCTCTTTCACAGAGATGGCTGTCAAATCACCTTCACCAAAGTACTGAATTGCACAGCAAAAGTGTCATTCATTTTTTTTAATCTTCACCTGAGATTAGAATGGGGAAATCACAGAGGGTTCATCCATAGATAACTCATCTCACGGGACTCTTCTAAGTGCACGCTTTTTCCTTTCCTTTACCAGTGCTGAAGAATAGCACATTTGCTGCGATCATTGTCCTTGTAACAGTTACATGACTGAAGCTGATAATACCGTATAAATAATATCAATAGTGCTTTGGCAGTAATTCTTTCAGACGTCCAAAATATGGAGAACTTGGCCAGGGCAGGCAAAGTGAAATTTGTTCTTAAAGATTAATATTATAGTATGTTGTTCTTTTGACGTGTTTCAAAATGGACAGTTAATAAAGTATGCCTCACAAAGGCAAGAAAAAGATTGGGAAGACAGAAGATCTGAGGAAGAACAACCGCTGACAGTATAAACCCATTCAAAATGTCTAAGACAAGGCAATACTATATGAAACACTCTGAGACGATGTCATGGTGTAAAGTGGAGGAATGGCATTAAATAAAATGTAGAACAGACAAGTACACGGCAAGGAACACTTGCAGAACTATTTCAACCATTTAAACACATTAAATTAGATGAAGCAATTGCCTATGGCACCTAGAACAAAATGATACTTTCATAAAAATCAATGAGTGTTACCCACTGAGTAAGAACAGGATTCCACTAAATGGTCAAATTCATATCTCAATAATAATTCTGTAAAACTGAAGTAACCCTAATAACCCAAATAACCCTAATTATTGTGATTACATATATATAATTGAGTAGTAACTGCCTGTAAGTATTCGATTAGCAATGATAGCTAATTGAAGATACCTTCCAACATACAGCAAGAGTTAAAATATAAAATAAAATGTTTTGGATGTTACTGAGAAGAGATTAGGGAATGATACGAATGCACTGGTTTAATTCATTTCATGGACCAAATCCATTCATTACTATAACTGGAAAGAGAATTACATAAGGTATGAATTTATTTTTGGTTTTAGCTGTTGTTCTTGAATTCCAGTAGCATGGTTATTGCTACCATTCTTAAGGAGGCCCGTTGGTAAATACATTCGCTTGCACAATGTAATCGACAGGGGGAAGACAGAAGAGGAAGAGTTCAAGGAAATCTTCCTACCCCCAAAATGAATTTCTTAGCTCCCCACTACCAATAATCAAATCTATCGTTCCACCCTATTCAGCTATTGCTCGTTTGATTGCCCTTCTTCTTTTCTGTTATAGGTTGGATAACCCATAAGTGCGTTCCGGATGTAATACATCACATTCCAGTAACTCAGTCATACAGCCATTTACTATTTCACAGCCTGCATTGCCATTGAAATTCCATTCTTATTTCTGTGACAGAGACTGTAACAAGAATAGGATTGGTAAACCAGGAGACTGTTATGACAGTGATTGTAATAGGGAAGGAGGGGGGGGGAGTAATTTTCCCCTATTCTTATACTCTAAAGATTACATTTGTGCTCCTTGAATGATATGCAAAGAAATCAGTGATGTTGGTAAGAAGCAGAAATGTCTGAGAATAGTAATTTATAAAGACATCAGACTCTTCTTGAACATACATATATACGTAACCAAACTGACTTTTCATTAGCATACTATATCAGAATTCATATACAGTCAAAGTGTTAGTAATGTTAAATTTTTTCCAATGCAAATTCGAAGTAAAGCATCATCTGTGAAACTGTTGCAATGGAGCAGAAACAGGTTGGGTATTTTTTTCCCCAGTGCAATTTTCTGCCTTAATAGAGAAGCACACATTAAAAGCTGGTTCATAGCATTCCAAGATTCTTTGTAATATTGTAAGATTTATTAAAGATGATATGGTATTTCTTATGCCTTTTGTTCCAACTTTAACAGAAATTATTTTCAGCCAAACAAGTAATTGGATATTATCTCTATCCTGTAGCATTTCACTTGGACTAATGTACTGAGACAACACATTAACAAAAATCAGCTTCTAAGAGAATTGAAGAAGAGTATGTGATAGACAGCTTTGTTACAAGTTGGACCAGCTCATGTAGCAATGAGTTTTACCTCTATTAATGAACAATAAATGAAAATTTTTCATTGAACACATCTGATTTCCTTAGTGGCTCTTGCTTGCTTTTTCAGTTTATAGAACTTCATACACTACAGTTCCTTCACCTGAAACACTGCAGTGAATCAAATCAAGCATGACTGGATAAGCGCCTTCTAAATTTAAGAAACAGATCATGAACATTTGAATTACCAGCAAAGCAGTTTCATTCATTTATAGTGAAGTTAGAAACATCCATTCTCCACTGGGTAATTAGCGGTACGAGTATCGCAGAGGTGTCAGCTGTTCATAAACTTTAAAAATGCAACTACTTCTGCAAGTATCTACCATAGGCTGTGATCTTTATGAAATGTGAAATGCACATAAACATTTAACAAAACACCAAATTCAGTGAACATCTTTTAATGAAGTACTGTAGTCAGGTTTTTTAGACTTCTCTTGATGGACCCCTTAAAAAGCTTCAGAACAGCAGGAGTCATCAGAGAACCAAACTCTATCATATGTAGACAATCATGATGCATCACTCGCGTTTTTAAACCCTACATTCTGAAGCAGGATGCCTATAGCACTGCTTTTGTGCATGTAACTAATATGCCTGAATTTAGCTGGGATTCCTGAGTTAAAAGCTGTTCTCCCTGTAAATCGAAGTAGCTTGATCAAATACGTACTTTCGTAACACACCTCCATGACTCTGCAGAAGCAGTTAGTGTATCATCTAAAAAGGGGTTTGACCTATTGTCTCCCTACCTGCGTGCATATAGTCTTGCTCACAACTACTCAGATGATGGATATTAGTATAGTCTGAGCTCTAGATACACCAAGTTCCCATACATACAAGGGTCTCCTCCACTTTTGCAGGTGGCATTGTATTTCCTGCCAGTTTTAAAGTCTTCCAGAAGAATCTGAGGTTTTCTACAGTTCCTAGCATTCCTAGTGGCTGCTTTTGGCTCCCATTCCATGATGTTTATGGCACTTGCATGGAAAAAAAAAATCATGCCTTGTGAAAGCAACCTCAGTATCTGACATGTACTTTAGTATTTCTTATTGATGGGCAGATGCCGAGAAGGTACATGTTCTAAGGCAAAACCTTGAAATGCTCTAACTACTTTCTTGGATCATGTCAGTTGGTTCAAAATATCATTTGGAGACTGAGAAAGAGGGGAAAAAAAAATATCTTGGTTACTTCCAATAAACAGTTCTTTGTTCCACATCCTCTTTTCTAACAACAGAACCATTGTACATTACATAACTAGATAACTCTGTACTCAGTACTGTCTTAAAATTTATGAATTACTGCAATGAACATATTTTGATACCATCAGCTAAAACTCAGCATATCCTTTTTAATAGTAATCTTAACCTTTAAGAGAGGAACCATTTTTAATCATTTTTACTTTGTATTTCAGTAACTCACATACATATTGTTAAGGTCAGGACACAAACAAAATACTGTATGAGTGAGTCTGTAAGTAGATCCTGTATGTAGTTACTAAAATAAATTGAAATCTGGGAATAATTTTGGATAGTTTTCAGGTGACGACACAGGATTAGTTAACAACACTGTAGAAAAATACCTAAAAAAGATTAGGATATATAGTTATATAAAAAAAAAAAGTCTGGTTTTTGCATTAATGCCATCTTACCAAATTAAATAATTTGACTCTGCAGTATCACAAATTGGAAGGAGATTAAAGATACTTCTTTTTTTTTTGATTAAAATTGGAATAAATCAATCAGATATCACTTAAAGCTACAAAACCTGTTACAGGATCTACTTGCACCTTTGCTTTTTTCAGTCACACTGCATAATCCTTCTTGCCACAACAGAAGAAAAAAAAAATGCTGGCTTTCAAAACATAAGTTCTGAATAATCCTCAGATTTTTTTTGGCCTTCTGTCACCTCCCCACAATTGCCCAGACCAATTAATCATGAATGTGGCACCTGTAACAATTGTAAGAGAAAATAGAATGGACTTGACCAACAAGATGGCCTTATTTTGGCATTTACAACAATACAGCACCAGGGAAACTCTGAAACTGTTCTAAATTATATTTAAGATGGATGACCACATTTTAAACCTCCTTGTCTCTTCCTTTTTCCTTCCTCAGATATATTTGTCCAAAGTCTAGACAGAGAGTATGTAATATTTCATTCTAATATATATCATAAAAATGAATATATTTTTTATTCTATTATACATTATGATCTGTTATGTGTACGACATGAAAGTCTTTTAGGATATATTTTCCCTCTCCTGAAGTTACATATTACCTCTCTTAACCTTAGTAAAGTTATATGCATGTATCTGAGAGCAAATCAGAATATATGACTTTAGAAGCTCTGTAATTAGAAAATTACAGTATTTTTAAAACCCAGAGGCACCATAATTAATTACTGTTCTGTATATCTTTGAAAGTTTTATTAATTTTTTGGTTACAAGTGAAAAAAGTCATTTTTTTTACCACTTCAAAGCTTTGTGAGAGTATCTTAACTTTTTAAATAATTAGTTATCTCACCCAGGAATGACAAATTTTTCTAGGGCAAACATACTTTGTGCAGAAGTATGGTAAAAGTAATGTTGTACCTTGCACATTTCAGTGCACACACGGGGGGGTGGAGTGGGGCAAGACATTTGAAATAAAGTGCATTTTGCATGGAAGAGCAGTAACACTTGGCAGTGCTTTCTTATTCTGAAATAATATTTTCATGATAAAATGCTAGCAAAGTTAATAACTGGCTTATTATATCTGGATTTTGTTTGATTTTTGCTAAATTTTTCATTATACTGTCACTTTCACACGTTTACTGGAAAACATTAGCCTTGCAGAAGTCATCCTGAAATCTGAACTGTACTAAAACGAGAAGCAAGGAGAAAACTAAATGAACGTCAGAAAGTATGCTTCTTACCCTTCTCTATATGGAGTTATTCTATTCTAATGGCTTTCATTAACAAGACAACTTTTCATTGAATGGAACAAGTAGCAGAGTGATGAAGATAGATCATCAGAAAACTTCTGTATCTTCACAAAGGCTGTTTCACAGTAGTCTGTCAATTTTGTGCTCTGTGATTATTTAAATCAAAAAAAATACGTGATGAACACTTATGGGTTTGGTGAATGAGCTAAAAGTTGAAACACTAAGAAGTCGGACATCTATATCCATAATACTGTAGGTAGTGCTTTGGAGCTGTGAAGAACTGTAGCATCTTGCCACATCTACTGACAGGGTAATGGAGAGGACAGAATAAGATAATTCATATATTATCACTAGAGCTTGTCTCTACAAGATTCACTAAGCTGGAATGTATTATTTATGCTATTTTTGTAGATTATGGGTCAGTGCTTTCCAATTATATTACAAGCAGTTTAGAGAGACACATGATACACTCTGAAAAGAAATAAAACTGTCAAACCAGTTGCTTCTAAGGCTTTTTGACCAATATCAGACATCAAGATTGCAAATACTGCTCCTCTAAATAGAATTTCTTTTTTATTATGCTGTGCAATCACATAAACACAGGCTTTGCTGCTTCTCAAGAGAGTTAGAAAATTGAAACATCAGAAATTTAAATCAGAAGTCTTTTAGGTTTACATTGGCATCTTAATAATCACATCACTGTATCTTAGTATGTCGCCACAAGGGGCAATTTTTCACCTACTAGACCACCTACACTATTTTAACGTAAGTCTCCCTTCCACGTGCTTTATGCTCCTCAGCTTTGTACATTCACAAGTGTATGCTAATGCATTCAACAGATTATCCAGCCTACTGTTCCACTCTGCAAGGTTATTAGAGAGTTGCTCTCCTTATCTGCCTGTGCTTTATCCGTATCTCTTCTGACACATATGCAGGGGTTAATGTTGATAGTTTTGGGGAATGTCATTGGTTCTCAGTGAATTACGCAAATCTGCTGTTAGGTATGAGTAATAATGCAAGTAGAATGCTCTTGTTTACCTAGACATAAATTCTCATTTTGCATTAAATAGGGAACAACCCTCAAGTTCTAATTTTCCAATGAAAAATAGAACATAATAATTCATTGCATTCAAAATACTAGGAAATTCTTTTTCTTAGCTTTCTTCAGCGGGATGTGTGTGTGGAATTTACTTTTCCATTGAAATGGGAAGACGTAACTCTTTCTCTCTAAGTTTCTTGTAGTATAGAGCTATTAGAAATACGATGTCACTTTTTCCCAACATTGCTTTTCTAGAACCTGGTTTGTTATTTTTGCTGGGTACATTTAACTGTGGTGTAGGTTAGGCCAGCTTCTTTCCTGTAAGAAGCCACGCTGAGTTAGCTCACAGTGAACAGGATTTAGCCTTTTCATCATCTTTGACAGATGATTTCTGTGTGGGACCAATGGTAAGGAGAAAGTCCTTTACACCTGTAGGATCTTCTGTTATCAGTTATAACTTACATGAACCCTCCAATAAAGGTTGTAATGTTCTTCACACATCCAGAAACGCTGTTCTCAAGTCATCTCATACAAACTGCAAGCACAGGACACCGTACTCTTTCTTGTAAAGGTTACATGGGCTGCACTGGCTGTGCTGGAAGGTTGTTTTGGGGGGAAAAACCCAAAAGTTCAGAGCAGAACATGGTTCTGTCCTTCTCACAGCACACGCAGACTGCTAGTTGTGCAAGGGGAGCTTGCAGGAATCATGAACTAGAGCTGCTTTTCTCAGAGAAGTGGCAAGTTTCTCCAGACATATTACACATAGGTTAAGACTTGAACAAGACTTTGCAAACAAGTGTTGAGATACAGAGATGAAAAAAACTAAGAGAGCAAGGAGAAAATTTTACAGACTTTGCTCTGTTGGTTAAAGCTCCTCACCTACAAATACATCCTAACTGTAAGAAACTCCCCCTGCAAAAATGAGGTGCTTGTTACTGCAAAAATACTTTGCATCGACAAATATACCTTTCCTGATGCAGAGACATTTTGTCAGAAGATTCCCAGTTGATCATAATCTCTTCTAGCCTCCACTCATCTGTGTGAAGAAGAGTTCAGGGAAAATTAGTAGACAGTGGAACAAAAGCTTGTTAGCTAATGAGCTTAACTTCTGAAAATGAGTAGCATGGCCTCTTTGCAAATAATTCAGAGTAAGATTTAAGAATTTTTTTTGAGGCAAGGCATGAAGAAGAACAATTATATATGGTTATTCAAATTGTGTCTAATATTAAGTGCAGTTGGGAGCACAAATGGGACAAGTCTTATTTCAGAAAAGGCTGCAGGGCAAAACAGTGAGGTATTCAGAAAAACATGTAGGGGAACAAGACTTTATATGTTTGCTGATTTAAGTCCCGAGTAACAATGACATTAATATATTTCTTCTGTAGAAGAGATGAACCAGGATGGTCGTAAGAACAGCCTGCTGACACCAACTCTTACTTAAAAAAAAAAAAAAAAAAATCCGGATATTGTCCCCTCACTATGAGTATTATTTCAATTATCTGTTTTGCACGCTGGTTTTGGGTGGCAAGCAATAAACATCCTGCGAGTTTATAGGCTTTAGAAAGAGCCAGACAATATCCTCAGGTGGTTCTAAAGAATACAGAGCAGTTCAATCAACAGTATTTTTCTCCTAGCATACTAAGTAAATATAAAAATTTATCCAAACAGACAGAGAGATACAAGCTCTTCTTCTGCGAATGAAGCTTTTGCTTGACAAGGAAACAAGAAACTTTTCAAGTACTTACTTCTTTAGCTCCTCTCTAAAGGATATTGGTTTAACAGAGAATTTACCCACAAGGTATTTTTAATGAGCTACTCAAAAGATTTTTGTGAAAGAAAAGTTTAATACAAAGGCAATTTGTCTTAGTAATTTACATCTGTTTTCTATATACTCAGGCTGAATTCACTTAAATATTTATTCAGCCTTTATGTTTCCTTTTGGCTAGAAATAAAGTGGGTCAAACTTCTCTAAAATGCAACTTGACTCAAAATCTGTATGAAAATTGTATGTAAATTTCTTGTTCCAATATCTGTTCACAAACAGTTTCCCAACTTAGAGTTAAACACTGTGAGGGAGCACATAGTAAATAAATAAGTAAGTTACGGAATTGAGACAGAAGGAGAAGAACTGCAGTAGGAAAATCAGCCCAGAAGAGATATTCCTGGCTCCCAGGACACTGTTCAACTGATTCTCAAAGAAAACACTTAAATTTTTAATATTAATGCAGATGCACAAATTGGGCCATCTGGAATAAAAGCAGTAAGTTTATCAGCCCTTGGTTGCAACAGCTTTTTATCATGCACCATATGGAAACAATTATTCCAACCTCACACCATGAAGCATCTGATACTTCAGTCATTTTGCATTCTATAAAATACAGGTGTTTTAACATTTGGAATATACTGTATGTCCAGTAATGCACATGTATATTCACACTTCAGGGAGAGGTCAAACGGGAATGTGGTCTATGTAACACCTAAAGAAGCAGCTGAAATCCAAAGCATTCAAAAATACTACGCAGCATGCTCTTGTAAACATTCTAATTTTTTTCCTTATACAAATGGCATAAACTTTTGATAAGAAACAGAAGAGTTTGTATTTGTTCTGAGCCATCACTGTAAGGACACAACTACGAAATGTAAACGTACTGCAATTACTTGACATACTGTCCTGGTTTCAGCTGGGATGTAGTTAACTGTCTTCCTAGTAGCTGGTACAGTGCTATGTTTTGAGTTCAGTATGTGAAGAATGTTGATAACACTGATGTTTTCAGTTGTTGCTCAGTAGTGTTTAGAGTAGAGTCAAGGATTTTTCAGCTTCTCATGCCCAGCCAGGGCACCTGACCCAAACTGGCCAACGGTGTATTCCATACCATGGGACGTCACATCCAGTATAGGAACTGGGAAGTGGGGGCGGGGAATCGCCGCTCGGGGACTGGCTCGGTGTCGGTCGGCGGGTGGTGAGCAATTGCCCTGCGCATCATTTGTACATTCCAATCCTTTTATTACTACTGTTGTCATTTTATTAGTGTTAGCATTATCATTATTAGTTTCTTCTTTTCTGTTCTATTAAACCGTTCTTATCTCAACCCAGGAGTTTTACTTCTTTTCCTGATTTTCTCCCCCATCCCACTGGATGGGGGGGGAGTGAGTGAGCGGCTGCGTGGTGCTTAGTTGCTGGCTGGGGGTAAACCACGACACATACTTCAATTAAAAAAAGCTGCATTTCATTAACACACAGCAGTATTTATAGAAAAAAGTAACGGAATGTAGAGAATGTTCAACTACTATTATTCATTACTTATATTAAAAAAGCTTCTCGAGTCACACCTCACACTGGCAAAAAGATACTACAGCTGTCACCATGATTCTGTGTTGAGCCTTCCTCTTGCATTGGCCCTAAATGAAATCATTGTTTGTTGTAAGACCATGATGTAACAAAACCACAAGTCCATAAAATTTGCATCTAAAAGTAGGTTAATCACATTTTAATCACTACCAGAGTGCAAAGAACACTAAAAAGATGAGATCTTCAATTTTTTTCCAGTATATACGTTGTAACAAACAAAAAGTAAAAATAAACATATCGACCAAGGCGGAAGCTTTCTACTTTATCCTGTTCTTTTGCCAACAAATTTGAGAAAAAGACAGCCATATACTAGCGAGACAATTCAACATCTTGGTATTGCTCTGGATGGACTGAGTCTTACCAAGATCAATTGGCCAAAACACCACACAGCAGTTCAGAAAAGCACAGGAGACAGCTCAACTTGTTTCTGCTTTAAGCCAAGAACAATTCATAGGAGTCCGACCAATATAAACAGAGAAACTTTGCCGAAGTGTTGTTTGAAGAGAGACTCCTTCAGGTGAGGAAGGGATCTTCTGCACATATTAAAAAGAGGTATCAAGCTCATAGTAGTAGAAGAATATTTCTGGAACCATTATTTATTAAACCATAAAATAAATTTTAAGCAAAACTACCAAGCTCTAAAAATCAAGAAAAAAAAACAAAACATGATGATTCATTAGCCTTGTGTATACGCATGGTAATTTAATTATGATAGATTGAAGGAGTTCCTCAGACTAAAATAAAACAAAAGTCACACAGATAATGTGCTAGCAGGTTAACATGTATAAACACATTTAGAATTTATGATGTAGTCCCATTCAGCTTCACGTTTGCCCAAGGGAAAATGCTGAAATTTTGCAGCTTGAAGAGAAGATAACAATTTTCCATGCATGCGCACTGTGAAATCTTCAAAGATAAGGTGCTGGTTTTGCTTTAAGCTTTACTTTGTGTTTTGGAATTTAAAAGACAAAAAGGAATTTGTCTTTAAAATTCAGCAATCCATAACCCAGAGTGGCCTAATGTTTGTCATGTTAAGTGGAAAAAAGTCTCCAGTTCAGTTTTCAATAAAACTTGCAATAATAGTCAATCAGCAGGATTAGTTTTACATTCAATATTATCTTACAAAAGTAATAAAGTTCAATTAACATTCTTAAACTGTTCCAGATAGAAACGGTAATGTTACTGAGGTATAATCAAGATACATGGTTTAATAAAAAGCCAACAGTGAGTGTCATTTTGTTTGATTTCTTAACAAAGTACATTGTTTTAAGAATTTTTCCTCTGGAGTTTTTCAAATTTAGAAAATTTGGATGTCATAAAAAGTAGAAATAAAATTAATCGTTATATACTGGATTCTTTTAGTAAATAGAAACAATCAGAAAGAGGCCATCTAATCCTGTATTTTTGGTCTTATGAAGTCCTCAGTGTTTCATCTGAGTAGCATGCAGCTGAAAATACTGCCAAGACATTCTACAGTCTAACACATGCCTTGTTGTTATAAACAGCGACTACTACTACAGTGCATTTGATATTGGGCAAAATACTTGAGATTTCATAAAACTGCAAAAAAGGTGATTACATGCAATCAGATCATGTATTCTAGAGAAAAGAGTACTAGGGAGTAAGAGCATATCATCTGAGGTGAATAGAGGACTAGCAACATTTGCATACATAGACATGTTAGAAATTGCTCATTTGCCAAGAAGCTGATTATCATGAGGAATGAAATTATATTAACCTAGTGCTGATCGTTGAAATACTCCAATTATGTGATAAAAATACCCCTGAAAAGGAGATCTGTAATGAAACACTTCGGAAAAAGATGTACAGATAGAAAAAGATTAGTGTGCACAAGAAAGCATATTTGACCATTTGTTTGATATTAGATAATGAATGTCAGAGGATCAAAGACTCCAAAAGGTTTTAATGTGATTATAAAAGATCTGCATTAAATGCCACTGAAAAAAAGCCAATTTCAAGCTGTCCGTCAACAACACCTGATTGTTAAGGGGTTTGCAGACATGTAAAAGCTCTACCTCTGCACCTACACGTTAACATGAGCATCCAAATATAACTCTTGCAGTCTGCCCAGAAGCTGACATTTGATATTTAGACCGCCAGACCTAATCTTGAAAAAATTAATACATACATATAATCCAGATATATTTACTTACACAAAATAATACTTTTCTTAAACTAAATAAAATAATAAATTAAATTAAATCCCTACAAATTAGTAATAAATATATCAATTTCATCTCTGGAGAGAAGCTAACATATTTCTGGCACTTAAAACACGACTGACTGTGCACTCAAGTACCCCAAACAAATCTCATCAAGCTGCTCTATCGACTTTTTCTCATCTTCAAATAAGGCTTGCTTCAGGGACTTTGTTCCATGTCATTAAAAATTATTGGGCACTATTACACTATTTTCACCTTAATGGTTATCAACCCGCAGCTCCAGCTACCTGGGATCAATCAATACTCCAGTTTCAATTAAATCCTGAAGTACCTTAGTCTTCCCAGCTAGAACTGAGTGCTGGTCACCCGCACCTCTCTTCCTGGTCCAAATCTGATGATAACAGTGTTACTTAGAATTTCACCCTTGCAATGCTTATTCATGCTGATGGAGCCAAGACCAGATGATGCTTCTTAACTCAGGCTAGTGACCTAACACATGCCTTTGCTTCTTCTGATCCCTGGGTTGGCTTAGTAAGGTGCATCAAACAATTCTTTTAGTGACCTACCTGTATGTTTTTTGACATCAGCAACTACTTCTTTTCAACCCCTTGCAGCGCATGTACCTGTCTTATTTTGTCCGTTTCTGACCCTTTCAAATTCTGATAGAGTACAGTATTTTCCTTGTTTCTTCCAACACGGGCCCCACTTTGCTTTTGCTTCTTTAACTACCTATCCGTAAGGTCTTGACTAAACTTAACATACCTCAGTCACCAGCTCTAGGATATGATCATTTTATCTCTTTGCGCCTCTCTGACCCCAATGTATCCACAAAGAGAACTAGTAACGTCTCAAAATGGCTTCCACCTGAAATGCAGACAAAGTCCTTGCCCTGGACAAGGTTACAGGTGCCTCACGCCAAGAGAAGAACTCTTCCGCTGCGAATCCAATGCAGATGGAGCATCACAGTTCTACCCTTATTTTAACTCATAGTTTGTTAATTCGAGATATCTACTAGGTCATATTTCTCTCAGGCATTTTGTAACAGCAGACCAAGAAGCCTTTTATATAGTTGTACTTAATACCTGCATTACTTTTGAGATATTTTTGAGTGCTTTTGTGACCAGTAGAATACAATTTATGGTCAATACAACATTTGAAACTGAAAAATTCAGGGTCCTGGAGTTAATTCATAGTCTTAACACAACTTTACAGCTAGAGCTGAGTAGATTGCTGAATTTAACTATGAAAGTCAAATTAACTAACTTTGCTTTACATACCATTTTGTCTGCCAGCTACAAATTGCTTGAGTTCTGTTTCTGTCCACAAAATGACCACAGAGGTTCTTGACTTCTAGTATCAAATTACAGCCTACGCTGGATTTGAGACTATATATTAACGTGTATTGCCTGGACTGGCCAAGACTTTCCTATGTGATTGAGGTCTAACTCTAGGAAAGACTGGTTTTTTTCCACTTTGTTTCTCAATGCAGATAGACTGCAGTATGAATAAGCTATCTCATCCAATTCCCTTCTAACAGTACATAGCACAGTATATTCTACTTCCTCCATTATTTAAAACTGTTGCTGTTGTGCATTGTCTTTTGCTTATACAAGTGTAACAGCTTTAAAAGAAGGAACTTGTATGTGTAAAAGCAGAGTGGCATTACTACAGAGATGCAGCTTAGCCCTACTTTCAGTTCCACTGTACATGTCGTACAGTGAGCACACAAGATGACAGAGGACCTGAAGCTTGACCTGTTTTCAGATATATTGATCATGATAAAATGAGATTTATCTGAGCATATTTTAAAATTGCAGGTCCGGTACACCCATCAAAACAAACCTGGAAGGCTTCTCAGAGTGCTACATAACATTATTGAATTACATCACGTTGTGCTCTGTCCATAAAAATCTTTTCAGGGATTCATTGCTAAGTTACGTAATCCCCTTAGCTATACAGCCTAATTATTTTTTCTTTGTAAATGAATACCCGTTCTGCAAAATTCTCCTGGAAAAAAATAGGAAGTTTCATAGATATTGGCAACGAAAAACTAGAATAATTTTTTGCCCAGATTCACCTGCCACTATGTATCTTGCCATTAGGAAGGCTCTGAAGGAGACAACAAAAGGGACTGGGAGTAGAAAAGCCAAATACATACTGAAACAATAACAGCCTATGAGAAATATGCTTATACTTTTTTATCGGGGAGCTATTTGAATTGTAATGAGCTTTCTGTATAGTTATTTTTACTAGAAGTAGCATGACTTTCTTCTCAATGCATTAAGAGGCTAACACTGAAATTGAGGATTATCTTAAACTTTTACTGAGCTACTAAGCATAGGAGACATTTAATATCTTTCACAAGTTGGTGTTTTTCTGGGTTAAGCCTTATGCAGGAATTACCCATTATATAGGTGTCAAATTGCAGCACGATATAATGTCTGCGCCTGGCCTGCCGAACCACAGTTCTGGCTTTCAAAGCTCACACTAGATTTTGCATGAGTTAGCATTTTCTCTTCATGGCCCACAGCCTTTTTAAAGGTAAGATAATCAGAAGAACAGCAAAACATAGAACCCTACTTAGCTCCATACACATCATGAAAATTAATAAGAAAATACCAGTTTTATCGACTTTACCATCATCAGAAGTGTGTGCTTACAGCATAAAACATTGTTCTGTGCATATGTATATATTATACGTTTTGTACCTGGCAGTATAATGATTAGGGTCATAAAAGCAACTGTTGTAATACAGCATACTCTGCAATGGCTCATACGCAATCTGTCACTACTTGCTTTATTTGTAAAGTTAATGTTGGCCAGAACCCTAGCAATATCATTTGCTTATTTGGAAAGTGTAATATGATTTTTAACTTATGTGCTAACTCACCAGGAACAATGCAACTTTTCTCCTCAAGGACATCTTCCCAAATGATGTAACACTTTTCTATAAAACAGTACAAGGTGGGAGTGCGTCAGTGACTCAGGCCTCCACTTCTGCTTTGCTCCTTTTGCATCTGGAAAGTTAACACGGAATCATAGAATGGTTTGCGTTGGATGGGACCTTTAAAGGTCATCTACTCCAACCGCCCTGCAACCAGCAGCAACATCTTCAACTGGATCAGGCTGCTCAGAGCCTCGTCCAACTTGACCTTGAATGTCTATGCTGCCTTTATGTAAATACAAAACAGGAACGAAATCAGAGCCAACTTCAGCGTGGTCATGACATCTAGATCCCTGCCACATCAGCAATCCTGACACGTCTTCAATGAAGTACAGCAAATGAAGTCGTCATTGTTGGCATCCTACCTTAGCTTCAGTAGAGAAACAGACAACAATTCATTTTCTCTGTGTTTTGTTCCATTCTTTATCTCCTTTGTTCTGCGCTTACCTGCAATCCAGAAGCTGACATAGCAATGTACATTAAAGTGGTAGGAAAATAACAACTCTTTTCATAAAAATACTGTCAACATTCTTGCCACTTTTCACCAATTCTGGGGTTTTTGTTTGTTTGGGTTTTTGATTTGTTTGTTTGTTTTTGTTTTTTTTTTTAATATGTGAGAGGAGGACAATAGCTTTGGCTAGAACTAATATATTAGTTTTAAGTATTGAGAAACTTTTTTTTTCCTAAATCAAGCATCAATCTTCATTCCTTCCCTGTAATATTTAAATCAAAAAGCTCAGCGCTTACAAATACATAAATCAAAGAAGAGATTGCTAACAAAACGGAGAATGAAGGAATTTCTGTCACTGCTTCAGGTTTTGGTCCAACTTGGTGGGGGCCAAAACTCATCACAGGAGAGTCTGTGTTCAGTGAAAGGGCAAAATGAGCCAATGTTTCTTTCTTCCTCTACCCCAAATGACTTTGAAATGAGTATGTAGTATCTATCCTATTTGAATTAAGCTGATGCCTTGATAATCAAAAGCATTCTCATAACTGATATAAACAGGTCACACAAGAGACTAATCTTGCACATAGACTCTTTTACCCTAAAACATAATTAAGGAAGCTTGCAGTGAAACTGGGAGGCCCCCTCTGCTTCTCCAGATACTGTCATTCTTTAGCAAAAAGCTGGAGTAGTACCCAAGCATATTAATCCAGCAGCTCTCAGAAGCGTTCCAGGCATTGAAAATGTAGGTCAACTTCTCTGATATTCAAGAAACATAATTTATGCAATAGGTTATTTATTATGTCATTGTCTGCTCTTATTATTGCAGCAAATGAAATATTTAGCACACAATTTATGCAAACTGGTACTGAAAAATTAATTACACAAGACTGAAGTGTTTTCTTTCAGGCTATCTCAAGGTACAGTAAAGACAATTGAAAAGAGAGAACAAATAAAACACAGTATCATCCACAAAGTGCAAACAAAACACAGGACTAATATAAACACTAGAAGAGTCATGACTTTTCATAGTCTACAAAGCTACAGGTTTACTAAAGTCTTCATCTCACCAGAGTTGGTAGTTTGTTTCTAAAGCAAATTTTTATTCACATTTTCCATTGTTTATCTTGAAAGGTGGCTATCCATGTACAGTGATAACACTGAATAAGTTCTGAATTCTGCATTCTATTATTTGCTGTCTTTAGCAATACTAGTTTCAAGATGGGGAAAAAACAAAACGAAACAGATCAGGCTCAACAGCATTACACTTTGTAGTAAATTCATCTACTTTTACTCATATCCCAAGTAAACTCCTAGAAATAAGCCTGGAAGACCTAGAAATATAAACCTTGTCTGCTTGGCGCTCTGGTTCCAAAGTTTTTTTCACCCAATAAGCAGTATTCCAGTAGCACATTCTTTGTGTTAAGTTCCCAATTCCTTCCTCTGTGTCTTCAACTGTGCTTGGAGAACAGTGGGAAAGGAATACCTATAGTCATACTTGACACTGCTGTATTTTCAGGAAATTACTGTTTATCAGTATTATAGCAGGACTGGTATTGGTCATGATTTTATCTAGTCACATATTCCTTAACAAGTAGAAACGTGCAAGTATTTGGAATGGTTTCTTGTTATTTCAGGGTTCAAAATGGAATAATTAACTGTTTAATGGATTATTTTCCATTTATCAATTAAACTGATTTAGGAGTATTGAAAATATAAAATTTGCATTACTAAATGTGTAGCAAGTGATCTGAATTATGTAAAATGTGAACTGAATTACATACAACTTGAAAATATCTGGTTACTTCCAGCTGATGATGGTAAAATTCAGAGAAATGGAGAAACTACTCTGCCAATAAATTAAGAGAAAATCAGAATGGATGTTTCCTTTAGTATTATCACTGAGCTCATCCTATAATGTGAGATAACAAAATACACTCTGAATATGTCACTATTTGATCTTGAAGGTTGCGTAACAGACAATTTCAATTATTCTCCCTTATCTGACAAAAGTATTCCAAAGTGCAAGAGATTTTTCAATTTGTCAGTCTCAAATACATAGAAATGTTGAAGCATGTCCCTACAGGATGGGTTTTTCTCTACGCTGCAGTTGAAAATAGCTGCTTTCCTCTTTCACAGCAATTATGTCCTTTAAGAATGATAAATTTGAGGAGAAGCAAATACACTCACAGTGACTGAAAATAACTTCTATTTCTTCCACAGTCTAAGAGTATCATTTATACCTAGTCTTAAAATTAAACCTTGTATGTATCAAAACTTGTAAACATAATAAACATTAAACAATAATTTATATGAAAGAATTAACGATGAATCAGTTGGTCAGATATGTAACTTCTACCAAAAAGAAGAACCAATAGGCAGATAATATGGAAGAAGTTATTATTCATTGTTATACATTAGCTTTCAAATACCTGACATCAGTTATTAATTTCAGCAAACAAAACTGTCTTGATTCTGTCACTCTTAAATAAAAAGGGTCATTGCTCAGGAAACTGTAATCTTCAATGAAGATTTTAAACTTGACAGAAAGCTAAACAGAATGAGAACTACTGTGAAAGAAATATGAATACCAGGAAAGTTGATTAGTATCCATGCTTCAGATTACAAAACAATTTAACATTCTTCCTTCTAATCCTAGTCTCAATTTCTCAAAGTTTGTGCAATTAATTACAACCAGTCTGCCCCAGATATCCCCACACAGTTGTCGAATAATCATTCTTGGACAATTTACAAGATTTTGCTATTACATTTATCAAGACTGAGCTTTGACCCAAAATTATTCTCTGTTGTTCATTTAAAAGAATTACTTTTGTTAACTTCAAAAAACTGAAAAGATATGGAAGCGTATTAAAATTTGTAAGTATGATTTAAAAATAAACATATACAACAAATAAACTATGCGTTTTAGAACAGGAAATTATACTTAAGACAAAAATGCAATTATTTAATGTGGGAAACAAGGACTTTCTGAAGCATCCCTTAGAATAAAGCACTGTCCATTACTTACACCTTATCTGTTTTTAGGATTCTGCTTCTATGCATGACAGCAGTACTGCCATCATCAGGACTGAACATTGAAAAGAGACTTTGGAAAAGAGCCTGCTTGCTTAATGTTCAAAATATTTACCTCTTTTCACAGTTTACTACTTATTATAGGAATGATACTTCTCTGTGTTTTGAGGATAAATACACTAACATTTTTTGAGCAGGAACATATCTAGTAGAAACTTGTAATAACACAATTTATTTGAATTGCCTGCCATTCAGTGATCAAAACAAGAAAGCACTCATCCAGCTGTTCGTGAATAGTACAAGACTCCAAATATTGGTTCTTCACTAGGGTCGCGACTTCTCTTCCATGCTCACTTACAGAGTAGCTACATTATTTCTATTGTGAAGGAACTTAAAGAAAGGTACACACTTTGTGTTCAGCCTCGACCCTTTGCCTGTTTTTCATGGATTCTACCACGCCGTGAATTCTGCTACACATTTATTGTGAAATATGAGAGTCTTCTACTCTTCTGCTTCCAGGCATCTTTTAATAACTACAGTGTTCATCTGGAGAGGCATTATGCCATAAACTGTTCTTTCTTCTCACCTTAACCATATTATTGTTTAACATACACTTTTCAACCTTAACCTACCCTACCCATGAAGTTTAGTTTCATTGTAAAGATATACATGAGCTCCTAAGAGATAATTGTATTAAAGAGAAGATGATTTAATTTTAAGAGTTAGGATCTAAATAACTTTTATGAACAAAATCAAACTCTCGCTATGTAAATATTGTATTGTTCTAAGATGAGACTAGCAACACAGACCTCTTATTTCTGTTCCATGTGTTGACACTGGCTCCGTCAGCCATACCTTATACTAACGAAGTAGCTGAAATGAAGAAATATATTACCATTTCTCCATTCTACAGAGGTATCGTGAAGCTTCACTGATTGGTAGTTACAAGGCATTTATTTCCAATGACATTTTCCCAGTATCGTAGCTCATAGAACTTTCTTCATTATTTACCTTCATTACTATTCTTCTAAGACACGTTTTAGTGCCACTAGTAGGTATCTTTAAATGGAAATCTTTAAATGTTTGCATTTTAAATACCATTAATAAATAAAAACATACAGAACTGGTTTTTTTCAGTGGCAAAGTTAGGAAGGATATGTTGTAGTTCATATTTTTGTTAATATTCTGCAGTGCAGTAATTACAGTTCTGTGGTATGTAATTATACCTACAGCCATTCCAAGGAATTGGACTTAATTTTGGAGACATTTAAGAGACAATGTACAAATGTTAAGCCTCGTAACTAAATATCAAAGTATGGAAAAGAAGGTTTTTCCATATGGGTAGAACATCCTATAATGTAAGGGGGGTTTTTTTTGAGGGGGTGGGTGTGCAGGGTGTCTAACTTTTCCCATCATTTGTTTCTCCTTCAGATGTTCCCATTAATTGGTGTCTGCTTTACAGTAGATACTCAGATAGGTGTCCTTTGTAAACTCCAATTACCTAGAAATTAGTCCTCCAGGAACAAAACTATTTCAGTGAAATAGCCTTTTATCTGTCTATTTTTAAGATACTGCTGCTTAAGAGGGTTATTTGTTTGGTTGGTTTGGTTTTAATGGGGGTTGTTTTTAAAAAAAAAAAAACACCTCAAAGGCAGTATTTTAAAATATAAAGTACCAGCAAGGACTACATGGACACTTAAGAAAAATTATACAATGCATTTACCATTTTTAGTCAAAAAGCATTACAGTCTTTATGTAACAGAAGAGTCTTAATTGTGTCTTTACCTGTCCTAGTCCTGAATATTGACTGTTGCTTTGTGTGACGTTTACAGGAGTGAAGAGATGGAGGCAGGTATTTGGCTATGTGGCTGCATTTATCTTATTACTGCATTTTTTCTTTTCTATAATACCTAGAAATATTAGATTTAATATTATTTGAAAAAATATTTGCGTATATATATTAAAAAATAGCAAAGTTTCATAAGAAATATTTTCAGACAACCACATAAGAAAACTGTATCAAATCAACACATAGCACAGACAAAAAAGTATGATACACTTTTTAACTGGCTACAAACATCTGATTAGATCTATGATGCACTAAATTATAAAAGTAAAACCAGCATAGATCTTCAGCTGAAGATACCACTTTGCTATAGGCATCAGAACAAAGAAAATAACTGGCAGAAAGAGCTGAAGGGGAGACTATTTTTTATGGGGAGATTAATCTTTTGGTTTTGTAACCTGGTAATAGAATCTTCATGTACTGCATTATCACTTTGTTTATTAGTAGCGGATGCCTATCTAATGTCACATTTGACCTTAAATTTATTGCAAATTGTACCTACTGGCTTTTATTTTTTAGAAAATGAACCTTTTGTAGCCTTTCATTTTAAAGTTGGATTTGTACATTAACAGTTATTGAAACTACTGTCGGAGAAAAAAGGAAAAGTTCTTATCAACACAGCCTTCCTCTGTCATCACGAACCCAAGGAGGGGGTTTAGATTAATCTGAGCAAAACAGAACTTTTAGAATATATATTGATTTTCTTCCTTTTTAATGCTCCCATAAATCATAATCATCATGTGCCATGCCTATGTGCCCTTGATTCTGCTAGCTATAATCTAATCTTATAACTCAAGCTCTCCAGAAAAGAACATTTTTCTTATTTTTTTTTTTCTTCTTACTTATGCATTTTCCACTGCGTCCCCTCCAGCTCTTCCCCCCCACTCTCCCAAGAATATAGCTGATTGGAGTCAAGATGATAGCATCTCAAGGTCATCCAAACGGATTGATAAATAGCAGGATTTGTGCGAACTCTAGGGTGCTTACACATGTATTCAGTAGGGCTTTTGTAAAAGGTGGTTAGAAATACTTTTTATAAAGCTCTTTTTAATTTTTTTTTATTAACATACTAAAGTCTTTGCACACTTTAGACTGAACAAACGAATTAACAATCTGCACCTCAGGTTGTTGAACGTTATTTCCTCTGGTCTGTACTTGAAACTACATGTTTCAACTACACAACTCTATCAGTATTTGAGGGATTTAATCTTTTTTATTTTAATGACATTCCACTGTTCAGAAATGATGGCAATTATCAACTCTGTATTGGCAATATAGTGACCTTCCTCATGCTAACGTACCTTTCATTCCATAAAGAGAAAAACAAAACGGCAGTGCTCAACTGAGAGAATTAGACTCTCAGTAAAGCAGGGGCTAGACTCAATATTTAGCAGCCTTACTGTAGAGAATGGTTTTATACACTATATTTAGGAGTAGAAACAAGAGAAAAGCAGAACATGCTTAATCAAGAGCAGACTAAGACACCATAACTCCATGAATCGGTACTTATCCCATGACCTAACTTACTTTCAGAAAGAAACAATCAATGATAATCCTCCTTCTTTCCCTTCTGTGCCCAACTCCTTCCCAAAAGCCAGTGCAATCGCTGGCACACCCTTCTTCTCCATCAGCCACCAGCACTGGAAGCTTCATTTGCTGTAATCTGAATTACAGTTTACCCTGACCGCAGGTACGCTGGGCAAACAGCTTTGCCCTTGGATCCTGCACCTCAGTTTATTCACTAACATCCTTTACAGTGCTTGAGGAATCTGCCAAACCAAAGGCTTATCGCTGAAACTCATCTCGATTGAATAATAGCAGTTTGACACCTTTCTTCTCACCAACTTTGAATTCTTTAATGGAAATATCATGACATTATCCAAAAGCATTTACTACCTGAGCTGAATTAAGTAGACAGAAGCCAAAGACAGCAACCCCACAGGAATTTGAACAGAGAAAAGGCTTCTAATTTATGCAGAGATTAAAGCATGACTTGCTGGCAAGTCAAATTGACCAAAACAATTAGGATTTGATTTTATTCTATTCTGCAGAGGTGCCATTACCTTTTCATCAGGCTACTGTGATGTTCAGTAGAGTATTGCTTTTTATTTTCCCCCTAGAATAACAATTGTTGCATTATGAGTTGCTTAAATATTCATTCAGGCTCGAGAGCTAGGAAAAGTCCCCAGACCAAAACTAAAATCTGATGAAGCTCCTTTCATTTTCATGGTGGTGTAATCAAAGATGTGGAAGAAAAAAATCAACCACCTGACTGCTAAAGTAGGGCAGAGCCACACTGCGAGCCTACACAGATCCACAGAGTGAAAACAATAGAAATAGGGACATAATGAAAAATAATTACCTCTGACTTGTTCACTTTGTTGATTCATTTTCTAAAAAAGCTGAAAGTGTTAGGGGAACATAATTTTCTTAGCAATTATAGATTATTAAACTAAATGGTGTATTTTCTACTGTCCTATGTTTCAAAGTTTATCTTCACCTTAAAAACATACCTTTTTTTCAAGATTAGAGAGGCACACTTCTTTTAATATTTCAGGCTCGAGCCTCTATTGCCTAATGCCTTTTGTAGCCGTCTGCTTCAGCTAAGCCTAATACGCTACTATTCAGATTCAACAGCATTTTCAGCTCACTCTGCACTGATAAAAAGCCCACCCAAAAACCTGCACAAGATGTACAGAGAATGACAGTGCTTATGTGTAAAAAAAATTAATGTTCTGATAAAAAAAGCCAGGCCACACATTCAGAAGTGTTTCATTCTTGGCATACATGAGCAATTTCTAACACTGAACTGCTTTAATGATCAAACCAGTTTCTGTGCATGTTGAGTGCTGCCTGCCAGCTTCTTCCCACAATATATTCTGATTTACACAAAATATATTTGCACATACAAGAAACAAGATGAGTTACAGACAGAATTCAAACCAGTCATATATGTCACCCCCCTTCCCAGTTTTAGCTCATCACAGCTACTGACAAGATCAAAAATGCAGACAGGTGGGCAATTCCAGAACATTACTAAGCACTCCACAACACGTGAAAGCGGAAGCAATCTACACAGTCCTGGAGCCAATGAAGAAAATTACACTCTATTGCTTTTTCCCCTCTGCTTTTTTTTTCCCTTTTCTTTTTTATGCTCCCTACAGAGGGGAAAGGGGAAGGGAAGGGGAAAGGGAAGGGAAGCAGAGAAGTAAAATTGGCTGATAAGAAGAGAAAAGCATTTAAGCAGGATTAGTCTCAAGGTTGAAAGGAAGGGAAAATTTTCTCTTCATTCCACTCACATTCTCTCCCTTCTTTTTCCCTGATTTTTCCTTTGTTCCTCCTCCCTCTCCTACACACAGCCCACACAATCCAGCTCCAGTATACATCACTGACATTGCCTCCCCTTTTGCCCCAGTAACCCTTCTTCCATCAGTTAGTGGGCATGATGGCTCTTCTTCCATACTCCCACTTCTCATTTTGATCTCCTTTCTCCCAGGGACAGAGAAGCAGAATAGTACACAGTTGGAGGACAGTCTCATCTCAGTGAGAAGGCACTCATTTAAACTGGGCTAGCAAAAACCAAAACAAAACTAGCAGATAAACGCGTTCATATAAATCTTCCAGTGTCACTTAAAGCAGGGCTGGGGCATAGTCCCTTATGCCATCTATGAAACACAACAGATAAAGTCATTGCTTTGTTTTAAACATTCTGAGGTTTGATTGGTCATATATTTCACTTCTTTAGTAGTTAGTAAAGTTACAAACTAAAGAAAGATAAAATGGATAGGTCCATCAAAATTCAATATATAAACAAGGTGGGAGTACCCATGCTATAATTTACAGAGCATTCAAGACATTAAAATGCTGACAATTCATTCAAATGACAAGGATTGTAACAAGATGTGAAAATGGCAAAACATCAATCAACTCTCATGCAAAGACTGCAACTGGATGAAGGAAAGTCATTAATTTAATCTCATTTGGCCATTTTTCTCTCTCTGAAAGGAAACTATACATCTACATGATGCCCTCACAGAACACAACAGTAGGAAGAGAAAGAGGGAATTAACCAAAATAAGCCTCCCAAGGAATCTGTGAAAAAGATGTTATCCTCTTAGATTCCTCAATTCATTCCCATTAAGCAGATCATACCTTAATTCAAATATTAAAAGCTTATATTTTCATCTAGAAATATTTTTTAAAATCTAGAGTATTTAAAAAGGATGACCAGATAGCAATATTCCTTTTTTTAGACCAAAAATCAGACAGCCTTATTGATCTGACCAAGTGTTTACACAGACATCGTGTCAAGGCTAGAAGTAGAATCCATGTCTGATTTCACAATATGAGGTAATACACATGCACTAGTGACATTCTTCATCTAACATCTCCACCAGGATATTAGATTTCTAAAAAAGTATCTATATTAAAAGACCATTAAGTTTGGAAAGCAAACATAGAAAATTCAGGAAACGGGAGAACTGATGTTGCCAGTGCTTGATCCTCTTCCGTGTATGTTTTATGCTGTATTTTATAATTTTGAATAAACAACAGCCTGCTATTTTTGGCCCCCAGCATGACTGTATAAGACAAAAAGAATTTAATAAATACTTACTCACAAGATGGAGCAGGTGTTCTTTTTAAAAAAAAAGTCTCCGATAACATCATGAAAGAAAACATACATAAAGTACATGTAACATTATTGCTGGAGGTCACTTGAAAGCCTCCATCACCACCCTCAGACACTCACAGAGAAGAACGTAGGCTGCTAGGAATCAGTGCTACCAGGACTGCAGGACTGAATCTGAAAGTCTTAGACATTAAGCAGTTTCTGCATGCAGTTTAAAGTGTTAAAATTCTGGTTGCGCTGAATTTAAATTCTGTCATTTCCTAACTTTGGAGAACTTGACTTCCCAGTCTCACTTTTTTAAACATATTTGCTACTGCCATAACTTTTAAAAATGTTTAAAAAGCATTTAGACACCATGTCATCTTTGATAAATTCATTTACAAAAGCCGGTAGAAGGTTAAATGAGCTGGAGACAGGAGTTTGTTCAGTGTGCCTCCCTAAATTAGCAAAAATCATATTTAGGATTTCAAATCCATATGGAATTTGATCTAAAATAGAACGTCAAAGAGATGGTCGCTTTTAGAAGGCCAGTTATTTTTCCCCACTGGCAATATGTGCTGCAGGCTAGATCTTTGGTATACACAGGTACACAGCAGCTATCCTGCGAGTGAAACCTTCATTTTTTCCGACAGATCAGATTGGCATTGCAGTCCTGGGCGAATCTTTGACCTCCGGGACACCCTCCCTGCCTCCCAGCTGCCCAGGGAGGGGGCTGAAGGAACCTTCTCAGTGACGGTCACACAGTGCACAGCACCCGATAACCCTCCTGGCGATAACAATTCTTTCTACGGCAGCTGCATGTGGAAGTGCAGCTTCGAAACAGGAGTAGCTCTGCTTGTGGAGCACCGAGGGCATGTTCTCATTCGGGGTGGGAGGGGTGTCTAAGACAGGATAATCACCCCTCCCCGTTCCACACGCTGCTCTCATCTGTTTACCCAGCATTTTCATACTTTTAGTTCTTGTAGGCTGGATCGATGGCAAAAAATTCTGAAGGACTGTGGACTATGCAGTGCTTATTTGCAAAAAAAGCCACCATGAGCCACCAGACACAAAAATTAAACAGACTCCGCATCATGACAATAGCATATATAACAAAGATCTGAAAGTAATGTTTACATGGGCTCTTGGAGAGTTCATAACTGAATGTAGCTCCAAGCCTTTCCCACTGAAATTCTTACAAATTTTTGATGCAGAGGTATTTCACACCATGCCCAGAATCTTGACTCAAAACTATTATTGTGAAGAGGCTCCACAGCAGGATTGAGTATCAGTCATAGTCTGACACTTCATTTTAGTATCTATATTGTTTACCTATCACTAGCATTGACCAAGCCTGGAAAGCACAAGATGAAACAGATCTCATTGTTTCAGGTGGCTTGTATCTGACTATTATTTTCCCCATTTGTATTGTTCCAAAGCTTGAAAGAATAATATTTATAGGAAAATTCTATGGTAGAAATAAAATTTGAAGCTATTTTAGACTTCTCTATTCTAGCAAAAATGGTGTGGGTTTTTTGGTTTTTTTGGGGGGGGGGTTGTTTTTTCAAAGCAGACACAATTTGCACTCATTATAAGAGTTGCTCCCCATTTTTACAGGGCAAGGTACAAATAATCTGTTCTTCGCCTGTTATCCTTGTCTTCACATGGCTAAAATTTTCATACAGTTTTGCAAAAGTGATGATGTTAAATGAAAGCAATATCTCTCCAGCCAGTTTCTCCTGAAGACTTCCTGCATCTGCTAAGAAAACGTTGCATCTTATCAGCTGCAGTATGTCCAGGCAGCATAAGGAAGATGAAGTAGAAGGAATTTCAAAATGATGAAAAAAGGCAAAAAAATGTTCTCATTGCTGTGGAAACATGAACTCAATAGCGAGGTGCTAAGAGGGCTTTCATGGGACTACTAAGATAAACTTGTCTCTAAGGTAAAATAGAACAGTCTATGCCGTAGCAAGTCTAGTTTGATTGATGAGCATTCACACAATAGCTTACATCTCTTCACGTAAGGAGAGGAACCATACACTTTCAGCATAAATAGGCAGAACGAAAGAGTTCAGTGTGTGTAGTGGTGTCTCTTGTCTGTTGCCAAGAGCTGCATCTCTGATAACAAAATGATAGCTGAACTCTGCATACAATGAGAGTTCATAAAAACCCTAAAGGATAGTTTATAAAACACAACAGATACTAGTGTTCTGTCACTCCCTTTACTACTTCTAATGAAGGTTTTAATTCCACGAGACTATCAGTTATGAAATCATTCTGGGTACTGAGGGGGAAGGCAGGAAGGAGAAAAAGTTGCAATTCTGTTTTCACTTTGTGTTTAGATTTAGAAGGGGACCTGGAAACCTGCATATCAGAAGTGACATGCCTTGCTTGGAGGGAACTATGAACAAGAGCAAGCTATGCAACCCCTTTTTACCTCTTGAACAAAGATAGGAGAGGAACATGTTGGAATGGAGGGAAGATATCAATGTTTGGTTTCCTAGGTGATTAAAAAGTAGAAAACCTAAAAAAAAAGAAAAAAAAAGAGAGAGAGAAACAGATAACAGTAAAAGACATACAGAATGTGAAAAGGAATGAAAAATCTGCAGAAATCAGCACTCTGCCAGTAAACATCCTGAACATATACATGGATTATGATGTTCTAAAGGTAGTTGGAGGCGGAAAGGACTATTTGCCTAACAATTATATTTCTCAAAATAAAACAGACTGCACTGTGCAGATAGGCAGAGAAAGAGGTCCTAAATTCTAATGTTAATGTTATGTGGCAGGATTTCTGGGTGACTGTGGACATTCACTCCTTTTTTTCTAATTGGGTGTCCATATATACAACACAAATACCATCAATGCTGTCAGTCACAGACATGTCTTGATGAATATTTAATGCCTACACATTTCTTTGTACACTTTAAATATTGTATTTTCATTAAACTGAACTAACTAATCAAGACGAAAATGACCAAACCTTTTGTAATGTAATTCTAAAGCAAAATGTTCTTAAACTGAACACACGGAATATCCTGCAAACTATGATGTCATATTGAGAAGAAGAACCAAAGTATTAACAAAATATTGCTTACCTCCTGAGTTACACCTGTGAGGTGTATTTTTGGTTGGTGGTTAAAACAATTTTAGCGTAGTATTAAAACTATAGCTATAGGAAGCTATACTTCACGTTTTGAAGTATTGTTACACAGTGGCCTACATTTTAAGCTATTCCAGGACACCAAACACAATCTAAGACACCTATTCTAGGACACTTTATACTCGAGTTGTTTCTTTTTAAAGGTCTACAACAGTTAACAACAGAAAGATTACATTAAGACCAAAAATCGAGAATGACAGTGAAAAGCATATGGGACTTGCAATTAATGCCCAAAAGCAAAGTGTCATACATATGAAGTTGTGGTAATTTAACATAGAAGGTAGCAAGAATCTGAGCTGTTCCAGCCATTGCCTCTTCCTATAATCTATCCACAGAGAAGATCGCACAATCTGAAAGCTATACCACGAGGGCAAAATTGTAGCATCATGACTGCCCGCCTCACCATCTCATCTCTGGGCCTGACGCCCACAGGGATAATTTTTGACCATTCATTTCTGTGAACTTAAATTATGTCCTGACGAGTCTGAACTGTACGGAGGGTCTACCTGCTGACTTGAGCTAATTCTTGAACAACATCTATGAACCACGGGTTTCTGCTGTCTTCTCCCTCTTTTGCACATTCTTTTTTCTTTTTACTTTATTCCCTGCCTTTTCCTTCTCTTCTTTTTTAATCTTAATGTAAGAAAAAGCTGGCTTCACATCCCCAAACTCTCTCTGAATTGATAAACTGAATGGTCTCAACAGCTATACATTGGCATAGCATTCCAAATCCTAGAATGGAGGACAAGATTGTGTGCAGCAGCCATCTTTTTAAAGATAGCGAGGTTCCTCACTCAAAGCTACCAGCAGAGCTGCTTTTACAAGTGCTTGCATCCAAGGAAAGAGGATGAGATTCCAACACCAGGAACAACTCTAGATTTATCTCTATTAAAATGTCATCTTTCCCCAAATATTTGGTTTTTATCCTCAAATCTCTCTTTAAAAACTGCCAAGCAGGTTTATCCTCATTTAAAAAAAAAAAAAAAAAAAAAAGAGATTCTTCTAGTTTCTCTACAGAGAAAGGAAACAGAAATACAGTACATGCAAAAATGTTAGTATTTTGCCTTTCACATGCCTTAATTATCTCTTTTTTCCTGTACAAAAGGCAGTCAGAAGTGGCTGTGGCCATGCAATTAAGGTGGCTGAGACATCTTTACTTGAAACTCACTCACATTTATCTGTGGACTGTTGCATACTGTCACAACACTGACTCTTTGGGAGTACCTGTTCATGTACAATTACCATCACTGACAACTGTTCACATGAACAGTTCTCACTAAAAAACGAGTAATGCCCAAAAGCACACCTCCACAGCATCGCAATTTTTACCATCCCCTCAGAATCGCATGGAGTTTTCCTTTCTCTTTATGTCTGAGTGCCTCCTGCAGCATTCTTTCATATACAAGTCAATTTTCCAGCCCCTCTCTCTCTTTCCCCATATGTCTTAACAAACCCTGCATCTGTGACTATCCCTTCCTTAATAGCATAAAGCCAACTGTAGCTCACGAGTGCACAGTGTGGAGTACAGACTGGGATTGTGGGCTGAGCACACTGCTGAGCAGAAGTTAAAATACACTCTTTTGTGTGGCTGTGTTTGACTTAGAAGAAGGAAATCCAGTTCAGAAGACAGAGGTGTAGGGTGTATAGTCATCTGGATGGCAAACGAAGGTGGTAAGAGGAAAAGCTAATAAGAGCAACATGGGAATGGGACAAGACGGGAACTCAAGCTTAGAGATCTGGAAAGGATGAAAAGAGGCGTTACCTGTCTGTGTTGCAAGTATGCATTAAAGACATACAGGGAAACACAGGGAAAACAGTATAAAGCCCCAAAGGAGAAAGCATTAGCTTTCTGTCTGTAAAAATACACAAAGAATAATGCTGTACAAGAAAACCACTGGCACTCTGGAGAGCTTCCACATCAAAACCACACATACAACAGAAAGATTTTTGTCCTGCTTATTTTCAGAAAGAATGCTCCAATTTCAGCATTTTCCAATTTCAAAATCACAAAAGCCATGCAAAGCAGACTGAAAAAATCAAGAAATGCGAGTTCAAAAACTCTCCAATACAGCCAGTAGTTAAAAACTTTGAATTTTTTAAAATTCATATTCCTGCTCTCTATTGAACAAAATTTCTCACTGTTAAGCCACTTAATACAACTGTTTTAAATATGACGGGGACTCAAATTTATTAAAATTTCATGCCTACATTCCTAAATATAGTTTTAACTACCTGTTCATCCACATGTTATTGCAATACTTTCTCACTTGTTCAAAATTAACAAAGACGACAGAAAGTGTTTTTAGAGTAAGAAAGCATAATTTTTCCCCTCCTGTAAAATAAAACTGGATTTCGTCTGGTGTCAATAATGCTGACATATAAGGGGTTGCTACCAATAGGCAAAAAGATATTAAAACTAATATCTTCTATTATTCAGGATTGTCTGGTTTGTCTAGGTCAGCTGGAAATTTTCCTTAATTAACATACCACTGTTTGATATCAAGTAGCCCTCCCTGGATCAAGATTTTCTGGGAAACCTGTAAAGAAACTTTGCCTTTGAAGTCACTCGTAAGATAGCAGGATATCCTTAACAGGATGCTACAAGCTTACAATTCATTTTTGTCAACCAGGTTAAAATTACTTTCTTAGTTTTTAGTTTTGCCTCACTACTTTAGCATCAGAATCCTCTGTGTTCTTTCACATTATTTTATTCATGTTTATGCATTTACTTAAACACATGGAGCATCCCAAATAGAAGTGCGTATCTCAGTCAGCCTAATCGAAACTTAATTTATTTGAAGTGAGATTTTTAGTCTTCAAAATTTTATCCAGATAACCCTCTCTTCACCTCCACTTTTTAGCTGTGTGATTGTACCCTGGAGCTGCAAAGATGGGAACTAATCACCGGTCTCTTGAGAGGTCTAGCTTGGGAGAAGTTGCTACCCTTTGACTTCTCATTTCTCACGTCTTCCAGGTGGAAGCTGTAAGAGCTTTTTAAGGCGTAAGGAATCTGAAATCTACGTAACAACAGAAACTGGTGCCAACTGAGGAATTTTTACTCATTTCCAAATATTGCTGCTAATAGAAGGTTTAGCAGTGCTACCATGGCTAACCCTGAAGGAAGAGAAAAAAACACAAAGGGTAAACAAAACTAACTGAGCTTATCATATGAAATTACATTCTCCTTGCCCAATGCTGGACCTTTTTAATGGCTCAAGAAGATAACCAGTTTGTCTTGGCCATTTCTGATACGTACCAGTGCAGAAGCAGTCCTTCAGAGGACAGCTTGAGTAGAGCGGGCAAAAAAACCCATCCTAAGACATGAAACTACTACTCACTAATACTGCTGAAAGTCAGAAACCATCCCTTCTCTTTTCCAATTTAAAAGAGATAAATTTATTGTGACCACTTAACATACCTTAATAAAGTAGGTGCCATAATGTTCACTTGTGTAATGATCTCCAAATTATTTCCCCCAATAATAACAATAGGCCTTATACTTAAGTTTTTTACATGACATTTAGGCTTATTAGTTCAAATAAGAACTGAGACATTAGAAGTATGTAAGTTCATAAAAATTCCTTTGACAGAGGAGCAGATGATACTGCTATGATATCAGACACACAGTTAAGATGCTTGCAGTGACATCTGTATAAAAGATATTTCACTATTTTTTTGGAGTTATGTGGTTTGATAGAATAGAATACATCTATTCTGGACTTAAAAATTTTCTTCTCATTTAACTTAAAAATATGTAAGTATTTAAAATACTTCAGCAGACTTAGCTGAGGCGGATACAAAGTACACTGCCATTTCACGTCACCTTCTAGTTCTGCACACTAGCATTCAGTTCTGCAACATTTTTATCATTTTTCTGTTGACTGGCACTTGGAAACACCCACTTCGTTCTTAGCAGCTTCACTCACTGAATCATTTTCAATTGTGTTGAAGCAAAGTGTAGTGCAAGTGCATAGATGAAAAATCGTATATGACTACTGTGCGACTCTCTTCTTTTTTCCTATTCTTTTTTTTCTCCCCCCCTTTTTTTTTTTTTAAATCCATTCCCTGCACTTCTGCAAGACTCAGACTAGATTTTTTTTAAGGAAAATGTGCAAACTGTATCTTTCTAGTAATAATTCATCATCATACACTGTAGTTTCAATATTGCATGATTTTTCTTATAACAATTTTTTAGGGTGCCAAGTTATATGCAACAACTTTCATAGAACTTTCACTGTCTAAAGTTATACTTAACAGTAAGCTACAAATGAAGTGGTCATGTGCAACAGATTTTTTTTTTTTTTTAATAGCAAATGCAACATATTGCAAAGCCTCAGCACACACTATTCTTATGCATTATTTATATTACATCCTTGTGCATATCTGACTAAGAATATGAAAACAGACTCCTCAAAGAAGCAATTTGGAGCATAAGCCTAACTTAAGTGCTCTGCGTTTTCCTCAGGAGAAGCTTATCTATGTTAGACAACTACAGATAGTAGACTTAGGCCTTAGTCATAGATCTAAAGAAGGGTAAAATGGATATTCCCTCAAATAACGAGGTCCTCAGAAATGTCTTCTAAGACTGGGGGCATTCGGTAGCAGGAATTGTAAATGACACAATAATGGAAATTACTATGCCAGGACACGGAGGGGGGGAACTACACAAAGCTAAACCAGCAAGAAGTAGATGCATATTTTCATCTTATCATCATTCTCAAACACCATCTACAGTAGGTGGCACTGACTTACATCTTGGTGTACTTCCAAAGGTGGATCACAAAGTCCTTACAGTTTTGGACATATAGATTTGTAAATGCTTACAGAGGAGGATGGAAATAATATCCTCCTGTTTTTACTGCTTTTAAGTGTGAAGTTTAAATCGAACTTTTCAATTCCTAACCCATTCATCTTAGTATTTATTTGTAATTCTCTATAGGACAAGTTTGGCATTTTTTCCCCTTCTAATTGTGGGGATTTAGATTTGAAATAAAACTTATGATTTAATCCGTGATGAAAAACAGCTGCAGAGAAGATAAAGCGTGATAGCCTTATACAGAGTACAGATTGTACATAATGTAACTAACAAACGGAGGAGCCGGGTGACATCATAACTGCCATTATTTCTAAAGCTGGGCTGCCTGACTGAATGGTGAACTAGAAATTATCCAAAATTAAAAGAGGAACATTTGCAGAAAAATAGTTTGCAGTGACGATGAGGACAGAAGTTTAAATTAGAGAAAAAATATTGGTCTTCATTTGGACAATATCGAGAAAGCTTCAGTTCTTCAATCAAGTCATTTCACACCCACACAGCCTTTTATAATCTTTCCAGTGGGGAAAAAAAAAAAAAGGCAAAAAAGAGCATGTATTCATACTCAGTAAAAAGGATATTCTAAACTTACAAAATAGGAGAACCTCGTCATCTAAGTATCATGCACTCAAGATTAGCACACCGTGTTTCAAAGTATGTTTCTATTGTGTAAGCCATGTGTATGTGAAAGATATTCAGCACTAAAATTTGCAGTGTCTCATACGAAATTTTCTGAGTGCATTCACATTTTAGAAATAGACATTCTGAGAACACTTAAATTATTAGTATTTTCTACACAGATGTAAAGTTGCCTTCTATCTCCTGTGAAGGAAGCACAGATACTCCCCTTGGAAAAGGCAACTTTTTAATGTTATTTGAACTTGTGTCCCTGCATGGTTTATCCTGCAGACTTTTCGTGCATCTGCTAGGTTACCACACCTCCGAGAAGCAATGAAAAAAAAAAAATCTTCAGACCTATTGACCATTACACACTCATATGAACATAATATATGAACATAAATATTATTTACCATCATTACTTACCTGCGATTCCCCTGACAATGGGCCAAGCAACCACCTGCTGCTTCCAAATTCTTTAAAATATCCTAAATCCTTATAACACATTTCATTTTTATTTTTCTCTGAAAATACCACTATTGTGGTTTTAAAAAGTAATGAGCTAGTATATCCTTAAAAGTTTTGCGGCTTCATTAGCTTGTTGAGATTTGTGACCTCATTAAAAAGATGAGTATATATGAATACACATAAATCCCATGTTCCTATACCCATTCCCTAATACACCTGCAGGTGTGATAGCAGGTAATCAACAAATAACTCCTGCGTTCCACTAGAACCCAGTAGTCCTAAACTCAAGCCTACTGCATTAACCACAAGACCACCTTTCTCCTCAACCTCTTGGCTAAGGGCATTTGCATGAATAAAATATTTTACGTAGCCAGTTTGCCAAAGGTCAGCACACAAGTACCAGTCTAGGGTGTAGAATAGAATGGAATAGTTCAGTCGGAAGCGACCTACAACAATCACCTACTCCAACTGTATATAGTCACTGTCTGTCACAGCTAACAGATCGTGAACGCTCTTTATCAAAGCAACAACAGTAGTATGCATTTTAAACATTTATATTTTCTCAGACTCTATCTAATGCATGTGGAAAACCCAAACACTTTTCTTCATCAGTCAAAATTTTTTTTGGTTCAAATTCCTACAATACTAGGCTACCTTCCTCAACTAAAAATTGAAGAATGGACTACTTATCAGGAGATAATATTTGTAAAGAACTGAAAATCAAAAAGAAATAGCAGTTTAACCCCAGCTGGCAACGAAGCCCCACACAGCCGCTCACTCACTCCCCCCTGGTGGGATGGGGGAGAGAATCAGAAGGGTAAGAGTGAGAAAACTCATGGGCTGAGATAAAGACAGTTTAATGGGTAAAGCAAAAGCCATGCACGCAGGCAAAGCAAAACAAGGAATTCATTCCCCACTTCCCATGGGCAGGCAGGTGTTCAGCCATCTCCAGGAGAGCAGGGCTCCATCACAGTTACTTGGGAAGACAAACGCCATCACTCCAAAGGTGTCCCCCCTTCCTCCTTCTCCTCCCTAGGTTTACATGATGAGCATGACATCATACGGTGTGGAACATCCTTTTGGCCAGTCGGGGTCAGCTGTCCCGGCTGTGCCCCCTCCCAACTCCTTGTGCCCCCCCAGCCACTGGCTGGTGGGGTGGGGTGAGGAGCAGAAAAGCCCTTGGCTCTGGGTGAGCACTGCTCAGCAGTAACCGAAACATCCCTGGGTTATCAACACTGTTTCCAGCACAGATCCAAAACACAGCCCCATACTAGCTAATACAGAAAAAAATAACCCTATCCCAGCCAAAACCAGCACAACTAGCAAAAAAAAGAAATAGGGAACGCAAAATCACTTTTTCAAGTTTTCACTTTTGTAAAACAAACCAGTTCACAGGAAAGGGAATGAGACAATCTTTTCATTACAACTCAAGCACACCTTGGTTTATTAAATACAATTCTTTTTAATGACAATTAAAAAAAAGCAATTATGCCATTAAAATTTACCCGTGCATGGAAGGGACAAAGTTCAGCAGTGACACGGGGCAAGGAGACCTGAGAGGAGCAAGCTGGCTAAACCACAGCAGTAATATTTTGTCTGATGTGTGTACTTTTAGAAAAGAATCTCAGCCCTGCCAGAAATTGCTCTAGTGCATTATTTAGCGGAGTGTTGAGCAAGTGGCCGGAGCTCTGTACCAACAGCCTGAAGACCTGTGCTTATGAACGCAGAGAGGATCAGAGGAAGACACAAAATGTTCGTACACAGTGAAGTAGAAAGAGCTACACTCCCAGCACTTGTTTTCTTTCTCTTTGACCAGGCTGTTCCTAGCATGGGATGCATCGGAAATGACAACAGAAAGAAAAATAATGTTCAGATTTTCACAAACTAGAAAATCCCTCAAGTGCCTACAATGGACTTTTATTATTTAAGAACAGAAAATCAGCCTTCTCTGTTTCTAAACAGCAGGAGGAGATAGCCTTCCAGGTCCAGTGAAATCTGGAGAGAAGCAATTAATCCTCTCTTCAACTACAGCTTTCTGATCAACCACTAAGAAGTGAGTGACCAGAATTCTTAAATCCCAAAGGGAATATATATAGACACTAGTCTTTTAATCTCAACCCTTTGTGCACAGGAAAAAACAAAATTGGGGGGGGGGGCGAGGGGGAAGTATCTCAAAAGATACAGGACAAAAGAAGATACATGCAAACTTTTGAATCCTGAGTTAAGGCATAAAGACGAGCAAGTACCAGTATAATAGAAAACATTAAAACTTCTGGGGGTAACACCTAAGGGATATTAAGCTTAATTGCTAAATTCAATGCTTAACTTTCCACACTCACAGGCCGAGAAATGTGTTTTCTTGCCCCACTTGCGTATACATACAGAGCAGAAAAAAAAAATGCATTCTCTTTTCAGAAGTAAAAGCAAACAGGATCCTTCATTGATGGGGACTTGAGAAATGGCCATTCATTTGTAAAATCCGTGAATTTTGTGTATACATACAAATGCTAAAACTGTAGTCTTGATCAGACACACGCTCTTTGTACATACACTGATGCATATATATACACAAACAGCTGCAATAACATTTTGCAAATAAAGTGAGACAAATAAGCCAACACTTTTTTGAAAATAAGCTGCTATACAGGAATAAATACCCACATTTGTGAACAGTGAAATCTTGATCAATAACAAGACACTACAAAACCATGTGTCCATAGTTATTAAGAAGGCTGGGAAAAGACACACCACAGCATTAGCAAGGCCCATGCATTTCATTCTGCAGCAGGAGAGCATTCTTTGAGGCTGAATAACCATCACAGATTCTGATTATTACCTAATTTAAGCTTTTTTTTGTTTTCCTCTTGTTCCTAATTTAAGATCGATCCTTTTAGATAACCCAACTGATACTCTCAATTTTCTCTATTGAGGAAACAGACCCCAGAAATGGACAGCAGAGGTGGCTGGGGCTTGGTGTTCTGAACACATCTTAAATCCTGGCTCTCCTACTCTCTACTCAGAGCCACGGAGTAGCTCCTCTGTGGTGCCCGTGGCACGGCTAGAAATGGCTCTCGGCGCCTGGGGCTGTCCAGCTGCCCCAGCTGTACAGGCACACCTTCACTAAGACCCAGTCACTTCTCTGAAGACGTTGGTGACTAACGAAGCAACACGTTTCCCTGAAGTCAGAGATATGCTTGCATGTATATATACATATGCACGTTCACTCACAAAAAGTTTTAGGTAGACTGCACACTCCTCACCCATTATCGTGGATACACAGTCCTACGCTTCTAATAATGCTTAAGACAGGAATAATTATTATTTTCCTAAAAAATGGTGTAGAAAACCAGCACATCACATGCATGCTGTAATCTTCATTCTGTACAACTCTACTCACACACACTTAGAAGTCTAAAATTGAAGATATAAATATTTCAGAGTAATAATAATCATAATAATTGCAAACACTCTACTTAGAAAAAACTACCTTGTATATTGCCCCATGTTTTGGGGAACTTTCTTCTGTGTTTATGTGCAGCAAACTGCACTGTGTGCCTTCACAAAACACTGTGTAGGAAAGACTTCAGTCAGACACAAAAGATACATGCAAAATTCAGATATTGAGATGGAAACAGTTCTTTTGCATTTTGACAATCTGATCAGAGATTCATATGAGGTATCAGCATAAGAGCTTTGTTTGGTCTGTATATGAACTTTACTACCAATGCAACTTTTGCTGTGGTCATTAAAATACTGTAGCTGAAATTAAATGGCAATTCAGAAGATCCCTGGCCCTGAAATAAACAATCCTGCTGCTCCTATAAACTCATTACTGGTCTTTATGCATAAAGCATGACTTTTTTTTCTCCTCCTCCTTTTTTTTCGTGTTTCTGAAATACCAAGACAACATATTTGATACGAAATTAATACCAGCTGTTTTTCTAGAATGACTGGTAAAAAAAAATCAAGATTTCTGTATGCATACCAAACAAGAGAAATGTAACAAATATGACAAATAAACGCAACAAATTAAATACTGCTATGTTCCTCCTCTGTTTTTTGAAGTAACAGATAGGTTACTGCTATGCATTATGCTTCAGCCCTGAGTATATGCAGTATTACTTCTCAGAGAGACATGATTATTTCATTGATACCATACTATGAAAACTGGCTCCTACAGGAGCCATCTTGCAAGGAAAATGCCCAAATATGGCTTAGTGGAATCTTAATACCTGGAATATAAAATATTACTGATTACCTGATAGAACCAGCAGCTGCCACTCAAAGGCAAACAAATCACAAGTAACAACCCTATACTCTTGAACTGTACATACTGAACATATACTAAAATACTCAAACTGTATTTTCATAGTCTATACTAGATTTATAAACGACATATCCTATATTTAATTTGTTTCAGAATGATTATTTGTTGAGAACTGATAAATAGAGTTATGTTTCATTGTAAATAACCCTTATTTATTCCAAGCAGAAGCTGACTACAAAGAAGCCAAATAATTTTTTCAGCCCCTCACGAGAAAAATCCACATTTTTACTACCAGTAAAATACTTATCACGGTTAGTGTTGGCTTACTGTGTTATTTATGTATGTCTGAAGGGCTGTAGGCCAGAAAAATGGTTGTACACCAAATATAGGTTAGCCAAGAAAGGGAATGACTGAGGCAGTGTAACGCATGATTTAAGGTACCTGAAGTATTAACACTGGATGGCAATAAGCAACTCTAATAGACTGAGTTTTCAAAGGATGCAGCTAGCGTAGAACAGGAAAAAACTGTGACATTTATAGCCCTGTTGAGGTCAGTAACAAGCTTTCCTCTACCCACAATGGAATTTTTTTCTGCATTATTTTTTTCTCTGCTATTTTTATGTCAGATCAAACAGAATATTGCATGGATACACATGTGTCACATTAATGCATCTAGTCCATTTTTCCATTATATATGCACATGATAAACTTATAGAGTGACCTGAAAAGTCATCTAGAAAACTTTCAGAGTCAGCATATCACTGACGATCTCTCTGGTTTGTACACTTTTTTATCTGTCTGCTTATAAATATTTCTTTCTCTAGATCTGTCTTGTTCATACAGAAGGTTACAGTGCCACAAGTATTCTGTATATCCATATATAAAACCGTAAAATGAGTAGTGTTTTAAACTCACAACTTCATGGTATTTTAATCAAAAGCTATACAGACAAATAGTTTTCCAATGAGATAATGCTTTTTATGTGTATTTAACAATGCCATTCATAAGTAATGACTATATTTTAATTTTCATGCATACATGCAACAGCTAATAAATAAAGAAAAAAAATCTTATATGCACAGTGTTATTCTAGTAGCAACATCCCAATCTAAACAGTTGCATTTCATCTGAGTCTTACGTTAGCATCTTGAAGACCATGCATGCAGTAAGTGGGTTAAGATTAGATAATTACTAGGTCTTGGATAGCAAACTGTCACTTCTCTGGGCTTTCTGAACACTGCTACTGTAAGGCACAAATTTTCTTTTGTTTTTCTTTTGTGTGTTGCAGGAGCCCATGGATAGTTAAGACTGCTTATTTGGGTGGAAGGCAAGAAACCTAACAATATGAGTTATCGACGCAGAATCATAGAATATCTCAAGTCGGAAGGGACCCATAAGGATCATCGAGTGTAACTCCCTGCTCCTTGCAGGACTACCTAAAATTAAACCATATGCCTGAGAGCGTTGTCCAGCTGCTCCTTGAACTCTGACAGGGTTGGTGCCGTGACCGCTTCCTTGGGGTTTCTGTTCCAGTGACCGACCACCCTCTCAGCGAAGAACCTTTCCCTAATGTCCAACCTGAACTTCCCCTGATGCAGCTTCATTCCATTTGCTTGTGTCCTGTTGCTGGTCACCAGAAAGAGGAGATCAGCATCTTCCCCTTCCCATGAGGAAGTTGTAGGCTGCGAGGAGGTCACCCCTCACCTTCTCTGCTTCAAGCTGAACAAACCAAGTGACCTCAGCCACTCCTTGTACGTCTTGCCCTCAAGACCTTTCACCATCTTGTTTGCCCTCCTCTGGACACACTCCAATAAACATAAATGAAAAATGTAGGTAAGTAGTCCTTCAAGTTGCTACAGGGACTAAAAATAAGTGGTGTTTAATAGGAATAAATAAATTGATTGAAGTAACAGCCATAGACAGAGGAGTAGATATGAAGAAAAACTGGAGATATTCATCTGGATTCTGGTATTTAGACCATGTTTTGACATACGGCATGCTGGTGACCAGGAGTTGTTGCATCTGACTATTTTTTCATTCAAACGGAGGTCAATGACAGCATGAGTACACTCATAGGAAGAAAGGCTCATGACACTCACAATGAAGAGGGGCTGCAGAGAAGATGATTCTTTCAGTCTTTTGATCTTGACTAACCTGAACATGGTATCAGCACCATTGTTTCATCCCTCAACGATGACATGGCAATGTCATCACCTTCCTACGTGAAATAAATAGCAGTACTTCTCTTATTTTGTGAAATAAATATGTACCCCAATTTTACAAACAATTAATTTATTTGCAGTGTTACTATAATCTGAAAGTTATAAAAAAATACTAATACAGATTTAAAAGGAGTAATGAGATGCAAGGATTTTTTTTTTTTTCAATGGGTCCTGGTTACACTGCACATCATGGAAGAGCTCAAAGGGTTTATTACCAGACCATAAACACAGATGTTTTTTGCATAACATAATTACAAATAAGCATTTCCTTTAAAATACAAATTCAGAGATAATAACGAATATACTCTTTTATACTCATTTTCTGTTTCACATGCCGACTCCAAAAGACACATCAGTACTGATGTGACATCATATTGATTTTAATCTGAGTTTGGCTTCAGGCTTTGTATCATATTTTCAGAATTCATTATAAATAATGATTGGTTCGAGTGTGCATTACTCGTGCTTTATGATGGCCAGAGTTAATGGGACTTGCAGCTATTTTAGTTCCTATTATCTTGCTTATCCTGGAGGTTTCTGTCCTCTGGCAATCAAGATAAAGAGGTATTTTGGTCCTCAGAGGGCATTGTTCCTGTAAAAAGGAAGCTATCAATGATGATGATATTGCAAACATGCACAAAGCACCTATCACCATAATGTCTGTGCCTATTTTTCGAAACTTAAAAGTAAATGCAAAAAACATGTTTTCAGATTTGAAGACTGACTACTAGTTTTCTTCCTTCACTTTTGTCATTACACTTGGATAATTATCATCAGTATTGCACACGAGTGCAAACAGTCCAGCAGACCACAAACGGGGAGACACACTTCTCGAGCCTTTCCCAGGGTGCCTGTCACGATATATGGCAAACGGACCTGTTGTATTCTGAGTGCTAAACAGCAGCCAGTGTAGAAAGAAGAACTCCGATAAAAAAAGATGCTTGCCATTTTCTCCTGCTAGCAGTCAGAAGACTAGTAACTCTGTTACGCAATTACACTAAGCTTCAGACTAATCTACATGTTTAAGCCTACAGAGATAGTGTTGTACAGATTGCTACTGCCAGAGAAAAGCATCAGCAGCTGTGGAACAATCCACATTTCAGAAGTGCAGGGTTTTTTTGACTAGGTGACAGTAAAACAAATAAATCTGTTCTTACAATAGCTGTTGCCCTCAAGTCGCTTTACCCCAGTGACAAGTTTCTTATGCAGTATAAAACTTGGCCAGCCATTTCAAACATTTCTCTTTGGCAATTAACACAGCTTCTATTTTATCTAAGGTTAATTTAAAAGGTGAGAAATACCATGAATAACAAATATCTGGAAGCCACCTGGGCATAGATAAATCCGACCAATCAATTATATCTTTGCAGGTGCTGAATAACTCCTAAAGAAGCCTGTCTACATATACAAAGACCCAGGACAATACACTCCTCACTTGGAAAATCTAAATTAATACTTGCATTTAGGTGCACTGAAACTGAATCATGTAAGTAACAGATGTGAAGGAAGCACTGGAGGCAACTACTCATAACATGAACAAAAATGTATTATTCCTTGAAGTCTTTCAGTAGTTTCATAGAAGGTTTGAGTGAGCTTTGAATAGGAGGGACAAGAACTAACTTTCCATGTTTCACCCTAGACAGCTCTTCCACCCCTTGTGATCTTTCCCAAAGGAATAAGCAGAATTATCTTATCAGGGTTCCTATGGCTTCTGTCACAGTGCCACAGTGTCTTCTGATCACAGGTAAAAAGACCTTTTAAACCCAGGTTGCCTGATCTCAATTATAAGTATACACTGTTTTTCCACATCCGAAATCTATGAAATTTGTAGCCTGTGAAACTGAAGATGGGATGCTGCTGAGTTTAAAATAGCAGCTACTGAAATTTCATAAAGATTTTTTTTTTTCCTACGAAGGTAGACTAAGGAAAAAAGAGTGGCATTAAAAAGCAGATCAAGGAATGTTTGAGCATGCTTTGTACTGACAGTTGCCCAGCAGGACTCAGAATTGCATAAGGAAGCCATGGTTTGGTAAATACACACACACACAGAGAGACACAGACATATATATCTCTATGCGTATGTATAGCTCATATAGACTAAAACTACAAATATGGTCTACACTTTAGTTCCTCCAGTTTTATAAACCAGAGATTTTTAAAAGGAAGTTAAAAGAATAAAGACCTCATATTTAGTTAATTATTTATAACTATTATATTCCTGTACATAATGAAACAAAATATACAAATTGGCTCAACATTCAGGCTCACTGGACTTATCTACAGAATAATACAGTCATGTATTTTCATTTTTTAAACACCCTTAGGTTAAACACCAAGATACTGTGTAAAATAAACAGCAAGTAAACAAAACACTTTTTCTCCCCTCAAACTGCAATACTTCAAAATATTTCAGGGCTATGAAAACAGTCCTCACACTGCTAAAAAGTTTATTAACAAACCAGTTTTGTTGTCGTTATTCAGGTAAAATTTCTGGTAGCTTAATACATGCAGCCATCACACAAGATAGTTAGACACGGTGGGATTAAAATGATCCAAAAGAAGAATCTTGAAAAATGGATAGTAAAGTAGTCAGGGGGTAAAAACAATCAAGTTGAACACGCTGACAGGGGGGGATAAGAAAAAAATGTAGGAAAAAAGTCATTCCAAGGAGTAATATTTTAAAGAAAATAAGGCATAATATGTTCAAACAGGCTGGAAAAGGACTGAAGACAGTACACACAAATAATAGAAACTGTCTATAATTAACCAGCCATCTACATCCATGCACCTGAGTAAAATAGATCCCATGTGAACTGGAATAGATCAAGCAAATTATTACTGAAGAAAACCAAACCTGGTAGTGATGGTGCTCTCCACTTTTTCCTCCAAGAGCTACAAAAGAAACTTTCATTTATTGGTTTTCATTCATGTCAGTTCAGTACACATCCTCCTCCCATACAACCTTTCTTTTCTCTTGACTGGAACCATTGCTGATATTACAGCCCTCTGAGTATATCTGGAAGATGTTGCCATGCATTCCAACAAAACAAAACACTCCCAATTAATTTTCAGATCTTTTTTTCCAAGATACAAAAATTGCCTCTGATGGGTACATTTACTCTTGATCAAAGAACATTTTGAAGTACTATGTTTAGTTACTGGAGGCCATGGAAACTGAAAAATGTGAGTTAGGAATATTCACTCAAATGTAATCATTTCCCTCTTTTGAGTTTTTAACTCTCTTCCGACCCTTTCCATTGTTTAAAAGCTTCAATCGATTCTTCGGACCTGATCATGGTGAGCAGTGTAAAAATAGTATTACGTGTTCTGTGACATGTCTACCTGTGAGCAAACACTGGTTTCAACTAGTGAGCCCACAGACGCTCCTATGAAGTTTCAACAGAAAAATCCAATTGCATGCGTTCCTCTGGTATAGATATTGCCATAGTTAACATGATGGCCATAGTTCATGTAACACAACACTGAACCTGCTCTTCTAAGCTATTTCCAAATGAATAATTTTTTTTCAGTGTTTTAAGATCAACAGCAGCATCTGACCAAAGAACATAACATCACCTTCAACGGACATCCCAGGAAATTGGGGAAAACTTATGACTATTACATTTCCCACAAACATTTTATCTGCCTTTCAAATTACAGTGTTGTTTTCATGACACTGGCACCAATGCTTCTTCTATCTAGGTTAAATATCAGAGAATAGGGAGGAGATATTAATGGTACCAACAACAATGAAAGTGCAATAATTTGCCATGTTTTAGAGCTGCATTATAATGTGTAATAGACTTTTTAATAACATGAAATGAGACTGATTTATAAATCTCTCGAATGACATCTGAAAAGGACTTAGATAGGCTGGTAAAAAACAAATGGCAACTAATGTATCTTTCACGTTGGCTGTGGCAGTGATTTACTATGTTGTCTGCAGTGCTAAATATACATCATAAATCCCTCCAACAGAAGCCTTATTATATTCATCCATCTCTTCCCTATGAGCCAACAATTTCTTCTTTCATAAGCTTTATTGTATAAAAAGGAACTCATTATATAAAATAAAATGCAGGCTAAAGCCAGTGATCTTACATTAACCTAATGAGGACTTTATCTAAAGAACACATACTGGAGATACCCTGTGGTTACGTTTTTGTTAAAGACTATTTATCGAGTGACAGCGGGCAAGCTCTTTTTGTGGAAGAAAAAATGATACAGAGCTCTTTATAAACCTGTATCAACCGATCAGTTTTCGGCTTCAGTATAAGCTATTGTTTACAGTCTATTGCATAATGTGAATTGGAAAGATCTCAACAGTTTGTAAAGAAGCGTGACTCTAAGGCGGGATCGTTTACTGACTGAGACAATATGAAGTAATTAGAAGAGCAAATGGAACCTTAATGGACAATTAATATCAGTGTGAAGAGGGTCTCCTTTCAGTCAGTCGACAACGAAAACTCAGACATTCAGACCACCGAAGTCCACAGCTGGTGTTTTCAAAGCATCCCATCCGCTGTTCAGCACATGGGTAAGGGCAATAAAGCACTATGATGGGGACATGCTCATTCACAGCAAGCTCCCAGCACTTACTGTCCTGTGAAGACAATTTAATCAGCCACTCGAAGAATGAACCGAAAATTAATCTCTACGAAAACAAGTATTTCAGCAGCAGAAACAATAACCAAATTTCCTTTTTAGCATCAGTTCCCTGATCACTAATCAGAGCATCTCTTTCCTTTCAGTTTCTTGACAGGGGAAAGAGACGTTTTACCCATTCTCCATCCTGAAGGCACAGAGCATATTATTAAGAAGAGATAAAAAGAGACATCAGAAATAAGGCCATCTCCTTCCAGAGTCTTATACGCAAGGCACAGAAGTGTGTGGACGCAGCTTTGGAAGCAGATGACCATCTACTGATGCAGGGTTGAAAGGTCGCTCACTGGTAAAGGCTGGGAGGGGAAGGCATTAGCCTTAACACCACCAAATGGATGTTTGAGGAGGGGGATGTCAGAGGGAAACTACAATCAATGATGCATCACCCAGATCAGAGAGAGACAAGTGAGTTGTGATACAACTGAGAGATGGGCTTGCTCCTCAACAGTCCATCAAAACACTGGAATTTCAGGCACGCAATTAAAGAAAAAAGTTAGCCACCTTCTGCTTTTAATGTATTTGGAATATCTGAGGAGCGACATCCTACGGTCCTGGTTGAAATCTGTACTACCTACCTGTTTTTTCCACTGAGTTTCTTAGGCTGCTGAGGCAGATGGCCATGGTAGTAAACATTCCTCCATTGCTAGCATGGCTGCTTTTGGTCATTTTCCAGAAGAATGCTGTACAACGGACTTTGCCTGCTTGGCAAGATACACTTTTATAGGATTTTGGAATCAGAAGTAGATGACCAGGAACATATTTGTGGCCTTTTAATCTCATCACAGTTTATGCAGAAAAATTACAAAGTCGAAAGAGGTCTACACATATAATTTACAAAATGAAAAATCCTTAGCTTATCTTTTAAATTATTCCACATCTGTTTTAGAGGGATAAATCACATACTTCATTGAAGGACAAGTTTCAAATTTACTTTTAACTACATGTGTCTAGGAGTTATTGGAAAGGAGGTTTGATGGCTATGCTGCAAAATACTTTTGATTTGCTAACGCAGAGTTGTTAATTGAAAAGAAAACTAATGATGTTTTCAGCAGTGACAGTAAGACAATTGCTTCATTCATTAAAAAGGGTTTCTTCTAAGATCATGAAAACAAAACCCAATCCTAGCATTTTACCTATCTATATTTAACTTTTGGTGTTTGGGATTTACTTCTTTATTTTTAATAGAAACCACCTCAGAAAGATATTTATTTGTGATTTGTTTTCTAAACAAAAGACATCTGATCACCACAGTTCTTGAGGTCTAGAAACATATTATAAGGCATTTCCTCTTCTTAAAAATGGTCTACATTTCTTTAGAAATGATACTGCTTTTCTCCATATCTTTGCTGTCCTTTTTTTTTTTTTTGGGGGGGGGGGGGAGTGCAGGAAAAGACACCAAAACATAATAGTTCTTATATTTCATCTTTCTACTCTTTCTTATTTTTCCTACCCACTTCTGCAACTAAGAAATGAAATGTACTAACGGTTCTAAATGGGTTTAAGCCACACTCGCTCTTTATTTTCCTAACACCTTTCTGCCTGTTGCTTGTTATTTCTCTTTACATTACATTCCCTAAATAATGAAGATTAGAGACTGGTACTAAGTATAAAAAACATGCATATAACAATCACATATTATTTCTATTTCCAGTAGCTAAACAAAACAACTGTGGTTTTGCCTTGTCCCTGAAGAAAAGGAAGGAATACAGCAATCAGTAGATCCCAAATTTGTATCCTTCATGGCATAAATACATACTCAAATTCTATGACCACAGTTAGAATGTTTAATATAGGCGATCGATTGTAATTCATGCAAGCAAAATAACGCATGTTGGCATCACACATACATAAGAGAAATTGGAGACAAAAATGGTATCTGTCTATATTACAGAGCAGTGTTATGGGAAAAGTCTTGGTAACCTTCCCCCCTTAAGCCTGCACTGCTTATATAACACACTTCATACAGACTTTTTTTTTTTTCCCCAAATAAAGACTTCTTTCTTCTTGTATTGCAACAAAAGTGCCACGAAAAGGCATATAAAACGTTTTGAATACTACAATATCCAACGTTCAGTTGCTGTTCAATCTGATCTTCCCACTATTCTGCCAAAAAAAATTTCAAGCACTTCTCAAAATCTTTAGCTTTATAATAGACATGACATCATTTTATTTGGCAATTACTTCATTTGTGTGTCTGTCCATCTCCTTGCTATATTTCAAATAAATTAGAAAACAAAGCTAGAAACATAACACAACTGTGGAATCTGCTGTGCCACGAATTACCAATACTCTCAAAAGAGAGGTGGGGTGCAAAATTGCTGCTTTTACTATTACGGTTATATGTTCAAGGCACCAACGCTCCCCGAAGGACTTAATAAGAACAGCAAACTTTATTATACTTAAATGAATTTTAAAAAGGAGGAAGGAAAGCATCTCATTTCCCAGAAAGAGAAAGTTAAGATTGGAAATAAGAAGTGGAATCGTTCGCTTAAATACGAGAGACAACCCTCTCCACAAACAACCCTGAAGTCCAAGCACATAGATTATAAATAAACTGCACAGAAATCAAGAACATTATTCCAAGTATGTGCTTGCTCACTGTCATTTGTCTCTCAAATCACCTCTTCCCTTGACTGCTTTCACTTATTGAAACTTTTTCTCCATAAAATTTCCATACCATATGACATCATGCCCAGTATATAAACTGGGGGGAGTTGGCAGGGGGAGGAGGATCGCTGCTCGGGAACTAACTGGGCATCGGTCAGTGAGTGGTAAGCAATTGCATTGTGCATCGCTTGTTTTGTATATTCCAATCCTTTTATTATTTTTTTTTCATTATTGTTATTATTATCATTATTAGATTCTTCCTTTCTGTCCTATTAAACTGTTCTTATCTCAATCCATAAGTTTGGGGGTCTTTTTTCCCCCGATTCTCTCCCCCATTCCACTGGGAGGGGAAAGTGAGCGAGCAGCTGCGTGGTACTTAGTTGCTGGCTGGGGTTAAACCACGACAATAAGAGACAATGATTGCTGGGACAGGGATTCTTTGTATTTTATCACTTCCAAAGTTACTGGCACAGCAGGCTCCCAATTCCTGACCACTGCCATAAGTATACTAACGTTCTAGGGAGTAAGAAATAAAAGAAGTAGAGCAAACCCCAAACCGGACATTTTTTAAGAGTATATGTGAATGTATGAATATCTTTGCCATTAAAATATGCTTGATCTCTAATATCCACAGTACTACTTCTTATAAGCCTACAAGAAGGATGTGTATTTCTGGGTCTCTCACAGGTTTCAAAGAACACTGGAGCAAATAAATGCTTGCAAATAAATGATAAAAATCGCATTAAAAGTTCTCCTGACTGTTGTTATGTTGGCTCACCACATGCTCAGGATAGGATTAGTCTCACTTAACCTTAGGCAAGTGCGGTACAGATGCCTACATCTGAACCCCACCTTCTTTGGTAGTCAATAGAAACAGATTGACACTTCCAGGGAATAATTCATCTCTTTCTAGAAGACGTCTCAGATAAGCTGTGCCCTAAAAGTGCCTGTATCTCTTCATTCACTGTAAGGAAAACATGGCATCACCCCAGACACAGGTGTCTATACTCACATCTATATTCGCTAAACCGAATTCTTACCCAGAAAGGCTAACATTTCTCAAGGATTTACCAGCTGTTTGTAGATCATTTGTGAACACTAAGAAAGAATCATCACAGCATGACCGCATTATCCGAACGGGGAAACTACAAAGTATTCCTATACATCCCCCAAAGAAGAAACTATGGATAGTGACCTTTCTGCCATGACCTGCACATGAAATACTTGTTTACTTAAATGTTTTATCAAAGAATTGCAACTAACTGGTAAATTTTTCACAAATGGGCAAGAAGCAGGATTATTTGCTCGAATATAGAGTTCATCAGAAGGTGTAAAAGCACTTTTATGAATCTGCTTTTCACAACTTTCCTGTGAAAAGGAGATTATGACAGTTTTACAGATGGGTACATTTTAGTACAGAAATATGAAGTGTAAAGCCTAGCTAACAGGGCAAGTTATCAGCAAAGCTAGGTAAGTACCAATTTTCCTTTCTGTCCTGCTCTGTGAATGCTATGTGACACTGACTTTCTGGAAATTATACTTTACAGAATCCTCTCAAAAGAAAAAAAAAGGGGAAAAAAAAAGCCAGTCTTTTCCCCTTCCCAAGTTTTAGTTAAATGTGCATTCTTTAATATTTAAAAATGAACTTAGAACCAGTTCACTAAATTCATATGCTTTGAATATTCTCTCAAACTGATTCATAAAGCATGAGATAACTAATTCACTGACCTTAACTCCATGATGAATGTGCTAAACGTTATCAGTCATACCTTGTGCTGCAGGAGCTCTTCCACTCGAATAGCAAATATACTCTGCCTTCCTTCATGTTTGAATGGTATCAGCAAAGAAAGAGTTGTCTGCTTGATTTGAGTTCATAAGTCATTCTTCAAAGTGCTCTGATTTTTTCCCCTCTCACCCTCTCATATTTTCTCTGGCTGTTCTCGGTGCATTTGGACTGGGTCATTAGAATAGGTTATGCTGGCAAAGCCTCACCTAGTCAAAGGATGTCGGGTTCTTCATGGCAAATACGTTCTAGTGAAATACAATTTAAAACAAAACCATAAACTTTTTTATAGGGCTGTCTGCATCTGACAAAACGTAGCTAGAGTATGTTATTACATACTGTAATATCTAGTTATTGCCTGCTCATTTTGGATTTTACCTGTGCTCGGCAGACGCAAAACTGGCATAAAAGGTGACAGTTCACAGGTTGCACTGGCTCCCTACCTACAAGGCTGACCTCCCTCTGAAAATACAGTATTTGCTCTTGCCAGTGATAGGAAGGAATTCCAAGGGATTATTTTGTTTTCTTCTTGTTGCTAATTTACCTTTCCTATTCTCAGACTACAGCATGTGTCTTTCACCATATGAGATTTCAAAAAAAAGTTATCCTATCATTTACTCTTTGCCAGCATAATACTATAGAGGGGAAGGGTGGAAATGTTTGTGGTTTGGGTTTTTTTGTTTTGGTTTGGTTTTTTTAGAAAAAAAAACAGTTAATAAATAATCTTAAATGAAAGTATGAAAGTAGTAGCACATTCTTTTATTCTTTCAGTTATTCACTGTACTTCTGATAAATTTCATGTGCAATTCGAAGGGGACCGACAAAGTTCTCTGCTACCCTAGATCCATGCTCTAGAGAGTTCCATCTTTAGTTGAATTTCTATATGATCCGGAACTTCAGAAAACCAAAAGGTATTGAAAAATAATGCACTGAATAAATAGAAAAATACTGAAAAAGAGCTTAAAGTTTAAAATAGATGAAGAAAGTAATGACCTCAGATCTCATTAGCAAAATTAGCTGGGAAAGAGCTGATGGAAAAAAAGAATATTAGTTATTGAGCTTTTTTGTTTCTTTCTATCGACAGCTACATTTGAAGTCAACCAACAGAAATAATCCACACGCTTGTGAGTGAAGTTCTTTTATAGAAATATAAATATCATCCTTCTTTGTCTCTATTTTAATTAATTTTTAAAAAGCTTAAGATACCAATTATCTTTTTTGCATCTTGGAAAGGTTACAGATATTCTTTCTGCAACTTGAATTTATGCAATCTCTTAAAACAAAAGAAAAAAGAAAAGAAAGAAAAAAAGAGAAGAAAAAAGAGAAGCTGTCCTAGAATATTTTACTAGCTTAGGAATAAGTGTTTTCATGAAACTAACATTATTTATTCACATACCTTTTTATCCTCTGTTCAGAAGGAGTAGAGAAAAGTCCTATTTTCCATTTGTGATGGAGACAGAAAAAAGAACCACACATTCTTTAGTATCATTTCTGCCTCTATCTTCAAAGGACTTCAGGATTTAGACTGAGAATAATTTAAATGGTGAAGCACTAAGCCGAGGATTAGTATCAAGAATTCTACATATCAGAAAAATGCAACTGTCCATCACAGGAGTAATGCTCAGTGGGCAAGAGGCAAAGTGACCCTGGGGCTGGTCTAAAAAACTCATAGAACACCTAAGAACTACCACGAGCTTCACCACTTTATGTTCCAAGATCAAGAAATACTTTTCAACTTTTCTTTCTCAGAGCTACACAGCACATCGTACACAACTGAAACACAGAACCAAACCAGCATGCAATTCTATTCCCAGGAGGGAGCGGGGGTGAAAAAGGAAGGCAGGCTGGATGGACAGAAACCTGCATACAAAACACGTTTATCGTGTTGTGATTCAACTGTGCTGAGGAAAGGTGCTCAGATATCAAGATGAAGGGTGCAGAATAAAAACCCCACACAAACCAGCAGATCTTTTAGTAACCCCTAAGACACACATGTAAACATACCTACCCAGCGATGTCACCAGACTTGCATACACCTCGACCTTTTGAGTGCTCGAAGTCACCAACAGACGGCTTTAGTAAATTTCATATTTAACATATTTGATCTCTTACAGAAACAGTGTCCTACAGTTCACTTGTCAAAGAGGGATAATAATTACAGAGACGTGTCTTACATCATGGTTACTCTGCCAGATGAATTTCTCAGACACTAATCTTATGCACTGAGTACATTTACTTGAAGCTTTATTTAAAGTGTTTCTTCTGACAGGCTCTATCAGCAGAAGTAACTGTCATAACTACAGCTAAACTATAAATGCTGTCTCCCAGAGAGCAACCCCTAAATCAATATTAAGAAGTAAGCTACAAAAGGTCGCAGAAAAAGCCTATACTGCTGCAATATTGATGGGGGGGGAAATATGTAATTGGCTCCCTTGAAAGCCTTATCAGATGACAAATATTAGTTCACATAAAATTGTCCAATTAGGAAGAAAGTAAGGAAAAGAATAATTTTCCCTAAGGTTTTTGGTTAAGTTTTTTCTCCTGTTAAATATCACCAATACAAGTATCATTGGCAATTATTACTGAGGTAATGCATTATCTCATTTTTGAAAGCACATTTCAGCTTACAAAACGAGGTTTCAGGATTGCTAAGTATTTTTTTTCCTAAAATTTTCCATTTTTTCTACCAATGAAGAGAAATTATTGGATAGCACCACAACAAAAATAACTTACATGCATGACTACACAAAGCTTAAGAAGAAGGAAGAACAAAATACTTGACATTGCACAGCACAGATGAATTTCAATTCGCATACACAGTTGGAGCTACAGGAGAAGAATTTTTGTGTGCGTGTGAATAAAGCTACAGTTTTAGATGTGGGTTTTACTTGATAGTCATGGTATTTGAATCAGTCATTCAAGTTATTCAATCATTTACAGCCACTGAAATTTGTCTGCACTGCAAGTCACCATGAGGTATGTAGACTCTAGACTCAGTTTTCCCTCCCCCTGCACTTAAGTAGTCATTTATACAACTGTCACAATAAACAACATGACTTAAACATGGTGCACAAGCAAAACACCAGGTTTTGAGGGACTTGCAAGGCCAGCGTTAGCAAAAACAGGGCATTCCCTATGAGAAATTTCAAAGTTGTGATAAAGCAGCATTTTCTAATGAGAAATTTGAGGATTTTTACTCAGCTCTACTCACACCTGGTAGAAAACTTTTTAGAATGGTTGTTCTGCTGATGTATGTTTAAATTTCCTTGTTCTAAATACATAGGTTAGGAATGAAGAAATAAAAAAGTCCACAAAACAGTTGGGGGTGGGGAATAAAAAGTACTGCATTTCTGTGGTTCACTGATTCAATTAATGTTGCGTTTTGATATGTTTTTCATAGCAGATATGTAACCACCTAAAGAATGCATAACTAGCCTGAACTTCTCAATCATGTCACTGAATGGCTTAAAAAAAGATTTAATTTTCACTTGAAAAATACAGGCTTTGAATGCACACTATAATTGTATAGTTTATCAACACTTATCTATTTGAATAATAAAGCAAACTGATTAAGTAGAACACCGATTCTGTGTCACTCCCAATATTTCGGTTTTCAGAAATGCTGTCTTCTATTTCAATGCATTAGCACTTCTGTGATTTTATGACCATTTCTTCAGCAAGGTCAACTAACCTGGGAAAGCCTCCAAACTTGAGGAAAGTCCACCTTTAATCATTTTGCAAGACTTAAGCATCAGTGCAACATAAGCACATACACCTCTCTGTGCATAAGTGTAACACATCTTTTCTACATCGTAGTGCATGGGCAGCTGCCTCCGCAAGGGTTTTCAAAATTACTTCTGTTACTATTTCAGCTAACGCTAAGTATTTGTGTTTTTTATGTCATCCATCTATGTGGACCATCATGGAACATACCTCAAAAATAAGGACAACAGAAGTTTGGCTTATGTACTACCCACTTAAACGCTAGAGACGTCAGACTTCTTTACACGTTCCTTTTCATCATACAGGTCAGCTAAAAACCAACGAGGTAGTTTGCATTTTGTGCGTTGTGTTTACCGAAATCTTCCTTTTTAAGTTAAGCCACATGAACTGAGTGACAGAGATCCCAAAGACTGGATGATTTTAATTTTCAGAGTATCAGCTTGCCTTAGCAGTACTTAAAATTCTCTACGATTTATACCAGAGCACCTACAGTTATAAGACTTCTCTCACCATTACCCACCTCTGTTTTGGGACTGGAGCAGTGAAATTATCCAATGAACAGGAAGGAATTTGCCAGCCAAACTGCATTCCAGACTAATTACAACCACCTGGTACATGAGAACTTTGCACATGTGCTAAGAGAGGTGAAACGAATGTGCTGTCTTTTTGAATGCAATCAGCAATAATGTGATTTTACTTGCTGCTGGGTTGCATTAATACACTGGCAAAAGCAAGATTTTTTGAGAGAAGAGGAAAACTAATATTGCTCACATAAGAGAGGAAAAATCCTTAAGAAAGTCAATGTAATAAATTAAATTAATGCCAATAAAGCAGAGATTTTGTATCAGACAAGGAAAAAAGAAAAGAAAAAAAAAAGAAAAAGGATGTGAACTAGCAGCATAAAAGAAGAAAAGAAAAATTTCTTGACCCAACAGTGCACAAGATCAGCTTCTTTAAATCACGCAGTAATCTTTTATTTTATTTATCCGATGATGAGGGCCAAGCTTCTTCACTCATGCACTGGATGTCAATTCCAGTATTTACCCGCTACATTATCTCACCCAAAAGCTGTTAAATGGCATGCAGACATCTGTGTTGTCCTGCAGGTATGGGAATTTTGCCAGATTTTCAGAATAATTAGAAACCAAATACATAATTTGGAGAAAGAAACATGAGCATTACAACTACGGCTTTTTGGTCAAGCACATTACTGCATTTTGGACTATACTACCAAACAGGTTATTGTTACTTGAAAGCAGAAAGTGGAAGTATGTTAAACAAAACATACATAATTTGGGTTCATTGAACGGGTTGTACGCATCAGTTTGTCAGCTGTTGGTCAGACAGTCAAGTTATACCAAACACATCCTTCTTGGTTTGCAAGGTAATGCTCCTGTCATTCACTCAGTAGGTTCCTTCTCTGCTTGACTGGAACTGTCTCCTAGACCCACAGTGGTAAGTGACCCTGAAAAAAGCTCTCACTAAATGATGCTACCATGTATCAACTGCAGCTAAGGCATTTCAAGAAATCCTGGGGTGCTGAATTAAGCAACGTATTTGGGATTTCAAGACTTGCTTTCGTTGTGATGCTCTGTATCTTATAGAATAATAGAGATTTCACAACACAAGAAACACACAAATGCTGGTATATATGAAGAATATATATGCATAGCCATTATGCCTTTTTGTGTCTTTATTTCTGCCCCCCCCCCCCCCCCTTACTGTGATCTTTTAGTTCTGAAGGATTAATTACACTAACCGAAGAGTAACTGCATAAAACAGATACACATTAAAATCTCTGTATCTTACAGTAGCTGAAGAGTAAAGAATTTTTTAACAAAACAACGACATAAGAAATGTTCCACTAAGCTCAGTGGTTCATCAAGACCACAGTTCTGACAGAAGCAACAGAAGAGTCTGTTTAGGAATTTCACACAGTCTCAGCCACTTTCTGTGGGACAGTTCCCTTGTATTTCCCCGGTGTCTACAGCTGTTGGATTTGGGATATTAGAGGGTTTGTGTACACCTATTCCCCTTAGTATCTGCTGCCCATGAATTTGTAAAAACCCTTTTTGAACCTGGTGATACCTCTTCTGCTTTAAAGTTTACTGACGTTAAAGCTAAATATGTATCTCATGATAATCTGAACCATACCGCTTTTCAAAATGGTACTTTATTCTACAGTTGAAGATCAAGATGTGTTTTAATGAACTCCTTGATGGCTAGTGAGAAATGAAGTATTGCTCCACCCATGTATTCAGAAATTCAAAGCTAGAAATGAAGTGTAAGGTCTTTCTTAAGCATTCATAGGCTTGTAATATTTTAGGAAATACAGTTTAAAATGTAAATGGCCGTTTCATTCCAGGTGTTTCTGTTTTAATTGTGATTTTTTTTTTCTCCCCAGAATAATTTTAATACATTCATTCAAACAGATTTTACTCCGGTCATTTTGTATCAAAAACTCGTAAGTATATGCTTTGATTTTTAATGAGCAGAAAGTTGTTAGCCATTTTTCATAGAGGGCTGTGACTAATTTTATTTTATAACCTTGGCTAATAGATAATTAGGTGTTTCACTCAAATTAGCTCTGACACAGCTGGAGGCAAAGTGGGAGGAAGCAAAAAGCTGGCTTTTGCCATAAATTTTGTACTATCAGCTTCTGAACACCTCTGTGAAGCAGCTGATAGGAAATGCTATATTGGATATGCATAACCTGTGTTTGCATTTTGTTAATGGTATTCTCAGTTTTTAAGTGAAGAGAAGTTTAATAAAAAAGGATATGCAGAGGAGGAGGATCTCCCATAGAGATCATTAAGTGGATCGCTGAAGCTGTACAAATTTCAAAACAAATTTCCTGGATCAGGTACTTCCTCAGGCTTCACACAGAGTGCACTGTCATCCATTAGTAGTATTACTTTAGTGTAATCCCATTGCAACGCAACAGCATGAATTGTGACTTGCCTCAGTCCATCTCCCTCCAGTTTAAGATCAACAGAATTATTCATACACGTTTACATACGTACTACAGCAGTACTTGTCCCCTTATGCCAAGCACCCACCTTTATGTGATTCTGTTTGGTGGCCACCAGGTACAGAACTAATGCCACAATAGTACGAGAAATTCTTAAGCCACCCAAACCAGGAGATGGGTTCGCATGTACTGCGCCCAACATCACCCTCTGGGTACAAAGGAGAATGTACACAAACCACACCAGCACGAGGTCTTCTGCAACATGGCACACAACGTCAGCAGCTCTCATAATACACAAGAGTCTCCATTTATATAAAGTTACGAGCATTTGAAATATTTATTCTTCAACTAGCGCTTTAAAAAAAGCATCAATCATGCTTCATCATCATCACAGCTGCTTTAAAGTAGTGGTCTCAAAACTTCATGATGCCACATTAGAGCAAGAAGTCGCAAAAGAGCCACCTATGTTTTTCTTCTATTTATCCAATTATCACTTCCCAGAGCTGAAGGACATACTGTCTCTTTTGTCTCATTTCTGCTCTTTGGACCAAGGATGCTCAAGTTTGTTTTTATATTATGTTGACATTAGATTGCATAGCATGACAAGTTTAGCTGAATTTAGAAAGTTGATCAGATGCCAATATATAATTTCATATATATGCAGCTGATTATATATTGTGCGTATGTATTATTTATTTTCTGTCACAGCCTAGTAGCTTCTTCACTAATTATTTTTCCATCTTCTGCAACTCATGATTCTTTTCTTATAATGTCTGAAGTGAAAATCTGATTAGTTTCCTAGTAAATATAATAGACATTTTAAAATTAAATAGGGAATCAATATCTCAAAAAAGACACACAAAGACCGCAAAGAAAAATGGAGGCTAATCATCATCAATTGAAGTGTACACAAGTCCCTAATCAGGAGAGATACGCATATTTCAGATTACTCAGGCTCAGCATTAAATTTGCTCATTCTACTGGGTGTGGTATTTGTGTTTTGTTGATAGCTGATATCTGGTTACCTATAATACATTTTTGTCAGTACTGGTACCTATCTTTTATACATATTTGTATATTTATGTGATTGCAGTCTTTCAACACCAAGTTAGCTATCAGAAATGTTGTTCATTTGACAACACTCACTTTTGATTGGCCAATTGCACCAATATTTTCAAAAAAGTTAAGGATAGAAACTTCTAGGCTCATTTAAGCAGCATCAGAAAAATTGAGGAATAAATATTTCTAAAGCAAAGAAGCATTTCTACTGAGTAAAATATTTGTAGCAATTTATCATCCATTTCATGGTCAAAACACTCCTAGCTGGGCAGAACAAGGTGACCAACAGATGTTAAAAGTATCACCTCCAAAAAGCCTTTCTCAAAACGGCCTCCTTGAAAACCTCAGAAACCTAAGTTACATAGCCTCCTACTGACAGTCTACAATTTATTTGACATGTCTTATTCCAATGATAAAATAATGATTCACTTACATCACTTGCATATTCACAGCATCATCAGTAAAACGGTGATTTTACAAGTATCTTCACTAAATTATTCATGTCAAAATAGTCCAAACTTACAAACATCTTACCAAAATTTCCCATTCATCTAATATCAAACTTTCCAATGCATTACCACCATCTCAGTAAGTTTTACTGATTTTTACCCAGACAATAAAAACCATGTACCTTTTTTGCCTGAGACAAGTACCAAATTCTGTAGGTTTTCTGTGATGTCAGCCTATTTTCTTGTTGCTGCAATCTTCAAATCCAACAGCATGCTTCTTTACTTTGTAGATGCCGTTGATTAAAGGCTCCATGATCTTGTCTGGTAACTTTACATATCTTACAGTGTTCTTCTGGTATGGTCATTTGCTGATACAAAAAAAAATAAAACAAGAAAGAAGGTATTTTTCACATATGTCTTTCATTGATTCTTAATGTTACATGCATGTACAAATATTTTTGTCTAGATGCAAAAATTACCATCATATCTTCCCAATGCTTTCAAAGCCTTTCTCCCCCCCTCTACGCTCCTCACTGTAGTTCTCATTTCTCTCACGTTTCTGTACAAGTCAGCCTCTGCCTCTTGCCAACCAGACTGTTTGACATTTTCCTAGCCAAAAACAACTACTAAATGATCATCCCCACTTCTATTGATCATCTGGCATCCATCCAGCTTCTCTTGATCAATTGATCTCTTGCTGCTCCTGAGCTCCAAACAATTGATAATATGTTTTGCCCTGCAGTACCACGCTTCTTCATCCTCTGCTCTCTGCAAATTGATATTGCTCTTTCCCCAGTTTATCTACTGGCTTTCTTCCAAGCCAGGGAATCCAGTAAGGTGTTTAACAGAACTTTCCTTCTTCCTGTGGTTGGCTGTGATCTCTAAATACCCAACTGAGTGAAAAAGAAAGCTTAGCTCTGAAAGCTAATAAAGAATTCGGCTGAGAAACCATCCATGCCAGCAACTATCCCTACAGATAAATTGAAACAATGCCAATAAACTTTCTTCAGGTAATGTTTTCAAGAAGGTGAAAAACGTAGAAAGAAGTTGTCCGTCACTCAGGTTTGGCAACATGGAAATTTGAGTCTGCTCCAAAAGGGTAGATCTCCTCCAGGTCTGAATTTCTCTGCAAAGATTTTAAAAAACTCACTTCTTCATTTCTCTTCCCTGTCTTTGGAACTTCTGCAGATGATTAAGAACTGCACAACAAAGCAATAAACACTATTTACATGTGGCCTTCCAGGTTGTCCGAGATCCCCCTTCTGTATCTTATGGCATTTTAGAGAGTCATTTAGATTAATTATATTTGATCATGTGTAACAGGGATGCAATTACACAGATAGGTGGAAGCCTTTTCACACTTCCAGAAACAGGTGTAGCTCCAGCTACAGAATTTGCATGACTTAGTTCAAAACCTGAAGGTTCTAAAGTTAATATATTTTGGAAGTTGGTGTAAAGTTTATATGTGGTCAGGGTCAGATTCATGTCTATATTTAACCAGCAAATTGTTTCCAGAAGACCCTTTTTGTTTTCTGCATGCTCTTATGCAGTCAACAGTCTAGCAAAGAGGTACCCGAGTTCGACGTGCAAATGCCTGTTATCAACTCTGTTCATAAGCATCTGTATCTTGCCTTCTCCTGCTTTGGGTATTTATAGAGCTGGAAACTTTAAATATCTTAAAACTTTCAGCAATGACATTATTCACTGGACATAACATTAACGCTACAGGGAATAAAATGCTTATCTTTGAATTGTACTTTATAGAGGACAGAATAGGCAATCATGACTGTCTAATATATGCGTCCTACTTTGGTACTGTGACCACTTCTCCCCACTGATCCCATCGGGTGGTAGCCTGAATGCTCTTTAATCGAGAAACACGGATTATGAACGAGTCCACTGAAGGCACCAGAGGGTGAGTTCTGACCACGGTCAGACTCTCTATTCAGATATAATTATAATACAAAATGAAACATACTGACACTTGATAACGAGTATATAATGTGAAAGCAACACTAAAGAATAAATTTCTGTTATTGATGTGATTATGAATGCAATAAAAGCTCTACCTATTCCTGATGGACCAAATTAGATAACATTCCCCATCAGTGTTTAAATATAGTCTATCCAACTTACTGCTGAGATTTCTTGATGAGCTTATTATAATAACTTTTCATATTTTAAATATTTTTAGTTAAAACAATCTAAAATACATTAGTAAAATGTTGCAGTAGCTGTTGCCAAGCTGGTTCTGTGTTTCACAGGTAACCTAGGCACACATATTCATATTCCTGTTTGAATTTAACTCATCTTACGCTACACATAAAAAGAACTGAGCAGCTAAAAAAGCCCTTACAATACAACACCCCTCATTCCCTACTCCTGAACTCATGCACAGACCTAAGAAAACCAAACAGCCCCCTTGCACTCGCAGCGTGGACAGTCAGAGAACCTCACCCTCACAGGGAAAAAAAAAATAGGAAAGGAGGACAGAAACTAGCAGGGTGAACAAAAGACCACATCAAATCTTAAGGCTGCCTAAAAGAAACAGTTTGTAAAACACTTGGTCCTTGCCCGAATCAGTGAAAATAATCTTTCCAAAATAAGGTATCTGCCTCTGTTAACTGTACAAACTTTACTGAAAGCAAAGCAATAGGGGGAGTAAACCCTCACTGAGAAGTTAAACCTGTCCAATGAATTTAAACCTGTATCAAAAAAATCTACAGTTAAGATCTTATCATTTATTAATAGCTATACTAAATCCTCCAGTTCTGCTTGACTGACGTGACTTCTTTTAGTCATTTGCTGAAAGTAGCACAAAGGTCTTCTATCAGTCGTAATTCCCCAGCCGACATTTGTTCCTCAAAACCTAGGAACTCTTAATAAGCCTGAGGAGCTCCATTAACATAATTTAGTCATCAGTGATAAACTCCCAGGTTCTAATGTATTTTAATTATTTCTTTTAACTATTTAATCTATCTTAAAATAATTTTAGAATAAACTCAAATTCAGTTATGACATTAATCATTATTTGCCTCACTGTTCAGCTTAAATATTACTTGTGTATGGTTGCAACTGTTATGCCAAACATTCAGAATCACTGTCAGGCTTAAAAACTGTTGTTCTTGCCATTGTGAAAAGTGATTTTTAGGAAAAAAGAAGAAAAATATTCACTATGTTTACATGAGCTTATCTTAATTTTACATGCAAAGAGTTATTCCGTGTTTTAATTTACTTTGATATTTTTAAAGAACATTCATTACATAGAATAGAATAGTTCCAGCTGGCAGGGACCTACGATGATCATCCAGTCCAACTGCTCGAGCAATTCAGGGCTGACCAAAAGTTAAAGCGTGTTGTTAAGGGCATCGTCCAAATGCCTCTCAAACACTGACAGGCTTGGGGCATTGACCGCCTCTCTAGGAAGCCCGTTCCAGTGTTTGACCACCCTCTTGGTAAAGAAATGCTTCCTCATGTCCAGTCTGAACCTTCCCTGGTGCAGCTCTGAACCGTTCCCATGCGTCCTACCGCTGGATGCCAGGGAGAAGAGATCAGTGCCTCCCTCTCCGCGTCCCCTCCTCAGGAAGCTGTAGAGAGCAAGGAGGTCGCCCCTCAGCCTCCTTCTCTCCAAACTAGACAAGCCCAAAGTCCTTAGCTGCTCCTCACAGGACATTCCTTCCAGCCCTTTCACCAGCTTTGTGGCCCTCCTCTGGATGCATTAAAGTACCTTAATGTACTCATATGCTGCTTTTATCTACACTTGGTTGATCTTTGTTTCGCTTGATCGTAGCCCAAAAGAAAAGCTAGTGAGCTGAGAAAAAAAAAAAATCAAATGCACAAATATAAAATTAGAAATAACAGAATAGTCTGCATTTTACAGTTGGAAAATAAATGGATTATGAGTGAGCAATAAACTGCTCCCGCAGGAAATGAGGTGTCATAATAGTATGTATTAGTAGGAATATCACAGGTAATGTATTTCTGCAACTCAGGACTTTTAATCCTACCTAGATGACTGTGCTTAAGCTGGGTAGTGCATTTCAGAAGAAAAAAAATTAAGAAACAAGGCACAAATAAGTGTCTTCAGGAATACAACAAAACTGATAAAAGCTGTATGTTTTTTAATCACGTATGAAGAAACACTGAAAGATTTTTGTTTGTCTGGTCTAGGGAAACACACCATCAAAGGAAGACCTCCAACAATTTTCCACCATTAAAAGCCTATTATAAAAATTGCAGCTTAATTGTTCTCCATGGCACCTGGAAGAAAAGAAAAAATGCAGTCTACGTACAATTAAAAAACCCCTTAGTACAACATTAGGAACACACTCTGACTGTATTTGAAGGTGTGAAGAACAGACTGGGCACACATTTGGTAGGGTTACAGTTAGAAATTAGATTATGCTTAATACTTTTGCAGAGTGGGATGGACAACTCGTTCTGTCATGTATTGTTATGCCATGACAAAACTAAAAAAAAAAAAAAAATTTTGAGCAAAAGATTACCACAATCCTGGACTTTCTTTTCATTTTTGAAGTAACACACAGACCATAAAACACATGCTGCATTTTCCAACTGCTAGAGAAGGAGAAACAGTAGTATAAAATTTCTCTGAAGTCTGTACAAGATGACAAAATTCTTTTGAAATGGGCTTCTGTTTTTCCATGTCATCAAATCATATATGTTGTTACAGCACAGAGAGTGGCTATCAGGGACAGAGTATGGTTTGCTATAGTAACCATTATTCGCATTTTTTAAAAATTTTATTTCTTCTTATGCTTATCTATATTTATTAGCACCTTAACGATGCCTTTGAAATGTGACCAGTGCAAGTCTTGCCTGTATTTCTTTTAATACAGCAGTTAAGAATTTCTTTAATAAGTATTTCTGCAACCTATCTGCACACATTGAGAAAATATCTTTCTTCCCCTTGACAAAAGTATTAAACTCCCATTAATACTAATAGGAACCTTTAAAAAGTTTTCTGTTAAGTTTTTCAAGACCACTGGGTGATACACTGTAAATGTTCAGTACAAGACTATTTCAGACTGAAAAGCCATATAAACGTTCAGATTCTGAACATTCAGACGTAACATCCAGAGAAAGGATCACATGTAATTTAAAGGAAATCGCCTGAAAATAAAATCAGCTGTCAGCTTCATTAAAGATTACTGGCACAATAATCCAAATACACAATGGCATTGACTCCTATACAGTAAACCGGGCATGCAAAGAAACACGTATCTGTGAAATAAAACACAAGTGCTTTTGCTAAGATTTTCTGTTATACCATTGAAATATCAGCTGCAATAAAATGAAACAGTACTAAGAAAGGATGACACAGAATCTCAGAGGGGCTGAGGTTGGAAGGGACCTAGTCAACCCCCCACTGCTCAAACCAGGGCCAACTAGAGCAGGTTGCTCAGGACCATGTCCAGTTGAGTTTTGAATCTTCAAGGATGGAGACTCCACAAACTCTCTGGGAAAATTGCTCCAGTGTCTGACCACCCTCAGAGGAAAAAGTTTTTTATGTTTAAATGATTCTTATATTTCAGTTTGTGCCCTTTGCCCCTTGTCCTTTCACTGGATACCACGGAGAAGAGTCTGACTCCATCCTCTTAGCATTTGTCAGGATAATTAAGGAGACATGATTTTACATGCACAATCATTTACACAGAAAGAAAGAGTTGGGTATATTAACCTAGGAATTGATCTTTAACATATTCATACATCTGCATCAAAAAACTCACAAGATATACACAGAGAACACTGATAGGCTGTGGCAAGCAAACAGTATGATTATTCCCATTTACAATGGACACCCAAGTCAATTAAGTGACCTATTCAGTTAATGCATCACCTGCTTAGCAGAGCGGCAATAAACCACAGTCAAGTGTTGTCCTTAAACATCTTTTCTATCCAGTAGCTTTACTGAAGACCATCCTAAAGGTAATTGTAGAACCTGTGTCAACTAGCATAGTAGAACCAAACCTTATGTTTCCCTGCACGCATCCGTAAAGCGGCATAGTCCTTGAAATCTGTCTGCCCAAATGTACGAGCTACTTAATTTATTCCACTCATCCTTGACAGTTTTGCCTTCCATGAACTGCAACTTCACCATTACACCAAATCTCTCTGTATGACAACAAATTGTTTACTGTGAAAGTTAAAGAAAAACATCAAATATCAATTCCTCCACTACCGACCTCATCAAGGTGAAAATATGCACCGTAGAATACCAAAATGCCTCCCCTTCCTTCCCACTTGCCAATTATCTATCATCCATTGTGTAACCCACCTGACAAATTCTACAGGGAACTTTCATGTTTTACTGACATTTGAAAATATGGGAAATTGCACAAGAAAAAGCTAGTCCTCCTATTGAAATTAAATGACATAACATGCTGTTTATTCTACTCATTTTAGTTTGTCATCGTACATAACAATGCAATTCTAATACTTACGTGGTTTGTTTGCTTGTTTCAAAACGTAGACAAAATATTTCCTTCAGCATTGTTAGAATACAGCAGTGACCTCCATGCACAGAAACTGTGGTATTCATAAAATCTAACTTTGGGAATCCAACACAAAAAATATCCAAATGCAAGAGAATTCTAGCAGCTTATTTTCTTCTGTTTGTAAATGTAGGAAGATACCACTGTTCATTTACAACTGGATCTCTTTTTCATGGCTCTCTTCACATCCATGACAGCTAGTAACACACACATTAATGAAAGTTTAGTATGATGAATCAGCAGGTGTAACTGCAATATATAATATTCTGAGAGCCTGTATTAATCATTGTTTGGAAGTTAAACAGGAATGCAATCTGTAGGTTTTTTGTTTCATGTATTTCACAGTTTCAAGAGGGGTGAATGGCTTATTTTCACCATCAGTAATGGCGGTTTTTTAAAAACAAGGATTAGCTTAACATATATTAAAAAAAATGTTAAAATCATTTTACAGCATACCAAGATGTGGGGCTACAACACTGTGCATGTCTGTGCAGCATGGTAGTAAGATCTTGAGAAATTAATGGCCTGTACTTCAACCGTAAGCAACCAGAGAATTTCTCTCGACTCTCCACAGATTTTGCTTGCTAGTTCATATTACCGTAATTAAGCTTAAAGCGGTCACATCTACTGAGTTTCAATCATTTTTCTGAGATATACAAACATGGGCAAAAATACACTGCAGTTACAATTTTAACTCAGTAGGTAGCTGAAGTAAATCCATATCACAATACCAGGTTTTATATTACTTCACAAACGTTTCAAAACTATCAACCTGCCTTGATGAAAGAACTTCAAGATCTGTATTTGGCTAACACATGTTAAAATGCCATTTGTATTCCAAGCATGGACTTTGACCAGAGAGACAAAAAGAGCTGTCTCCAGATGCCAACTGGGACAATCAAGAACCATTAGCAACCTGCGGATACTTCAATCACTGAAGCTATTGACAGGATAGTTGGATCCTAATTATTTCTGGAACTAGAATAACTTTCCGTAGCTTAAAATGAAAAAGCTAGTACTTTTAAAAAAAACCAAAAAAATATATGGATAGGATTAGGAAATTGCTCAGTTTTATTCAGAACCCATTCACATTGTCTCTACCTATCCCAGCCCCTCCTGCATATATATATGAAACACTCTTACAAAGAATATAGCTGAGCATTTAGAAAAATGAGGCAGATAACCTTACGAAAGTGGACCTGTAAGATGAGACATGAATCAGAATGCTGACAAATACCCACAGTTGAAGGTGGGGGTTTTTTTTCCCCCCAGGAGAACTTGTGAAAAAAATACTCCACCTTCAAAAGGGACAAGAGGACCAAAAGGAAGAAATACCATTAAGAACCATGACAGTTCTGAATATGAGTAAGGCACATGCCCTGTTCCAAGCCACTGGATGATTTATGCTGCTTTATACTAGGAGGAGGATAAGGAGTTCCTCCCAAGGCCCGGTGGTCCTCAGATGTTATATCTGTGAAACATCACCTCTTCAAAGAAGAAATCAGAAGTGACAGATGGTTTGTATGGAATGCTTTGACTAAGGATAACATCCTCAGTAATAAGCATTTCTGGTTTTTTAAGTTCTGACGGAAGCCATGCAAAGGCTAAGCAAGCAAGACAGTTCACAAAGATGCTTGAGGAACAATGGTCACCATAAAAGAAGCTAAAAGTGTATTTCTCAGAAACAGTGACAAAGCATTTTGATTTATGGATTATAAAAGACAGAAAGATGAGCACAGAATTGGATTGAGTCATATATACAAGTGAATACATGAAATGTAAGACCTTGTGAACAAAAACAAGAAGTCTGCCCATGACAAAAAGCACAGAAGTTCTTCTCACTTCTGAAGAATAATGCATTTTTATAACTCTCACAAACAAACTGATTGAGGTGCTTATTTCTCTAACCGTTGCTCTTGATGTTGCTACTGCATTCATCCCTGAACCTCGTTTTTTACAGCTCTGCAGAGAAAAAACAGCCTAAAGTTGTTTTCTGCTCTCATCCCAGAAAAAAAAAAAAAAGGGAAAAAAAAAAAAGAAAATCTATTTGCAGCCTTCTGTTTCTGATCATATAGTGCCATCTATATTCTCAGGATGTTTTCACAGTCTCTGCATGAAAACAATTACTTTGCCTGTCCCAAAAGCTCAGCACATTTAAATGCATTCTTTATTACCCAGATCCTAAAATAACACATACACAAGGATTTTCTAAAGTGACAACTGATTAGGACTGTTTTGCTTTATGGGATGCTAATTTGAGAATCCTTCAATAGTCTTTGAGTGTCAAAAAGCATTAAGCAACCTCCTTCTTGAAATGAAGTCTTTTTAAGATGCTTCAGGACAGACACAAACTAAAACATTTTACATTTTTAACCAATAGCTGCATGCTTTCTTTGTGTAAACTCTGTAACTACTAGCCATTAAAAAATATAGGAACTATTTGGAGATTCAAAGTAGGCTCTGCAGAGCCTACTCCCCCATTCTGTACCCAATAAGGAAAGAGTTGTGAAGGTCAACCTTGCTCCAGGAATTTGAACAGGAAAAGAACATATGGAAGAACCTGTCTCCTTTTGAAGCTAACAATATGTACTACCCTCTGAGTTCAAGTTTCACTGGAAAATAGAAGTTTTGCAAATCAGGGCAAGCTGCTGGAGCTGAAACAGCACTAAGGCCCCCAAAATCCAGCCCTGTGCTCACAAGAAGAAAAAAGGCCTGGAGACCACACTCCTACATGTGATTTCAGAAGAAATATACTTGAATCTATGAAACACCCAAGACTGGAGAAGCAGTTAAACTCCTTTCTTAAAAAGGCATTAGAGGACCTTCAAGCCATTTTTATTTGGGCACTCTTCCATTAAAGCTTGGTATCCTGGCAAAGATCAGTGATAGACATGGACCATGAAAGAAGTGCTGAGGCTTTACTTTCCTAAGACCAGCAGTACGCTGAATCAACCCAGAAGACAGGAGATTCTTTACCACTGCAGCTGAATCATTCTATGTATGCAAGACAGGTATAAAGGTAAAAGAAACATGGCACAATGAGCCTTTTCCACATGCAACAGAAGTTACTGTGATGAAAGAACAACAGTAGTGTTAAGTACAGTAAAGTAAATGTCTTTTCCTTCTGTCTTGGATATACCCAGGCATACAAGGACAGATAAGCTGTACTCCTTGAAAAGATGTATTGACAAATACTCTTTACCTTAGAAAGCATTTTGCCACCTGACTGCAGAATTCCTTGACAGTGGTGAGAGACTTCTTCCTTTAAGGTACTTCAGCTTCTACTTTAAACAACTGACTGAACATTTTGTGAGTGATACAGGTCAATGCCTTAATAATATACTTGACAAAGAGCGGTACAATCTCAGCAAATGCATAAGAACATAATTATAGATGTGCCATGAGCAGTAACAGCAAAAATATGAATCAAATTCAAACCAAGTATTAATCTTGTTTGCAATTCTGTTTTCAATTTTCCAAATCACCAGATTAAAGTACCACAAAAAGAAATTAGCGATGAGAAAAAGCTTATTAGATCATATTGTACATCTCCCTGGCAATCTAAAATTGCTCTCTACAGCAAATATCTCAGTGCTTTGTTCTGAATGACCGAAGGAAAGAGATGCTACTGATCTACTACAAAAGAAAAAAAACTTCTACTGAAACTTTATTAAGACTTGTGTCCTTATATTCCATCTAAATTTTCCTTTGGTCAATTTAATCTTATTTTTCACATGTCCTCAGACCTTCTATAATCTTTAGATCCTGCTTTATGACTGGCATTTACCTCAAAGCAAATAGTTTACATCTTACACTCTTACTGGATGAAATAATGAATAATTATGCACGTAGATTTTTTTTTTGTTTGTGCCTTTTACTATTTAGGCACAGATGGACCTATAACAAGTGCTCCAAAACTGCAAATGGAAATTTTCTGATTATGTTAACATTTTAACAGAGGCCAAATTGCTACTATGAGAAATAAAATTTCCTAAGTTGGCATTTGACTTTTTTGCGGTCAAGTCACATTGGTAACTCTGTCATCTTGATCCAGCCCTTTATTTTTCTCCCTAAGATACTGGCTGCATTCAGTCAAGCCCACAGAATGTTATCTGTGTTCCTTCATGTTACTAATTATTCTTTCCATTCACTTTTTAGGCTTGCATAATACCAAGATCAGACTAACAGGCATGCAGTTACTCAAATCACATTGCCTCTTTCATAGACGTAAAAAGGTTACTAACATGTATCAACAGGACTGTATTTTCGTAGCTTGAAGATTTTAGTTTTTTTAAAGTAGCTTTTAATTCTACAATTAAAATATAGATCACATTATGAACACAAAGTAAGGTTAACATATTTTTATAATGACTATATAAATCATATGCATAATCAAGTTATATTTTTATAATTAGCATATAATTACCTTTTTACATAAATTTCTACTGGTTGCAAACCATTTACTGAAATAGCAGTTGAATTTTAACGATCACCCAATAAAACACCCAGATTTTATTACTCATCCCATTTTTCCCCTATAGAAGCTTGGCTGACAGAATAGATGTTATTTCCTCAAAGCAGAAATATTTTCCCCATGAGCACTCTTTTTAAGATGCGGCAATATGATTAACCTGCTTTTAAAAAGAACCATCAGCCTGTGACTACCCTTATGGCAAAGGGTTTTCCCTTTTGTATCTTCAAACTGCAGGTTAACTGAAATGAATCTTTAGCAATGATCCTCTTAATAAGTCTCCATCAGCAATCACCTGGTCACTGTGGGGCGAAGCAGTTTAACTGCAATCCTCCAGAAGGGTGTGTCTAATCCCTTGCAAAGATTTTGTCTCCCAACTGGATGTCTAAGTCAAAGACAGTAACAGAATTTTATATTGATTATGTCTTTCATCTGTCTTTCATTAAAAGAGCTTGCCCTCGGTCTTAGATATAAACGCTGCTTAAGAATTTTTCCCCTTCTTTTTTTCCCTGTAATATTTTTGAGTATGAGTGCAGTGAAAGATCTATAATGGCATGCTGTTGAAGCCAAGAATACACTGGGCAGAAAACACCACAAAAATGCAGCACAATGAAAGGCAACACAGTACTCTAAATACTACTGAAAAAAAATAAAGGCACTTCAACTTAAAGAAATATCAGTAGTACAGATGGATAACCTAAACCCTACAGTCAAATAAACAAACTATAGAAGATAAATAGCAGTTCTTAAAGCACCACTGCAAAACTCGCCTCACAGTGCGATGGACAAGACTTAAAGTTATCTTTCTTACTAAGATTGTTTCTGTCTTCCTATTTGGCATGCGGTTACGATAGGAGTAGCATCCTGAAAGTAAGAGAGAGAGTTCTGTGAAGGCTGTAAAACAGAGGATCTACATTATGGGCTCAGTTTCTTTGAGCAGCTCAATTCTACCGGAAATAATTGTGCCAATATTTCAACAAGTATATCTTCAGACTGGCCCACTTTTCCCATGTCCTCAGTGTTCTGGAATATGAAGTATCTTCTGTTGTACCACACAAATTCATCTGTCATTTTATCTGTGTGGAACGCAGCATATTCACACTGATCTCTACTTCATGCGTCTTCTGCCTATAACCAAGATTATTCTGATAAATCCAACCTCTGGGCAGTTTTAACTATCATTCCAAGTAACAGTGAAAGGAAGGAAACAAAAAAATCTATAAGACAAAGGGAAACTTTTTTCCCCCTCTTCAAACATAGAAACACCATTCTATATAACCGTGACAAGAACGGCCGCCGCTGAGTCTTTTACCAGCATATTCTCCCATAACCTGGGAAAACACCAAAAATATTATACCATGGAATATGGAAGATCTTTTATCTTGAAAAATCATAACCTAATTCAACTGGAACTAGTTACACAGCTTTTGTCTTAGTGACAACCTCACATCAGAGCACTCAGCTAGAAAAAAACCTCCATAACTAACGCTCACCTACAACTCTCATCAGCAATCTGCCAGTAATATGATCACTCTGACAATTTTATATCAGTGTTGTTATATTTGGGGGCTTTACTAAAACATCAACTCTAGGAGTTAAGTGATTTGTGAGGCTCTCGGCTTTCATTTTTAAGCTAAGTTTTCAGATCTCAAGATTCATAGACAATAAAACCAGAAGGAACTGGTGTGATCATTTATAACTCCTGCATATCACTGTAGGATTTCCCTAAATTTATTCAAATTTGAACCAGAGAATAATTTTTGAAGTGAAAATTTCTTATGATAGAGATTCCATCACTGCATGATTTCAGAGACAGGCTTGAAAAGATTGAGTCCATCTATCCAATTCAGAAATGAGAAAAATAAATATGAAGATATTATTTTGAAAAGCAGAGAGTTTTTTAAAGCTACTTGCACATTTTTATTTTTGGCAGTGGAGATCATTAGAAAGATTTGATTCATGATTTGTTAATGGTGCTTATGTTTGGAGTTGAGAACAGTATGCCAGTAAAGCTTTTAAGCCACACATACAAAATATATCCATAACAGGTTAGCCCCGTATATCAGTTCTTCTCGCTAAAATATAGCTAAGACATCATTGAAGAGATTAAGATTTTTTTTGAAGTTACATTGTCATATGGTCACCTTTCTGCTTTTATGAATTACCACATTGGCTACTCTGGTATTAACAAGGTATTATTTGCTTACTAGTGAAATTATTGCCAGAGAATTGACAGAAAAAGGAAGACATTTCAGACTCACTCATTTTTTCTCTCATTCAAATCCAACAGGTTATGATAATGAAGCAATATATTCCACACTTAGTGCTAACATACAGATATATGTGGCAATAGAAGTAACTGACACATATGCACGAAGTATTTGTCAAATTTTTGCAAACAAGGCTGAGTAGCTTACATTACAGGTTTCAAAACGGAACAGATGTTAAAGGAAATAAAAACTTGCAAGTAATGTCGTATTGTTAATTAAGAACAAAAGATTTTCTTCAAAATATTAAATGCTTGCATGACTTTACATGCTTCAAGGCTTTCGTTGACTGCTGGCAAGAGCAGGATTCAGGAAGAGTTTCTCCTTCCTCTTGACGCATGATATGGTTGCTGGATTTGTTATATATTTTTTTTAATTCACTTTCTTCTAGTTACTGAAAAACAGCCCTGACCAGAGTTGGGACATGTCACGTGCAGACAGGCATTTCTAAAGACATGAAAAATCTTTAATGTGTAAAGACATTGAAGTGTCTCACTGGTTTATCATCCCTCCACACTAAGGTTGAATCAGTAACTAGAGTATTTGATTTGAGTTTAACCAAGGTCAGGAAGACAGACAGTAATAGTTGAGGCTTTTTGGTTTTCTCTATAAACTCTGGGTTTGGTCAATCTCCTAAGATGTATCAGAGCTTTACCGAACAATTCCCAAGCTGTTACAATGATCCAGATTGCTGAACATATCCTTGATAACTTCTGATCTCTTCCTATGGCTTCCAATCTCTTCTTTGGTCTGAACTATTTTATATAATGCTAGAAGTGTTCTTTGACTTGCAATTAGTGGAGCTTCTTGTCTAAATACATGCTACATGGTTGCCTGTGATGGCAGCAGATTCGATTCAATGACAGGGGTTTTTTTTTTCTCCCCCAGTCCAAGCTTATCATGGAAAAGACTTAGTAATACAGGCTGGAGTACTGGTATAATGAGGGTCCTATTATTTTCAATGGTTAGCAAAGAAGAAACTTTCATGCCAGTTTGCAATTAGCGTGAACAAGATTTTGGTATAAATTACCCTCTTCTGCATAACTCGTCATAAACGTACAATTGTAGCAGGTTTTCATTACACCATGGTTTTCACCATAGACTCTGAAAATCTTTTAAAGAACAAATAAAATCTTACTGCAGTGAAAATCCTTCTGATATTTTACCAGATACAGGAATAAAACTAAGAACTCCAAATCTTTACCTCTGTGTTCTGAGCATCCTCCCCAATAGACTAACCTGAAGTTAAAATTAACGCTATATGGGTACATGAAAATGCTGTCGAAACAGAAGGCAACAGTAGTTTTGCCAGATTCCAACAATGCTAGGATTTCACCTTGTGTAACTAAGGCAGGGCAAAAAAATAACTCACTGATTTCTGATAATGTTGACCTCTCAGATTTAGAGTTGTAATCACAAGAAACTGCAAAAGCAATGCATACATTGTCTATTTTCTAACTACTCAGACTTAAAAAATGGCTACTTATCACACTAGACTTTACTATCTCAGCTCCTTCAACTCCATCCGCTTTAAAAACGTACAATTCAATATTCCAGAACACATTCCACCCCCTTCTTTGACATATAACCTTTTGAAAAAATAAGAGTACAAAAATTTGAAGATAATAAGGTGATCGATAAACTCAGGTTTTTCTCCATTGGAGAGAACAGGATGCAATTCTTCCCATACATTGGTCTCTTCTAATATTCAGAAACTTTAAAAGCTTCATTATAAGAAACTTTTAGTAATTTAAGCAAGTAATAATCCATTATAGAGTAGTGATTTCAATTAACTAGGACTTTAATTAATATTTAGGAAAGCCCACAGAATTCATGACTGGACCAGGTCTTATGCACTGTTACTCTAAGAATTAGTTTACCATGACAGTATTTAGAGTATAAGCAGCTCAGTTTTTCTAGCTGTTTAGTCGTAAGGCATTTGTAAAAGTCATGCTCTTCAAGTGTATAATCTAAGGGCACATAATCTAAATTAAAAGTCAGATTTAGGCTGAGGGAACAACTTAATACACAAGGCAAGCGAACTATGCAATAACTGCAAATGTCATGTAAATATCAGGAATTATTGACCTCGGCTTTCATTCTCAAGTATTTTCTATGTATAATATTTCATTACAAGGTATTACGAGAATTACAGCTTCTTAAAGACACACATAACTTCTGACTTAGTTTTCATATTGCCACTCCACACTTCCTTCCTATGATAACAAAACAGTACTCTTCAGATCAAGATCAATATGGATTAATAAAGACCTTATGCTATAAAGTAGTACATAGGCTTACGGATCATCAGAACTATGTCTAGTTTGTTATAAAGCAAAGGGAGAGTACAGCAGTTTCTGTAATTTGCTCTGTAGAGTTCTCTCATATATATATAAAAACCATACTTTTTTTCAGATTTCAAATGTTTGCTTTCTTAGGGCAATTTTCTCAAAAGAAAACGTAGAAGAGGTTTGCACAGAAATCCTGCTTGTTAACAGAATGCACGTACAACTTGCCCACACACATCTCGATATATACCCCTTCCTAACCAAAAGAAAAGCAGAAGAAAATTCTGGTTAGGCAAATCTATAATATGTGAAATAAAGCATTAATCATAGCTAGCCTTGAAGGATGGATGCTACAGAACCACCAGATATCATCCATTTAACCTTAATGATTTAATAATGAAAGATCTGCACTTCAACAAAATTTCCAACCATATCAATATAATTTATGGTGATTTCATAAAAAAAACCTCAATAGACAATGCACTTTTGGGACAAGCTTTCATTTATTATACACACAAAATTCCGATTAAAAATAGAAAATGCGTAACAAAAATCTGCAGGCCTACGTACATGAGAACTAGTTATCCAATTCTCGTGTAATTCTGTTATGCATTCTAGAGGTACCAGATGCTATAATAAATGCAGTCCCAGGATACTCTAGTGCACATTCAGGCAATGACAAATGCTTGTTTCCAAGATCCTTGCTGCAGTTAAAATTACAGGGTTAGTCAATTTGAAATTACTGCCTCTGGTTTTTTTGCTTTTTCTTTTCCTCCCCTCCTGAAATTTGATGCAAAAATACATGCAACAAGGCCTCTTTCTTCATATGAATGCAAGAATCATGCATGAATAGTATATGAGGTGTTTTACACAGCATTGTCTACTTTATTCACTAAAATAATAGGGCTTCACCATTGGCCAATAATTTTAAGTAAAACTCAGCTACTACTTTTTGCTTTAAAAAGAATGTAAATATAAAAGTTTTAACAGTTGAAACTCTGTGAATATGTTCTGGTTCTTTAGTCCATTTTTAAAATATTTCATTTTAAAAGAATAGAAATTCTATAATGAAATAATATTTTGTTTCTAGCACATTTTACTGTTCTGTCAACATTTTATGCAACCTTAAAAGATTTTTTAATTTCATTATGAAAAATAAAGAAAAAAATGGAAAGTGAGGCAAATTTGCTTTTGAAGAGAGTGGGCCATCGGGATGTATTTTGAAATCACACTTCTAGTTTGGTAAATAATACCCATTTGGCTGGTAATGACCAAGAATATGTATGCCTCTTCACATAATTTAGAGGAATACCTTAAAATCCACAATCCGGTGTTAAAATACCTTTTTTAATGAATCTCATTTCTCTTGTAGAATATTCCTTTAGACTGAAGGAACTTCTTGATAACATAATTCTCACATAAAACACTTATTTTGGTCATGTTTGCTGGTCAAGGAGGCTGGTCAGAGCAGCAAGAAGAAACAGCAGACCCCTATGCTACTATCTCAATTTACAAACTGCACGTGAACACGTTACTGTTAGGTCTAAAGGTACTTTTGTTACAAAACAGTATCTGCTGCAGGTTGTTAATGTAAACTCTGGATTTTAAAACAGAACTCTGTAGTTCCTTTTGTCCACTGTATTTACAGCCTTTTTTTATTCTCATGAAATAAAGAAATTCTGGTAGATTTTCACCCCAAAGCTCTTTCTTTGCCTTTTAATTGGATTCATGCTGTTCTTTTTTCTTACAATATTCTATTTAATGTAATTAATATGCATTGGGGGCAAAATTCTCCTTCCCAAAGCACAGACTCCGTTAAAGGAGAGAATTTTGCCTTGTTCACCGCAACATAATAAAAAGCTTTCACTGTGGTTGGGAATAGCCTGGCATATAAATTATATCAAGGACTGAATATCCCAGAGAAAATAAAAAAGCCTGTGCTACAAAAAGTTTATTTTTCTTACTACATTTTCTAGCAGAGACTTAAATAAAATAAAATCTGTACATTTTTTTCAAATCCATGTATCAGAAAAAAGTGCACTGTATGATATGTACACTGTCAGATACAAAAAATGAAATGCTCAGGTTAACTCTTAGATGTCTTTATACGTCTTTTTTTAGGTTTTCCAAATTGTTCTCCCTCAAGTTTCCTACTTCCTTCTATTAACAATACAGGGAATTTCACATTTTCTAGTCCAGAAGGTTGCTGAGGCATAGAAAAGCTGTAAAACCATCCCTGCCTATGAAGTGTATGAGATCTATTATGGGCACCTCAAACTATTTATAAGATTTATATAGAAAATTTAATCTCTGAATTGCACCAAAGTTAGAGTTTTAAAATATCCTAAAGACAGGGAAGCCCCAGTCCCTTCTTCAAAGTCGTTTCTGACTAGAGAAGGCAAGGAAAGGGGCAAAGAAGGAAAAACAAAAGGAAGGTGGGATAAATGCATGTCCAAAAGCGTGTAAGGAATGCTCATTCAGCACAAGCCCATGATAATGTATGATGGAGAAGCAGAGGGGAAGAAGACATTAGGGCATCTTGCAATCTGTCTGGTCACAAGTCTATGATAAGAGTGATGCTTCCTAGAGTATAAATCTGTTTATAAAAGAGAAGACTCGCATCACTACTCAATAAAACACAGCAAAGCCCCTTAACCTCTTCCAAGAAGAGGTACCACAAGGTGAAGGATACCCGAAAACCTGGTTTCTTTTTCAGGTTTTAGTATAAAAGCAAAGCTACGTAGAACTGCCCCAGAAGGAGTATGACAGGAAAGTAAAACAGAGTGAGACTGTGGTCAGAACAAGTACCTGGAAGGAGTGGAAGAAAACTTAGGAATTCTCATAGTTTTTGGTGAAGAATTAGGGCTACCTTTTGCTTTCTTTAAAATACAAGATTCATGGCTGTAAAGACACGGGAGCTCATTGGTGTCCTCAAAATTAACTTCCTGGCAGCCAGAGCATCCACCTGTGGGAGAGAGAATGTGAGAAAACACACTCATAATACTCTGTTTATGTTGCTTCTGAACATGGAACTCCTTGACTTTATGCCAGCATGAAGGAAGGCTTTATAAATGTATACACACATATTTGTGTATGTATATGTATACATATATACACACACACACATATACAGACTTCATTTATACCGGCTACACATATATATGTATATATGTGTGTGTATATATATATATACGTACATCTGCCCCACTAAAGTTTCAGCGGGCATGAAAACCATTTCCTGCCTACTTACTTTCAGTAGTACTCAGAACAACGAAGGTACAAAGTAGAACATGAGAAAGTGCACTGTAATTGACAAATCTTTCACTCAAACATGTATCACAGACACCAAATCACTGTTGCATATGTCTCCTTTCTTTTAATGATCTTGGTCTTCCAGGGTTGAAACAAAAGGAAATTCCTACGCTTTTGAGCTATGTAACATGTTATTAACTCTAGAAGCTTCTTAGCATAACAAAGTAACAAGTTTAAAAAAAAATTAAGAAAGCTTTTCCCAAATTAAGTTTACTTAGACCAGGAGATTTGAAGTAAACACCTTTCATCTTGAAGCATGGGTTGCGGGGAAAGAAGAAAACTGGTTATTACTTGCAACAGTTTTCTTCAGTTTCTTAATGCGGATTCACTTAAGTAAAAATGAATCCTCCTGATATGCCTTTCAGCATTCTGAGCTTTAATGATGCCTAGCACAGCAGTGTAATTAACAGTACCAGTGATATATAACAATTCTGTGCTTTCCAGTGGCAGAAACAGAAGGCTAATGCCAGATTGCTTGTTAAAGGTACACCCGGCTGCAAAGTACACCAGATGAGACAATCCCCCAGTAGCCACGTAATGAGGTAAAGACATCTGTAAGATTATTTCAGAACTCTGAATGTGAAGATTTAAAGTCTTTGGTGATGCTGCAGATGTTATTATTGTCATCCCTGCAGCCGTTGTCACTGGAAATAGATCAGCCCTCCAATCAGACTGGACTGCAAATGGCTCAAACCTTGTTTTTCCTTAAACGCCTTAGTACATAGCTATTCCTAAGTTACTCAAAGCAGTTCAGACTAAGTTAACAGAAGATAAAACATTCCCTTGCATATGCTTTTCCTTCTGAGAATTGTGCCTCACTGCTTTAAGAGAATACTAAGTGATCGTTCAGTAACAGAAGAAAAAAAGGAACAAGAGAAACTGAGAATAATTCCACTCTCAATAAATGAGAAACACCATAATTTAAGATACTACTACAAAAGAAATACAAGTTCGGGGGGAAAAAGAGAACTCGGAAAATTCAGCAGATGCACTGAAAAGACTGCAAACTATGAACATGATAGTATTTTGGAGATGAAAAGGTGTAATATTTAAAGAAAGATATCAAAACATTGTTTTCACATTTTGACTGAAGAAGCAACAAAGATAAAATATCAACCACGTAGAAAGGTTTTATGAAACCTTTTAGAAATATTTTTAGACCTGAAAAATATACTAGGAATGAGCATGGGTTTTGTTGTTTTTACTGTCTGGTAATAACAAAACATCAGTGTATTGGCAGGGGGAGAGAAGAATCTAACTCTCATTTTAAAAAGTAAAGGCACTTTGCATCATTCTCTCATGCTAAAATAACTTATGCTCGCTTTCAGACCTCTTTATATTGGCGCTGAGATGTAAAGTAGTCTCAGTGTAAGCATGGATCAGGGATATAAAAAGTTTACCCAAGCTGGTATGAAAGTTTTACAGGAACACACAGAAAGCCAAATGCTATCTGACAAGGAAATGAATTTCCTGAATTATAATTCTGTATTCTCATTTTCTTCGCACAGTGGTAAGGAAGTTTTCAGCTAAATGAAGTGTTGAAACTTTTTAATATTGTAATGAAACTTAAGCAACAAGATCTTTTTGTAAGGAAACCACCAGGCTCTTTCCTGCCCTTAGTGCTGTAAAAAGCCAAAAATTATTGAATTGCATTCACCTGGTCAAATAACAAAAATAAATTTTACACTGCATATTAGAGCTGAATTCATGCTGTTGTAAGTAGGATACATATGGATAGATCAGTATTATCAGTGTTTGGATTCATATACATCTAAACTGATTGACTTAGATCTAAACTGGTAAATTTTCAGGAAGAAACCATTTCAGTTATTCTTTGCAACTAGAATACATTGTTATGATTGGTATTATCATAACAACTCTTAAATTCAGCCTGTTTTTAAAGCTTGGTAAATCATTCACAGTAAATAACGTGATCAATTTCATCCCATTTCAGTTAATGAAATGTCCATGAACTAGTTATTATTGTCTCTACTTAATTAAAATAAAACCCATAAGGGATCTGTTTCTCCAAAACATCTTAACAGATATTTGCACCTACAGATGAGTCTCTAAAAGCTTGCTTTTGTTTAGACTCATGTTGAATGAAATGTCTTCCAAGCAAAATTGGCAAATATTTAAAGTCTGTGAGATAGTCATTAAGCATATCTGAAACATCTGTTCAGCCTGGACATGTAAAGGGTATGTTTTCATTCAAAGATTACAATACCATAACTTGCTTCCAGTGCAGATATTCAAATTTAGGCTTCATCTGCACTGTCGGCGAAGTGACCCTTAAGTAAATGTTACTTCTCCATTCAAAGTAGCACACAGATTTTTGCTAGTATATGTAGAAGAGCTTTGGTCTGGCAGAGGCAACTAAATAATGCTATCTATCTTCAGAGGCTATTTTTTGACCACAAGCAGAGCACCTGAGCTACTTTGAACATTAAGGACGTGAAATAAAATGTAAATGCTCATATTCAGCATGTTAGACACCACGATTTAAATTTCTGGTTAACCTGACCCAAGATAGTTCTTTAGAAAGACATAACGTACAGATGCATGTATATATGTAGGATATATTAAACATCATGCACAATGAAGTAATACATTAGGAATATCACAACATAGCTAATATTTTAACAATGCTCAAAACCCCATGAGTTAAGATCCAAAATAAAAGTTTCAGTCTTTATAAAGCAAATGATATTGAAACATGAGAAAAAAAATTTTCATCTCCCCCCCCCCCCAAAAAATAGATGAAATTTGTTTATTTTATTTTTTGTTGGTACTTTTAAATAAAAAATATATAGGTAGTTCTTTTAATACAGCCAGAAAATATTTCCCTAAAATCTAATATTGCAGCAAGTATTTAAATAGAAGGACTACACCTCAACATTTGTCTTCATTTCAACACCGTGCTGCCCCTACTTTAATATTATTTGAGAGACATTTGCCCTCAGCAACCCCCTCAATAACTGAGATCTCTCATATTTCTAGAAATCTAACCCTTCAATTGTAAATTCATAGGCAAATCAAGACATTACCAGTGGTCCACCTCATTCCTAAGACATACGTTGTATGACTCTTACACTCATAACACACATGAATGAGAGAGACCGGCAGATAAACAGATGCAGTGTGAGTAATTTTGAAAATATTTGACCTTTGCTTTCACTTTTTATACAGCAGAAAGTAAGAGGTAAATGTATAAAACTTCTCTTATGTTCTGCATGGTATTCAGGAATGTCTCTGTCTAAAGAAGTTTCTCATTTACTTACTGGTTTCTGGAAAAAATATATACATTCAGTTAGACAAAACATGATCCTTTGTTAATCACAATGAAAATCTAGTTTTCTAATTAAGGATATTAGAGTTCATGGAATTCTTCCTTTCCTTTTGATAGCGCATTTTACAAAACAACATAAGTAAGAGCATATGACTCATGAACTTTGTCTTTTACACTCTGAGGGAAAAATACACCAACCCAAACAAAAAAAATCGGTCTTTGAGATGTGAAGATTCTTTTCTAATAAGAACTTTTTTCTAGAACATTATCCATCATTTTGATATTTATGTATTTCCAGGATTTTTTTTTCTAAGAAAACATTTTTTTCTCTTAAAAAACCTAGATCTCTGCAAACCATGGAGTCAGACCAAAGCAGTTGAATGCACAGGATTCTACATTCCAAGAAGAAACTTTATTCATTGTAAGGCATAATCTAGAACTTGACATTTTGGAAAGTTATTTCGCAAATTTCATAATAAAATGGAAGAAAGTTAAAGAAACTGATGGAAAATATTAATTCAAAGAAAACACAGAATTAAATTAGAGGACATTAAAAGGGAATTAAGAATGTGGGTTTGGTCTCAAATTTTTTTATTTTATTTTTTATTTTTAAATTAACTAGGGCAAGGTTCTACCAGAACTTCATATGGGATTTAAATACTCAGTAGGGAATCTGCCTCTGTACTGTGCTGCCAGCATCAGACACTGAATTTATCTGTTTAGTTTCTAAACTAGCACAGTAATAATGTTGATAATGCAAAACTTCACCACCAACACCCCTTCAGAAACCTTAATTTTCATATTCAACCACTGCAAACTACCTGAATCAAAAGTTAATGTGAGTGACATGCCTGGGATATAAAACCATTAGACATTCATAAGAAATGTTCTGTTGTCTGAGTGAAGATGTACATTTTATGAACTCAAAAGGTGCAAACTGGTTTATGATTATACCGTACAAAAAAAATATATGAAACTTCATGGAGCCAAATTCCTGAACTGTATATTAAGGTGAGAATACATACCATAAAAAAAAAATAAAAAAAAAATTCATTAACAAGCATGGTTCTAATGAAGAAAACTGTTGAAACATGAATAAATTCAATCAGGACAGACTTTTCAGGTGACCAATTGCCAAAAAATAGCAATAGGGAAAGCAGGTATAACGTATCTAAATTTCTTCGCTGGAGAACTTATGAAAGGAAGTACAGAACAAGGAATAAAGGTTCATTAAAATGTTAAGAAGTAAAAGTGTCTATGGTTACTAACATTAGGTTTTTTTCATTAGTGTTAGGCTGCAACACCACAAATAACATAAATCAATTTACATTCTATAAAAAGAAATGGTAACCAACCACGTCCTACACAACTTTGCATACAGTGTGGGTTCACAGAGTGGACCTGCCTTAAATAAGCCAACAATAAAGAGAACAGCTGGACAAAATTCTTTTCTCAATCATATTTTCTAGTCAGTGGTTGTCTATTTACTCTCACTATCTCTAGCCTTTCTCAGAGGTCTCTTATTCCCAGGGTCATTCTGCCAAAACATTCAAATTTCCTTTTATCATTTTTCTCCCTCAGGTTTTTCTTCCTCTCCTTTATCCTTCCTATTCGTTCATCCATAGGGTTTTCTCTTGAAAGGTGTAAAAATTATGAGTAATAACAGGACTGACATGACTTCTGCCAACTCTCATTGTGCCATTATGTTGCAACCCAGCCCCTTCATCCTCATCTCTCTTGATTACATGGACCCACACTCACAGCTGAATGGAATGAAACTGTTTCACAGAGTTGAAGGCAAGCAAGTGCTTGAGGTTGCCTTAAGCTTTTCCTTTATAGAGGCATGAAGAAGGAGCTGCACTCAATTGCCAGTGTTATAAGCAATCACAATATACATCTACGGACTTTCATTTTGTAACCCCTTATGTAGCCGTGCCCAGGTACTACTTCTTTGTCTTTGACTGTTTCAGGACTTAATTCCTGAGACAGTTAAAAAGCATCACTCTAACTTACATTTACTTAATTCAGGGGAGGACTTGTTGGAGATGAAACGAGAGAGGTGGGCTGGAGAATGTAGCCTCCTCCTACCAGCATCTCCAGGCCACCTGAGGCAGACTTGGTTGAAGTTGCTGGAGTTTCAAGCAATTTTACTATTATTCTTGAATTGATTATCTTAGGCTAAACCCTGTGTGATCATACTAACAGAAAAGGAAAACCAGAACTAAGTGAAGGGAACAATCAGCTGATTTAAAATTGATTCAAGAAATAATCCTGCTTTCAAGAAAGCACACAGAGGCATGGGCTGCCAAAGGCAGTAGAAAGATTCTAAGATGGTTATATAAACCGCTTTATCAGGAATATATGTTTTCACAATAATAAAAGAGACTTGTAAATATTGATAAAAGAAAAACTTTTTTCAAGAGAAGGTATACAAAAGGATTCAAAAACAATGCATATCAACTCAAAAAATTAAAATTCAGAAGAATCAACTGAAAAAAGAAGCATAATATTTTAAATAACTAAGAAAGAAAGATCAGGTCCTTCATAGAAGTAGCTGCCTTTTTAGGGGGGAGGAGGGAGAACACCAATTTGCTGGCTTCTATAAAATACTAAAATCTCTACTCGACTCTGATATTTTCCGTACAGTTTTATTCTCTTTGCATTTCCTCCCATCTCCCATATTCTCTTCTCATCTGTGAAGATAAAATATAAAATATATTCACAGCTGTATTGTATCAACATTTCTATATGCGCAGGAGTATTTCTTCCTAAAGCATTTTCAAAAGAGAGTCCATATATTACATGTTCTGCACAGAATATCATAGAGGGAAATAAATAAAAGCCAAGGGAAAAAAAAAAAAAAATCAAGAGAAGTTTTGCTGTTGTCCATTTGCACCCTGGCTGTCACTTTAAATTTGTTAATGTTCCTAGAGCTGACCAAACCTCAACATTTCTTGTAGCTGAGGAATTCATATGGCTTAGAAATTTTCCCTAGACCTGAATAAAAGAGCAAGAATGCAAATGAAAGTCAAAATAAAATCCTCCAACCTTATCTAACAAAATCTCCTTCTTGAGGCAGAACATTCCAAAAGTTTTCTGTCAATTTTCTGTGACAGACATTTTCTCATAGTAAACGTTGAATTTTTTTTGCCTAAATCTACAATTTTCCTTTATCTTTTGCAGGCATTCAAAAACACTGTCAAGAGGGAAAAATAGGCAGTAAAACCCAAAAACAAATCGGGAAAGGAGCATAATCGCATATGGACTGCAGACTACAACATTCATCAGGGTGCTACTGTTTTGGTTTCAGAGGGAACAGAAAATGATCAAATAGCCTACCCCCAATTCCACTGCTACAAGATTATTGCTTCTGTAATGACCACTACAGAACACATATTTCCCTTTCTTATATCGCTGGGACTAAATCAGGACTAACTACACCATTACGACACATTTACTTCCCCCACCACCCCCCGGCCAGCACATCATTCTCGGTTTATTTAGATCTGCCTAGTGTCTATTATCCATAGCAAACACATAAAAACTCAAGAGAAAGGAAGTTACTTAAGCTGAACGGAGATCTCAAATCCAAAACAATTTCACAAACTTTTTCATAACTAAATAAAAAGAAAACTTCTATAATACTTGATTTCTTCTATAATTGATTTTTCAGTCAAGAAATTTCTTTAATGGAAAGTCCTATATGGAAAACACATGTATCAACATTCATAACTCATTGTATACCAGCACTGCGTTATCACAGCATTCATTAGTACCCTTGTGTACGTCGCATCTCTGCCTGACTTACTGTTACAATAAGAATGAACATTCAAGATTGAAAAGCCTAGCCAGAGAAGCACCTGTAAGAAACAGTCCCACCCCTGAGAGAGATTTAAGTTATACTTTTTTTTTAATAGTTTGAGGGGTTTTTTTAAATAAAGAAATATTCTTGCAGGGCCAGATATCACGGGCTTGATGCAGGAATTATGAAGGAAAATTCTATGATGTGTTTTAAATATGAGGTCAGACCAGACAATAAAATGGTCCTCTCTACCCTTAGAACACGTGGGTGAAACACTTTTCATTTTTTGATAAAAAAAAAATCTTTAAAGAGCTAAGAATTTCACACAGTCATTTATTTTGCGTTTTCTCCATCTCCTCACTACTTATCTCAATCGTCCACTTGGTATGTGCTGCCTTTTAGACTATAAGCTCTTTGAAGCAAGAGCTGTCATGTTTTATATGCTTCTACTGTGCCTAGTACAATAGCGTCTGACCTAGTTAATTCCTAATCAATAGCGCAATAGAGATGTTAAATAATTATCATAGGACTGTTGTATGTTATACCACACAGTTCAGTTCACTTAGAAACCCTGTTGCAATAGAAGGGTACATCTCTGTTACACAACACAACACCAATAAAAAATACCCGAGATTTTCATGCATGAAAGCATCAGGAAAATCTGGCATTAAAAATGAATAAAGCTTATATGGAATCAGGTAGAGATTTATAAACATGATCTTTCCACTGTATTCAAACTCAGCTGCACTGAAACCAAACTTTGACTGCAGGTATTTTTATTCAAAGTAATTAAAGCTCTACTGCACTGCTGAGAACAAATGTGTGCATATCAAAATACTTAAAACTGAAAACAGAACTTTACTCTTTACAACAGCAAGCACTTTTAAATTGCTTTGCTGTTTAATTCCACCTCAGTTGCACACAGAAATTAACAAATCTGCTTTCAGACATCCCTGTTATTCTTCATAAAGTCCCAAAGGTGTCTCAGTGTAACGAGATTTAAAGCATGTTAAGTGCATTACAGGAAATGTGTTCCCAAACACACAGTCCAATTAAGTGTCAAATGATGCCTTCAAGTCTCACCCATGTAAACCATACAAGGCCAGTGAGATCTTGCAGTGGAAACTTAAGGCAAAAATGAACATTCATTATTTGGTAAATCATGAATAAAGATATTTTTTCCTAATTGAGTTCTTTCCATTTTGAAACTTATCCTATGCTACAGGTCAAATTATGAATAGGAAAACAATAAATCTCTGTAAATCAGGAATTGATGGGGGGCATGAAGGGATGAGCAGATTTTTATTGCAGGACTAAACAGACAGAAAAATAGGAAGAAGTCCCCAGAACAAGCAGTAATTTGGTTTCAGAATGCCTTTCCTGTGACTTTGTTTTGTGACTCCATCAGCTAGAATTTTGATAAATATTCCTTAACACAGCTACATATGCATACAAACACAGTAAGGGTGGTACTAAGTATTGTGCCTCTAGTTTTTTTAATTTCCCAGAGAGAGAGTCTAAATGCTTGTTGCCCGCAGCACCAGTTCTGAATTAGAGAATACAACAGAGATATTGCTTAAATATTGAGTGACCAAACAAACAAACATCGTGCACATTTTCACTGGGTAAAACAGTTATTTTCTAAAATGCTAAACAATAGCAAACTATGTCTTCCTAGTCATCATCTCCATGGCATTTGTAGTCTAACATACCTCTATCACATTGCTTCTTAACCACATCCTTTCCAAACTCAGAATTCCTAAACTGTTCAGTCTTTCCTCACATATCAGTTTTATCACAGCTCTGACCACTCTTTTTGTCTTTGGCTGGTTTTTTGAAGAGGGTTCTTCCAAATGGCACAATGAACACCGAGCTACTCAAAACCTGGTTAAGACTCTTTCAAGCTCTTACTTTCATACACAACTGTTTGGAACTGAATTAAGAACAAAGCAGTTGTTTTGCTGTCTATAACAGCAAGCGAGCCTTTACTAACTTAAGAAAATGCTAACGCTTTGCAATTTAGCCATGTAGGGAATACAAAGCAATATTCCATTGTCTCCCGTGCAGGCACTGATGTGCAAATGCTGCTGTCCTCACGCTACATACAAACATGGCACATCTCCTTTCAGCTGAAACGAGCAGGAAACCTTCCTGGAGGCCAGAAGGTTCAACCTTTCACATGAGCTTGTGACAATTTCTGTTGGTGCTTCAGATTCATTTCTTCAACACAGGCAGACTGGCAAGACTAATGTACAGTTTTACATACATGTATGTTTTGGTTGGGTTTTTTTTAAATACATGTATATGTCTATATTTAAATAGAGCTGATGTGAAAACTACAATATGATGACAATAGGTCATTGTCAATAGTGTGCGAGAATGAGTTGATGAATTTAGCCTTTTTCTGTTAATGATTTTTACAAATTACTTTGTTACAGTCTGATTAATAGTTTTCAGCAACGTGAGTAAGAAGCTGTGATTATTACCAATCTCTTCCAATGTCTACTCTCTTTATTTAGTATCTGACCTCTCAATGCAAGCAAGCAGTATATATTTTGGGCCTGGACAGTGTGGAGGAGTTTCAATGAAACTTTAAGTCCTTCAGTTTAGGATTCCCAACATTTCATTTAGAATTTGTCACCGATTCCATTACATAAAGATTAAACATGACTTTAAAAACTATGACTTTAAAAGGCGATTTGACCTATTTTAATGTCTATAACAAAACAAAGCAAACATTGCTTACTGCTTCACCACACTATTATGAAGGAAGCACGGGAAAGCACTATAAAAATCCTACAAGAGATGTTGTTATTCTAGCAAAGCAAAACCAGAAGAGTCTTCACAATGAAATCTGTCCTTAACAAGATTCCTAGCTTAATTTCCAGACCACAGAAGTCAGAGTAGTATTAAATAAGCAATGATAGCCTTAAGGCACCATCTTTAAGTGGGTGCTGCTGAAAGAAAGGCTGTCTCGCAGCATTTCCCAAGTGTTACACACATTCATTTACACTGGCAGATGGCACGTCTGGATCTCAAATGTACCTTCTCAGAAGTTAAATGCTGATCTCCTGGAGATTTTTTGTGTTAGGTTTTCGGTTTGTTTTGGTTTTGGTTGTTTTGTTTTGTTGGGGTTTTTTGGGGTGGGGGTGGTGTTTTGTTTTTAAAGAGACTACATTTAAAAATAATGAAAAAAATCACACAAAATTTTTTATTTTAGGAAGGTCGACGGAGCCCAGGCAGATTTCATGTTGAATAGATCTAACCTCACAGCAAAGAGGAGGAGATTTTCATATCCTTACTCACCTCAACTGCATTTCACTATGTGAGTAAACCTATTAACTTGAAAGCGACTAGAGTGGAATTAAAACATTTTTCATCAGGAAAATGTTTCAGAATTTGACCTTCCTATTGAGAAGCTTGACTTTTTTTTTTTTTTAATTAAACAGACATCCTTAGCAATCCAGAGTAACATCACAAATAATAGTTCTTAAAAAATTAAATTAAATGCCTTGCAAAAATGTTATGCATGCATCTTACATGCAAATTAGCAATCTCAGATAGTTCCACACTGGAAAATGTTTCAAAGTATTTTTTTTTTCATTGTTTTAAATACCTTGAAGGGAATGTTTATCTAGTAAACATATCCTGAGATGGGCTACCTCTGGCCCCTGAGAACAACAACAAAAAAAAAGTACTGAAAAATATTTGTGCATAACTGATATCTTAGTATGAAAACTGCCTCTCTCCCATTCATTAATCAAGCAACCACCAAGAGGTATGATAGAAGATTATGTAGCATAATAATAAAACGAAAATCTGTATTTACCTTATTTATCTTCAAATTGCATTCCTTTTGTCACTGGATTTGCCCTTGTTGACATCCAACCTTCTAAATATTTCTTACTTTTTGCCTTTCGTACTGGAAGTTTAGAACCATTCTATCACTGCCACTGTATTCTCTGCAAGCCTAGCTTGCTTAATACCCTCTCCTAGCTTGTCTTTACGATGAATGAAGAATGCAAAAGATACAAATGGACAATTATATTAGTAGGATAATAGAAATCTTGGGGAAAACCTCAGTCAACCCCACAGTACAACATAAAAGCCATCAAGTTTGTGTTCACGGTAATTTAAAATGCAGTAAGTGAATACAAATATACTGATGTCACGAGAACATTGAAAAAAAGAGACATGACTCGAGGGAACAGCAAATTCAGCTGAGCATGGACATTGGCTACAGAACACATACCTGTTCTCCTCCCCCTGTCTGTACCACAGTTGAGTGAGCCCTACCAACCTGACAAAGGAACAAGAGCAAACTCTCCCCCCCCTGCTCATTTTATGTACAACTTCGACGACAACCAAAGCTGGGAAAAATATACAGTGAGCAAGCCAATTCAGACTTTCAGAGCAAGATCTGTATACTTTGCTTATAAAAGAAGCTTTAGGAGAAACCAGATAGCCCAACAAAACGAGGGGGTAAGTTGCCAGCCACAGTGCAGAGCTGCTGAGTTTTTCTTCCAATTCATCATCTGCTAAGTGGATTCAGAAGTCAGCATTAAGTTTTGGTACAGTGGCACCTTAGAATTTTTGCAGCCTTTTATTAATACCCTCCTGCAGTTCTGACACGCTCTGTATAGTTTGTGCAAGCTGCTCTGCATCAGGCTTTCATAACCCAGAGAGGAAAATCTGCATGACCTGCTGGAGTACACTTGCATTATCTCCATTGATACCTTGAAAGAATATTTACATGCTAACAGTACTTCCACTTTTATAGTGAGGACATAAGTTCAGCACTGAGTCAACTAAGATAAAGAACTTTTTACGGAATAAGCAGGCATTTAAATGGTAGGTAGTGGACATCGTTTTGCCCAGAGTAAAGAAAGATTTTAAAATCTCAGTACATAGGTTAGGCCTACTGGAATTAAAGTATAGGATTAATCTCCTTATAAAAGGCATTTTGATAAAATTTTCATCTCTACTACTGAGATTGGATATGAAAATTAAAATCCATTTAAATTAACTGAATAGGTTCTGCATTTTGTTATTTTATCTCAGTTCGAATAGTAGAGACTGTGACTGTGATAATGCTTTGAAAATAAAAAGAAAGCAAATCACTTCCTCCATGCACAGATTATAATTTAGGGTTTTGTTTCTCTATTTTCTTTTCCCTTTTCTCTCCTATCCTTTGTTAACTGCAGGAAAGATCAATCATATCAGGTATATTGCACTTCAGTCTAAAAACTGTGATAGCTATGCCTATTCTCATGTTCTCGCACTGAAACCCATGACTGGTTGCAGGAAAAAGCACTCTTTTCAGACTTGTCCCTTTGAGGTTGATAGTTGTAATTTCTAGGGAACACAATAGCTTGATGAAGTCACAGTCATTAAAAGGGACCAGAATTATTTTAGGTCACTTCCATAGAGAGCTAAAGGATATTAACATTCGTAATATCAAAGCACAAATTCATCAGCATAATCAAATAGGCTAGCTCAAGTAATTACTCTTCAAAAACCATAATCACAAGTCCTCAAACTAAACCTCAATTCCTCTGTAACCCACATTGATACCACTGTGGCTTTTTGTCCTCTTGTGGCTAGACCACAAAAGGCTTTTATGAGTCTTTTACTGCCTGCAAAACATAAAATTGTAAATCGAGCCTACAAAATAAAGTCTTTTAACTCAAGCAATAAGGGATCCAGGATTCTTTCAGAAGCTGAAGTCATAATTTCCAGCTTACAGACAGCATTATAGAGGTGGTCAATAAACATGATGCATCAGTTGAGCCAGTGGAAAACTATCTGCAGATCTCTTCACCACTGTCAACCAAAGTCACTTCAAATCACAAGGCAATCTATGTGTTAAAAAACAGTTCACCTCATTATTGTAAACAAGAATCTTCTTCATACCCCCAAATTTAGGGAAGAACACGAACTATACCTCACGCAATAGATATTAAGATTGTTAAAAGTCCAGTATTATTCTTAGATTCGTAGGAGGCACTGACAGAACACCATGTTGCTCGAGAGAAGACAATAAATACGCACTTGAATGACAGATTATTACGTCTAATTACCGTTCCAAAGAGGTATAGAAGATAAATGTTTCTTTGACAAGAATTAATAAAAGAAACATTAAGCTGCTCTCATTTTTTAGATTATTGGGAGATTTAATAACTGACTACCTTGGTTAATGGTAAAGAGTTGCTAAATTATGGAAGACATTCCTTATTTTGTTCAGATTTTCATTTTCACAATCCTCTTCTACATACACCAACACTACATTCCGTCATTTGTACTGCCTTCTTTCACGCCTAGTCCACTTTTACTTGGAGCACCATATACTTAGTATATGTCAATGTGTACCTACACGTGTGTATATGTGTTTACTTATGAAAACTATTCATAAGTCTACTCCTCTGATTACCCGCAATCATTCCTATAATGTCTTTTGTTTATTAAGAGGGTTTGTCTCAAAGACAGGCTAACATTTTTGACTACCTCTGCAGCTCCACTACAGGGAAGAAAAGAAACAGGTAACAAACTATAGCTTGAATAATTAAAATAATCTTTTTTTTTTTTTTTACTTTTTCAGTGGGGAAAAAACCCAGACATGTTTTTGTACCATTTTGCAGAAGAAGTATGAACAGTTTGACCGGAAGATGAAACGGAAGACCTCTGGAAGGTTCCTTGTAAACTATGTTGAAATGCTTTACATAAACAGTTTGAACTTTTCTCTAAGATACTATACAGAGGACAGATTGCATTTTTCAGGCCACAAGAGGTACTTTAGCAGAAATCTATAGGAAACAATACAAACAGAACCAGTACAAACCATGGGTACTTTACTTATGTTGGTGACAGATTTATGGAATATCTTTTTGTTATACATTCCAATTCTCAAGGCAAAACACTGCACAGAGTAGAGCAGTAGGAAAGGTTTGTCTTGACAGCTGACATGAAATACAAGCCAGTCCAGAAATAAAACAGGATTTGGTAATACTTCAATCCTGTTATTGAATATTTAATTCTATTTATAGGTGGAAAATAATATTAAAAAAACTCCTTTTCTTTTTATGGTCTGGGTTAGATCATGGAAACAGAGTACCACTTCAGCAATGCTCCCATTCAAGTTAAGTGGGAAAGCAGTTGAAAGCCTCTATGAACAGAGGGACTAGCCCGACAAGCCTTGGCAGCAGACACACGAGAACCACAGAGTTTTCCAGGTACTGGCATAACAAATACCTAAGCTAGAACTACAGTTGGCGCAACCCTCTGTCTTTGTGTTTGAGACAAATAGAGGAATCAAGACCTGGAAGCATGGCATTCAGAAAACTGGGAAAGGAGCTTTCATTTAAACCTTGGCTAGAAGTCAAGATATACAAATCCTGGTGTCCAGGAAAACAAGCCTTTTTACTCCTTATATGCAAGTAAGATTTTTTCAAAGAAACATCAATCATCAATTTCTCCCAGTGATGGAATTTACCTGCAATGTTACCTACTGACTAAATCAAAAGAAAGTACCAATATCCTTTTGAATACTTGAAATATATCTTATACATGCTTGAAATAGTGGTAATAATTCACATGTAAATATAACTTCACCCTGGCTTTTAGTGATATATTTGAAAAACTGAGTGGCATTAATCAGAGGCCATACCTGCATATCATTTGACTATTATCAAGAACCAAAACTGAAAGCACTTCTCTATTCAAATATGACAATATACTAATTAGCAATATATTGCACTAACACTAAAAACTCCTTCATAGTCTGAGAGCTTTATTAAGTTCTGTAAGAGAAGACATACAAATACAAGAGTACACTCATGCTTAATTATGCCGTGGAAAAAAGCAACACAACACCAAAAAGAAACAAAAAAAGTGGAAATGCTCCAACTTAGCCAAACCTACTGAACACAGTATAATTCAGGGAGCAGTCATTTTGCCAGACTTAAATATGTAATGACGTGCACAGCCCTAGCTATCTGGGTAGAAAACAAAAGGACCCTGTATTACTTTTGGTAAATGTAATTTAATAGCATTAAATGGCTTCTTCATTAAAATGTTTCTTCATATCCTGTGTATTATGCATGTTGCATGCCTGCCTGCCTGCCTGCATCCATTCCCATGAACTACCTGAGCACTTAAAGAGACAATAGCACAATCTTGGTACCAAAACCAAACCGTTACTTAACCCTTACTGTCACTTTAGCAAGAACCTATCCATGAGCATATCAGTGCATTTTACACCCATCTCCTATACACCATTGTTGCATGGTGAAAAGCCTAAGGTAACGCATCTATGATGAAGTGACTACATCGGTGGACAAGGGAGAGCTACGGATGTTGTCTGTCTGGACTTTCGTAAGGCCTTTGACACAGCCCCCCACAACATCCTTCTCTCTAAATTGGAGAGATATGGATTTGATGGGTGGACTGTTCAGTGGATGAGGAATTGGTTGGATGGTCACATCCAGAGGGTAGCAGTCAACAGCTCAATGTCCAGATGGAGACTGGTGACAAGTGGTGTCCCTCAGGGGTCTGTACTGGGACCAGTACTGTTTAATATCTTCATCAATGACGCAGACAGTGGGATTGAGTGCACCCTCAGCAAGTCTGCAAATGACACCAAGCTGAGTGGTGCCATTGACATGCTTGAGGCATGGAATGCCATCCAGAGGGACCTGGACAAGCTCGAGAAGTGGGCGCACATGAACCTCTTGAGGTTCAACAAAGCCAAGTGCAAGGTCCTGCACATGGGTCAGGGCAACCCCCGGTATCACTACAGGCTAGGGGTTGATGGGTTTGAGAGCACCCTTGTGGAGAAGGACTTGGGGCTCTTGGTGGATGAAAAGCTGGACATGAGCCAGCAATGTGCGCTCACAGCCCAGAAAGCCAACCGTACACTGGGCTGCATCACAAGAAGCGTGGCCGGCAGGTTGAGGGAGGTGATTCTCCCCCTCTGCTCTGCTCTAGTGAGACCCCACCTGGAGTGCTGCGTTCAGCTCTGGAGCCCTCAGCACAGGAGAGACATGGACCTGCTGGAGCAGGTCCAGAGGAAGGCCACAAAAACGGTCAGAGGGATGGAACACCTCTCCTGTAAAGAAACACTGGGAGTTGGGGTTTTTCAGCCTCGAGAAGAGAAGGCTCCAGGGAGACCTTATTGCTGCCTTTCAGTACTTAAAAGGGGCTTATAAGAAAGATGGGGCCAAACATTTTAGCACGGCCTGTAGCAATAGGACAGGGAGTAATGGCTTTAAACTGAAGATGAGATTTAGATTGGATATAAGGAAGAAAATTTTTTATGATGAGGGTGGTGAAACACCGGAACAGGTTGCCCAGAGAGGTGGTAGATGCCCCATCCCTGCAAATGTTTCAAGGTCAGGTTGGATGGGGCTTTGAGCAACCTGATCTAGTTTGAAGATGTGCCTGCTCATTGCAGGGGGGTTGGACTAGATGACCTTTAAAGGTCCCTTCCAACCCAAACTATTCTATGATTATACGATTTCCAGGCTGTCTAGATAAGCCAGAAACCAGGGATTTGATGTATCTGCTCCATAAAATTTTTTCAAGTGTCTATCAAATTCCTTGCCCAGTTACATGAGAAAGTTTCTACTGTAATAGAAGAGTTAAAGGCAGCAGTGAGGACATGGAACCATTAATCAGAACACTACAAAAGACTTGAAGCACAGTAAACATTGAGAAGAAACATGGAAAGAACAGAGACCTTAGGCAGGGACTCAGGCAGATCCTTAGGGACATAAAAACTGAAGTACAGCTCACAACCAAATTTTTCAGATACATAAAGTTATAAAAGTTTGAACCTTTTAGGATTGCCATTTTCTATTCATGACTGAATCCTCATTACAAGGTTATGCTTGCACTAAGGCTCAAGAAAATCAACAAAGGAGACCTACTGTTCACATTTTGAGCGTACTTGGATGTCACTTGGTAGAGATGAGAGGCCCCCCAGGGAAGCCACAGTCACAATTTGAGATTTGCTGTGTGATAGGGTTAAAAGTATTGAATACAGCAATCATCCTGAGAATGGGTAAACACATTGTGCTGTGATGATGCATTACATTCAGTACAAAAGAAACAGATCTTTACAGATCAAGACCCTGATCTCTGCTCTTAAATTAGAAGATGAACAAAACAAGAACAATTACATAAGTGCGTTGGGGTTTTTTTTGAACAGCAGGACAAAACTCACATCCTAGGCTTTCTCTCTCTCCCCTCACCATAAGCCCTATCCACTTCTTCTCATTTTTGCGCTATTACTTACATAATCCTTATACAAAAATCTGTAACTCTTTCCCTCTAATGTTACCAAACATTACAAATCTCTACTGTAATATACAATTCACTGATGAATGCATGTCACAGGATCTCCCTCAGTCAATTTACATAGGATACAAATCATGATAGCCCCCAGCTACATGGTGTTGTTGCTCAAGATGCACCTCTTTATGCTCTTCTCTCCAGAGTCGAGAACTTCATTCCAGAACAAGGCTGATACACACACATGAAAAATCATACATGTCTTCTGTTTACATCCACTTTTCCCTAAGGCAGTAGCTCAGGTACAAACCAATGCTCCCCACCCATCAAACGAATCCTCCTCACCAAATACAATAGAGATTTTTCTGTAAATAGGTCCCCGCCCTCCCCAATCTTTATATAAAATAGAAACACTTTCTTAATCCAGGATATGATTGCATATCTCAATCCAATGGCTAAAATTTGAAGTCGGCAAAGCTAATAATTACAATGGCAATTTAGTTAAGAAGATAATTATGAATAAAAACAAATAAAGCACATAAATGATTTTTTGGGGGGGGGGGGGGGGGGGGGGGGGGGGGGGTGAAATCCAGGGGGGATTTTATACTTCATTTTTTTTTCCCAAAGGCTCAATGCATTTTTTTAGTGTACACTCTTCTGCAAAACCCATTCCATGAAAAGTTGTAATGTTTAATGTGGACAAACAATCTTGGGAGAGAAAAAAAAAAAAGCTATATTCTAGATTTCTTTTCACTCTTCTTAAGACAAATGGGGCCATATGGGATTCTAAGCAATATGGAAAATGGCTCTGTTCTGCTTAGAATATATATATCTAATAGGACTAATATCAGGTATTTAAGAGAATTAACATTTTTGACAACTGCATTCTGCAGGAAAGGGAAGCAGGGGTTATCTGGAACAATAGTGAACTGACACACACACACCCTTCCCCCCAAATATCAAGAAACATGACAAAAGTGAGGGAGGACTAGAAAACCTTACAAGGCACGTAGACCTTGAGACTTCTAATTGGGAAAACAGTATAAACTTCAAAGTTAACTTAAAGTGCCACATAACCAGCTACCAGAGTCCTTACAGGCCTGTAAAATTCTCAAAAAGCTAAATTAAAGCTGGGCTGGAGAAGTCTTGCCACATGACTATAACACATCTCCAACTGCAGCACAGAGCCGAGCCTCATAGAGCAGGAGAAGTTTACCTTCTGACCCTCCAACAGTATGAGGTTTGGAAGTGGAAAATCTCCCTTTTCTCTTTTTCTCCCCTAACTAAACTCAGAGCTCCTGCAAAGTATCCCCATTTCCCCCCTATTCCAGTTGAAAACAATTACTTGAATCATTGAGCCATTTTATGCATTATTCTCCAAGAAAGCGAGTCATCTTATCTAAAAGATCATTCCAAGAAGGATTAAGATCCTCAACTTGCCACATACACTGTCACTCATTATCAAAGCAATATCTCAACAGGGGTGGCAGGTAAACACAAAGGGAGCACCACAAACATCCATAAAAAGAAGAAGGTATTGAGGGGAGGATGACACAGAACCATGACTGTCACAGCCAGCATAGCTGGCTACAGACAGCATAGCTACAGTCAAAAAGAAAACACGGCATGCATACTAGAAGCATTTTAATAGTCATTTTATATTTGGATCTCTTTCATTAAATCTGTTTATAATTACATCTTTATTGACTTCACAGAAAAGAAATGGAATAAAGTGGGAATAAAGTATTATGTATGTTAAAAATTCATATGAAATAATACATTTAGGGTATCCGTAAAGGTTGTATATATTCACAGCATCAACTTCCTAAAAAATCATTATAAAAACTTCCAGACACATTTCTAGAAAGTACGTATCAGGCATCTAAAAAAATCCTGTAGGATGATACAATAACCGTGTTCAAACAAGTAGATTGCAGGAATACGAATGAATACTCACCCAATAGATATTTCCATCTAACCTACCTAATGGGGAGGAAAGGAGGAATAAAATTGAAAGGAGGAAAACTTAATTTGGTCATTAGAACTTAAGGCAATTAGTTAAAACTGAAACAGAATGCTATCTGTAGAGGTCTCCAAGAATAAAAATTCTTAACAGAAATTTACATACAGTTGAATCTACCCTGGGAGAAAGTATGGACCAGATGCCTTTGTTAGGTCCTCTCCAGCTCTGTTTTTCTATCATCATGTGATCATTTTCTCCACCTTTTAAAAACTTGGAAGAGCTGAAGCTGTTTGCTGCACAAATTTAGCAGTCTCTGGGCAGAAGACAGCGCACTGACAACAGTACATTTTGTGTAGATACATTATTGCAAAACATTGCTTATGGTCCTAATATTCCATGAGCACTGGCATTATTTTTCTCCTAGTGGCTTAATGTAACAATGTGCTCTGAAATAGAAACCACTTTCCTACTCCAGAATAAACATTTTAATTATCTATGCAGCACTTAAATATTACAATGATAACATCTTATAAATTTATGTATGAATAATCATCATATTGAATGGTGCCAGATTGTATCCTTTTTAATGTTAACAAATATCCAATTAGGGATTAAGTTGGGCCCTGCAAAGTCCATTTCCAGAAGACTAAAAAAACCCAATATACTAATCAGACTGTGCTGACAAAAACATTTTAAAAACCATATCCTTTAACCATGGTGAAAAAACAAATTACAAAGTACTCTCACACTCAATGCCATTCCACTGTGCAAACAACTCATTGCTTCATATCTTAATTCTTGTTTACGTATGTTTTAAAGAACAGTGTTACAGCAGACGACACCAAGCTGGGAGGGAGGGTTGGTCTGCTCGAGGGTAGGAAGGCTCTACAGAGGGATCTGGACAGGCTGGATCGATGGGCCGAGGCCAGTTGTAAGAGGTTCAACAAGGCCAAGTACCGGGTCCTGTGCTTGGGTCACAACAACCCCATGCAGCGCTACAGGCTTGGGGAAGAGTGGCTGGAAAGCTGCCCGGCAGAAAAGGACCTGGGGGTGTTGGTCGACAGCCGGCTGAATGTGAGCCAGCGGTGTGCCCAGGTGGCCAAGAAGGCCAACGGCATCCTGGCCTGTATCAGAAATAGCGTGGCCAGCAGGAGCAGGGAGGTGGTTGTTCCCCTGTACTCGGCACTGGTGAGGCCGCACCTCGAGTCCTGTGTTCAGTTTTGGGCCCCTCACCACAAGAAAGACATTGAGGTGCTGGAGTGTGTCCAGAGAAGGGCAACCGAGTTGGTGAGGGGCCTGGAGCACAAGTCTTATGAGGAGCGGCTGAGGGAACTGGGATTGTTTAGCCTGGAGAAAAGGAGGCTGAGGGGAGACCTTATCGCTCTCTACAACTGCCTGAAAGGAGGGTGTAGTGAGGTGGGTGCTGGTCTCTTCTGTCAGGTGGCTGGAGGTAGGACGAGAGGAAATGGCCTCAAATTGCACCAGGGGAGGTTTAGATTGGATATTAGGAAAAATTTCTTTTCTGAAAGGGTTGTCAGGCATTGGAACCGGCTGCCCAAGGAAGTGGTGGAGTCACCATCCCTGGAGGCATTCAAAAAACGCATAGACATGGCACTTCAGGACATGGATTAGTGGGTGTGGTAGTGCTGGGTTGACGGTTGGACTCAATGATCTTAACGGTCTTTTCCAACCTACACGATTCTATGACTCTAGGACAGCTAACGTTCCTGTTTTTACAATGGAAGGGAGAAGATCGCTGAAGTGTGCGTTCAGTTCCCAAGCCAGCATTGGGGGCAATTACCACTAAACTTGCCCTGCTTCCAAATTAAAAAATGAGCAGTACAAAAATAATCTCAGGAAAGTTCTAAAACTACAGAATATACTTTTATCACAAATTCCTGGGCAACAAGTCAATAGCCCAGGAACTTCCCCCTGGCCCGCCCCAAATATAGAGAGATTCCACATAGGAGGAATGAGAAAGGCATTCCATCCCTCTTCAACATATAATGAGCCCAACTGACAATCTCTAAGCACATGCTTACTTTTGACAGAAACTTTAACACAAACTGATTTAAATAAAATTAAATATGATCCTAATAATATGCATATTCTTTGCTGAAGCCAGGTCAGAATACATATGCCAGAAAGAACTGTATTACCCTCTACTGGAATCAAAATTAGGTTTTTTTTTAAAAAAATGTATAGAAACCTGAACTTGTTAATGCGTCCGAGCATTCATGTGCATGTTTGAACAATTACAGACACAAACTATTCTCAAGACAGCAAGTCATTTGCACTGTTCTTATTCAGGCTAATTCTGAGCTCCTTGCTTAGCTTGGTAGTCAGTAGCTGCTCCACTTTCATGATATCAACAGCAGTTGTGCCTAAGGACACCGTCTTTCTAAGTGTCATGAGATTACACTGTAAAATGTTTACAGTTTCCTTAGTGTTTAGTTATAACTCTCCTGGTGCGTGCAATTGTTTTCAACCAAAACAGTATTACCTCTTGTGGATACTGTAGGCCTTCACAACAACGGCAAATACAGGAAATCTTGCAACAGCTTATCCAGAACGATATTACAGTGATGAAGCATGGAGCACTTAAGACTGAGCTAGAAAAATGATCATTTGCAATACCGTGGAAGTTATTAACGTGAGGCAGTCTAAAGACAGCGGTCCGACTGTGCGTGGAGGAGTGTCATGTGAATGTGCATTCAGGAAAGGAATGCCCTGAACACCGTTAACATTCCCATTCCCAGGTTATGGTGGAACAGGAGCAATGCACCTGCAGTTTCATCGTGCTAAAATACTGGAGTTGAGACAAAACAGAGAAGAGGGAACCAAAGTTCCAAATACTTCACTTTTGACAAGGAAGGTAGATGCAAACTCACAAGCAGACTTCTCTTGTCAACAGATCATATTGCCCTCACCAGAGAAGAGCTGTGTTGCAATGGCCTTGCAGCACACTTTCATCCTAGTAGAGTTACTATTCCCTTAAGGAGTAAGATTAAGACAATCAGGAACATAAATATTTTGTTTATTAAGTAAATGGTGGAATAACAGAGATTTGGAAAATATAACCTGTTTACCAATTTCAGCAGAAACCCCTTCTGCAGATTGCACTTCACCGTCTTAATCTGCCCCAGCAGGAATATCTACCTGTCCATTTAAACACTATATGTATTATCTTTGCCATAGTAATCTGAAGAAATTGGACTGTAAATTGCAATGACGCATGGGTCACATTTTGTATTCAGACTGCACTCAGCTAAAACCTATGACTTCCATAATAACTAAACACTATGTTTACACCATAGTTTTGTGCATTATGTTTCTGCTGCCTAAAAACAAAGCAAAAACCTACAAATGGAGTACGTATAGTCTGTCACCTTAGGGGAACCAGAAAAGGGACACGGCTATCCAACAAGGTATCACCTCCAACATCCTTCATGGAGCCCAAACCCTCAGGCCAAGACTCTATGACCACTATGAACAGATTTAAGACAAAATGCAGTTTCAAATCTCACCTTCTTTTTCTAACAGGCTGTGTTTTAGAGATGGTGGTTGAAATAAGTGCTTATACACAGCAGGCTGAAAGAATATTAGCAATATATCATATGATAACATTTTATACCTAGGCCACAACCTTGTCAGCTTTATTTCAATCAAAATATCCTAATGCCACAACAGTTTAAGTTCAAGGCAAGAATTCAAGTGCACAATGGCCAAATGAAGGCATCCTAGGTATCAGGGCATGACCAGCATATAACGTGCACTTCAAAGAAAAATTAGGTACAAAATGTCACGAAGAACTAGTTTTCTTGCTGTACATATGCACTGGTGTAAATTATCTGCTCCTTGCAAATATCTAGTTTGCCACCAGTTAAGAATGGCAGCACTTACTGTTCAGATTAGGTTTGCTAAAAAAAACCACTTTTCAGGAAAGTTTTCAGCAGGCTACCAAAAAAACCCCTTGTAAGCAGGAATTTTCATATAAATCCTACAGTGTTTTCTGTATTTATCAAAAGCTTACATAACCTAAAGGAAACATTAGCAGAACATAACATAATTTGGTGAGTACTACATAGTAGTGTAGGAAATTTTTGTTGTTCACACAGCGCTAAGAGAGAGAAGGCAGATTATTCCTTACTGAATATTTTGCAGAAGTATTTCCATAACTAAAGGCTATTTTTTTTCCTACCTATCCGACCCATCAGATTTTCAGTATAAAACCAATTGTACCACTGTCCTTCAGAGTATCTTTATCTCTACCCTTAGCATTTTTTACAAAAATTCCCTTAGACATCTCTAGTTGCTTGCTGCCTGACTATTTTTCTTTGATAGGGACAGTGTGAACTGGAACTCTGGGTCTAAATGTTAATTTCCATTTATCTAGCTAGCAATCAAGTATATATACTAGAAATATATCTGATATTGAAGCTAAAAAGTGATGTATTTCCCTGTGTTCTCTTCCTCTTCAGCATATGTGAGAGAGAAGGTACTGGGCCAAATAAGTCTAACCACATTGCTTCAGATCTATCCAGGAGAAATCTCTTGATTTTTGCGGACTTACAGTTTTGAAGCAAGGAATCACTGCTTCATTCCTCTTTTAAAAATATGGCATATGGACTATCTAATGCTTGAGCTCCATTTGAAAAGTTTAAGTTGTACCCAGCATGTTCACTTACTCTTCTTAAAACATTTAACTCCTTAATCCATAGTATTACAAATGGAAAATAAGTAGCAAAGAAAAACAAATGCTTTAGCAGCCCAGATAAACAAAAAATAAAAATAAATTCTGATCTGTATCTACTAACCCAATGGTTGCAATAGTATATACTTGCAATAAATGGGTTTTGCAGTCATCAACTCCTCAGCCTTGCTTCTGTGTTTAATCAACCTCGAAAGGTGTTTAACACTTCTTATCCTCATTCTACCATGAGCATTATAAAACTCATAGAACATAAGTGGTAGCGTTCAGCTTTTTGCACTCTACGCCCTAGTTATCTGAAACAAGTCTGATCTAAAAATGTAATGAAAAGTCTTTCTTACTAGCTCTTGAAATATTTTCCACCTGCTTAAGCTATTGTTTTCCCCGCATTCGTGTACAAATTCCTTGCACTACTATCTAACTACTTTGACTTGGTTGAAAGTTGTGATTTGTTTTTGACTTGTTTTTTGGTTATTTTTTCCCTCCATGCCACCCACAGTCTACAGGAACATCACTACATGCTATGTAAACTTCACCACTAAATTTGTTCCCTATACACTTCAGGTTTTGATGACATATCCATGACAACCAAAGTATACTGGATAATGTGGGTGAGGTTAATGATGCAATCTGAGTGAGGTTAATGATGCAATTTGAATTAATGCCCACATTACTTCTCTAGTTTAACTATGTTAAACTTTATTTTATATAGAGAATATACAGAGCTATCTGTAATATTTTGAAATCACTATGTTAAAATTTTTAGGAAAAGAAAGGCAGCTGTGATTAGATGTGCAATCTAGCAATTTTAAGATTCTCATTTTCTCTAAGAGCCTGACAATATCTTCGCAAAACAAGAGTTGCTAAAATTCCAATGGATTTGTGTTAGCATGACAGTGTGCGAAAGACAAAAGGACAATTACTCTTATTCATTTGCAACCTTTCATGTATATTAGTGTCTTTTTAAGAGACCACTCAAAATTCTTACTGCTTGAAAGTAGGGAAAAGGCACAGGATACGGAAGTGGAGTTTAAAATTAGTAGAGTTCTGATCCCTGAAAAAAAAAAAAAAAAAGAGGAATTCCTCAGCAAAGCCAGAATGGCTGTTTGTTTAAGAGATGCCTGTGTCGCTTCACACTAACCCTAGCACAGACTGCATCACAACGTTACAGAATTGCCCACTGCATCTACATATTGCTCAGCTTATCTTTTGATCCTGAACCTATTCCACACCATGCAGGATCTGGAAACTGATATTTTAAAATCTCTGCCTGTACTCCCCCTTCTAGTTATCATGACACTTCTCCAGGATTGAATACTGCTGGTCTTTGCTCTGCTTGCCTGCTGAATACTTGTATTCTTTTGTTAAGCTTGAGAAGTTTTCTTTCTGTCCTTCACCTTGACTTTTCGTAGTTTCTTCTAATACAGCATTAACACAGCTAATTCACTCTAAAGCATTTTATTCATCTCTTTCATGCGAAGTTTGGACTCAGTGAGCTAAAGCAGATGAGGTCAGTCTTCTCCTTTTCGAGCCAAGAGAATATAATTTGTGGAGTTCTACTGCGTGGCAAGCATTGTGCAGTGAGTCTATAATTTGCATAAAGAAATATGTGAAAATGAGTAATGTGTAGAACAAACGAACTTAAAATTAGTTCATAAATTGGAATAAAAACCACATTAGTTTCCAAATATAGATAAACACTGTCCTCTTATATCACCTAAGTTGTGTAAAAGTTAAGTCCAGAGGAAAAGCTAAAGATCTACTTAAACAGGACTTACCTTCAGGGCTGTGATGATTTTCTCTAAAGAAAATGTTTTTTTCCTATTTTAAAAACAAAGCTAAAAAAAAAAATCCAACCAAAATATGAAACCCAACAAAAAATGGAAAGCACACACTGCCCAGGTGGAAACACTTATAATTCTGTAAACAGAACATGACTGAACTAGAAATAAGAACTGGACTCCCACTCCAGTCCTACTTAGTCCATCAACAGGTGAGTTCTACAATGCTTGAATAGGGGGACTGGACAAGACGACCTCCAGAGGTCCCTTCCAACCTCAACCGTGTTTGCACCTTAGGTAGCATATATTACCAACTGTAGAATTTAATTTACGTTAGCCTAGCTGACAATTAGCGTTAACACATGTCAAAAAACTTGAATTAACCCTGCAGGATAAGGGTTAACTCTTATAACCTAGTTATAAGAACAGAGAAGTAACTTAAGCCTAAACCACCCCGTAATTACTGTTAAAGTTGCAAAACTACAGAGAACCTTTGAGACAAGCAGACTACCAGTGCCAGCACCAGCCAGTTGTTAGGCACCATCCGACTTCAAACAAGTCAGTCAAGAATTAGGTCTATGTAATTTATTACTTATAATTTAGGTATAATGCTACACTTTTTTCTATTTTGATGCTGCTTTCACAAGCACTTCTCCCAGAGGGAGATTTGGGTAGACACTTAGGAACCCTTCTAAAACACCACAAGAGAGATAATAAAATCACTTTTAAGATTGTGTTTCCTGCTCCAGGTTCAGATTTCAACATTTCTGTTTGGCAACAGTCATGCTGGTTAAACGTGGGAAACGTTCCATTGTTTTAATCACTTTTTCTTTAATGTTCCATTATACGACTCCATTTTTTTTTTTATTGTTAATTATACCAATGTATTGTTCTACTTAACTCTTTTTTGGCACCTTTACCTGATTCTTGCTACATTAACGATGTAAAAGCGCTGCCCATGATAATACCTGGCACTCCTCCTATGCCCTGACAGTAGCCTGGGTACATACTACGGCATCCAGCCTCAAGACTGCTGAGAAGGTAGTTAGGACTTCCTACAATCCATGGCTGCCAGACTTGGCTCCTTCTATAGCTTCTGGAAAGCAACAGTCCCAGTGCCCATGTTTGGAACTGACGGCAGCCAGCCTCTTTGCAGGCGTCTGTCTGAATCCCATTCACTTTTACGATTTCAGTCACATAGAGAAAGAAAAGTCTGTACCTACATGTTATTTTTGATCTAGACTTCACAACTGGGACCTCAATATTTAATTACGCTGCTCCAGTGGCTCCTGCACTGTGAGAAAATTTCCAGTCACTAGAGAAGTAGGTTACCAGTTCTGTCTGCATCTCTTCTTTTTGGAAAAATCTTATTTCTGTATCGTGCAATCTCTTTTACTTGTGGAAAATCAGCTTTCTGCTCAACAAATGCAAATATTTTAGTGAGCCCCATCCTGCTGTGTGTTTCTGAGGAGCAGGTTCCCTTCAGCTATGACAAACTCTTTGATAATACCGTTCCTCCCAGGGAAGGACAGGTTGATGTCTAAAGGAATTTTGAGATTTTTTTTTTTTTTCACCACTAGAAATTTTTTTTTTTTGTATATAATTTGCTAGCCAGCTATTGTATTCCTTCAAAACAAAGCACTTACGCTGTTTTATCTCTGCAATACCACAGAGGCTATTAGCAAGTAGAATGGAAAACAAGTCAGATGAATTTAACCCAAGCATGCTTATTCACTATAAATAAGGCTTCCTACAGGGTTTTTTTTTACCTGTTTAGAAACAGGTTCTACACCATCAATTTCCCTTATATAATGTACAATAGAACACTTTCTATATGAAGCTACAAAACCACGTAGAAAGATGGATACAGGACAAACGTCATGACAATGAGAAAACCAAAACCACTGTCTGAAGAAGTTGAAAATAACATATTTTTTAAGAATCTTTTGTTATTTTAATATGCAGATTTCTTACCACCTGCACATCTTTAACTGAAATTGCACTCTTAAGCTTTTATAAGTCATTATCATGCGATCAGAGCCCTGAAAATTATTGAAATTAAATTCATCATAAAACTGACATTTCATTACTTGAAAAATGTACTTCTCATGGTGATAAATTAATCACCAAGAAGTATCAACTGTCATTAACCTCATCCCTTTATAATCCTGTAAGGTCAAGTATCTTTCCGTTTTACCCAACAATGCAACGTGCTTCTTACATCAGTCCGTTCCGTTCTGTTTTAATGTATATGGCATCTGACAATTTGTGCCTCCGTGTGACTGCTTTGATTTTTGACATGTGGTCTGCACTGGCTGGTTTTTTTCCACACCCGCTGAGAAGACTGGTTCGGTTTTGTTTACATCAGGCATTGTGGCAGTCTGTAATCTGCAGTAGTTACACCCCCCTGTTCTCCTCTGCTGCTACTACCCGGTGCATGCTTTGGCAATCTCTTTCAACTCAAACTACAGCTGTCAAATCTGCAGCGCACGGCTCCACCAGCCATTCTGCACTCTGACCTTGATTAGAAAGATTCCCATCCCTTTCGGTGATCTTTTACTGTCTTCAAGGATTTCTTGCTCCCAAGCAAGCTCATCCTCTGTTCCTAAGAATCAACTTCATGTGCAGCAAAACCCAGGGGATGTTCTTCAGAAACAGCAAGAGCAACAAAGAACAGGAAAACTAACTTTTCAATCAAATTGTGTGAAATTGCTCTTAAGTTTTGCTCTTTTCCTATTTTCCTCAATAACTAACTGGCCAGAAAAAAAAATAATTATCAAAGCTAGCACATACTGCTATCACTTAAAAGCATTACTCAAAGACCTTCTAACCCATTTAACAGCTATCACTCCAGTAATGAATTAACCGAAGTATATTCACTTTACAAACAATTAAATTGGTCAATGCAATAAGCAAAATAAACCTGTGATGTAAAACTTCAACTGCTATCCAAAATTCACCCCACCTTTTTTGTTTTGAGAGCTTCAGTGCCACGCTATTTTTCAAATATATTTTTAATTGGAATAGAAACTGTTTCATTAATGCCATGTCAGGATGAACAATTATTAGCTTTGACTGAGTACAACATTTCCTTTACCCACTGGAGTACAGCTCTTTACAAAACTGATACATCAGCACAAAATGATCTAAAGAAAGTGTGAACCTTGCAGCTTTATTTAACTGATGTGAAATGAAACTGAAGCAAACACGCATTTTACATTGTAGGGTGTTTCATCAGAAGTATAATCATTTACATTTTAGTTTTGTGTGTCAAAGCATATTTTTTCTTTACCTGCTATTCTGTTTCAGTTTTTAACATTTAATTTTAGAGATATGTCTTGATCATAGCAGACAATCTTACGCAAAAATCCACTTGCACCAAATAGTAATTTATAGAGGAAAATGCTCACTTTTCAATCTCAGCCAGCAAAACTTCTTTCAAATATTCATATTCTTCTTGGTTACTTTAAAGTTTTCAGCCAGAATTTTACAGTACAGATTCCACTTTGTTATATTTTTGATGCTTGCCTGAAGAATTTTGTAAGGGTTTGCAACAACCCCTAGCAACCACATCATTCAGCAGAATCTAACACAGTTGGTTTATTATCATCTGTGGGCAAGACTATGGCATCAGGGATAACATAATTACAAGAATATTCCTAAATATCCTCTTCCATAAGTGAAGATCCTTCCTCAAGTGTGCCCTTGGAAGGAAGTCTTACAGCTGAATGGCCATTTTCAAAGTTTTAAAAAAGCTTAAAGTAACACCCACTTTTGAGAAGTCCCTTTACACACATGCTAAAGGATGGTATCTTTAGTCAGTGCCTGTATTTACAACATGTATCACGGTAATTAGGATGTGTCAGAAAATATGTATTACTAGACTGGGAAGCACTTTTTTCACTAGCAGAGATAAAAAACATAGATAGGTTAAGACAGATAACAGTTACCAGTTCTTCTCAAATGCTTAAAATAAGACCAAAGACCAATCAAAAGGTTAACAGTAAATATTATACTCATATTCAGAGTAGTCTCTGAGAGCAAAATGATACTTTATACAGTATCATTTTTGCCTAGCCTTTGTCAGCTTTTTTTTAAAACTCTTTCAACCCAAAACCTAAGTGCTACATCTTAAATTATCATATATTTACTAGTAGTCTTCACAAAAGTAAAAGCCACCCATTTAGCCAGACAGACATACAAACACACAAGGAGAAAACTGTCACCCACCATTCCAATTACAAAAGAAAAGTCATTTTCAAAGTATATTACAATGAACAGAAGATGGGATACCATTTCTTCACTAATCTTGGAAGTGAAATTTATCAAATTAATATTCTCCTGAAAATAGCATAACTGATAACTGTACCTCAAAGCCAATTTTCCACTCTCTTCAAGAGCTTTCAGGTTACCAGCCAAATGTAATTTTGTAATTTTTCTCTGATGCTACAATACAACTGAGGAAACACGGCATCACAGGGGACCCACAACTTCAAATATACACTCACTAGACACAACTGAATAGAAATGCTTTAAAAACTTCTCAGTCATTTCAAGTTAAATGCTAAATAAAACAGAATTATGGGTTTGGAAGAAGCAAAAAAAATGTTTTGTCTTGCCCCAATCCCAACATCTCTGGAAATGTTTCTGCACACTTGTATCAGCAATACTTTTCTCAGTTTTACAGTCCTACACAGTTATATTTGAGACCTAATTTGCTTGCACTGAGATTTTGAAAGAGAGCTAGCAAGATGCTAACTTGTAAATGATAAAATGCAGTGTACTCAAGAGGAAAAATGAATGATTTATGGTTCAGAATTAGCAGATTAACAAATTTCACTGTTCTGTTTTTTCCCCCATTCCAGGCTTATAAATATCAGCTATTATAATTAAGTATGGTTTACTCATGAGGTTGATCTTTAATGATGCTGACTCAGCTGATGCTGATGAGATTTTAAAACTTGGACTTACTTGATTAGATTGCAAAGTTAAGGCCTGTTAGCATCACCAAAAAACTACTGTCTAGATACAGAGTCCTGTTTTGGGGGTGGGTTTTTTGTTCTTTTTCTCCTGTGCAGTCTGAACACGTTACTGATGTACAAAGCAGCATCAGTCTATTCTCTATAGATAAAAGCATCTCCTTTCGGATTCCCAGAGAAATCCAGGCACCATCAGAGATGTACCCGAAATGCAGACACTAAGCAAAAGCAAAATCTGCATGTATTCCACTGAGCACCATATATTGCTATTTTTGGAGTCAAAGATCTAGTTGCAGACAAAACAGTACTGATTACATGTGTAGCTACACTGAACCAACCCCACTTGGGTTCTGATCAGCAATAGAATGTCACATTGCTCATCTGAGGCATAATCAAATCATTGAGGATACAAAGGGATATTCATAGATGAGCTAAGTAAAGCTCGCTCTTAATAGTGAGATTCTTTCACACCCTTCATCCAGCCAAAAATGTCATCTGACTCCCAAATGTATTTTTCAAGTCACCTGTAAAATTCTGTGTCTCGCCTGGACATTTCCATCAGACTTAGACCAATGTATGCATACAATTATACTTTAGAAATCAGTGGTGTTACAGTGGCACAAAAGTAAAACAGATAAAAGTCATCTCATTGATCATATCAATTAAAGCAACCTTCCTCAAACACTGATTAACACCTGTTATACATTAAATAACAAAACAAGCAACCTGACCATTTGCATGCCACATACAGCCTGCTCTATCAGTGAGAGAGCTTTATGAAAGGAAAAGTTTCCTTTGTATCATTCGCTAGTGTTCAGTTACCGCAATATAAATCAATGCACAATAAAGGGGTATTAGAAATCACACTGTTCCTAGTTGTAAGAGATGATAGAAAGCAGTTTCCCAGTTAAGTGGGGTGGGAATCAAATTATTGGCTTATTCTACAGAATAAGCAATGTAGGAGACACAAATAACAATATGCACCCAAAAGACATAAAGCACCAAAAGGGGGTAAAACTTGAACTCCTAAAGCAGAAAATGAAAAAAAAAAAACAAAAAAACCCCACCACCAAACAAACGAACCCAAGGAAAAAAGTTTGAAATGACAAGTTTGAAGAAGGTGAAGCGTTTGTGAAAGCAAAGAAGAAATGTTTGTTCATAGGGTATTTCTGCATAATATGCTCAGTCTTCCTGCATTTCATTTGGCTGAATATGTGGTAAAGGAAACAGAATCCCAGCCTGGATGAAATCAGACCTGCATAATGCAATCAAGAATAAGAAGGTATTATATATCAGATATAATATAAAACAGATAGAAGTTGAAATGAGGAAAGGAAAGAGAAGTCAAATATGGAAAATGGACATAAACTGTACAAGAAGCTGAGATAGGATTTTTCCCCATGTACATTAAAAACCTTGTGAAGAAGACAGATCAGATTCAAAGAGATGGCAAAAATAATGTGCTGACAGCAGAGGTATGAATGAAAGTAAATGCACTCATTAATTCCACATTCACAAGAGGCCAGGGTCATCAACAGACGTCATTTGTTGAGGATGAAAAATTGTTATCAGGAAAGGTATCACGCCAGAGAATGTTAAAGAAACCCCAAGACATACAATAACAAAAACTACAGGGCATCAGTAGAAAACTAAATACATTGAGATGGCCTCTAATCTTAACTTCATTCAGAGACTTTTCAGTTATATTCTGAAAATAACAAGAAATTGCCTTGAAAATCCAATCTCAAAGATGTCAATAAATGAAAGCGTATATTTAAATTAACATTTTGCTTTAAGAAGTCAAGTGAAGACACTCAGTAAAGTTGTAATATAAAGTGACCATTAGGAATAAGATCCCAGTGCTTGATACTTTTTTCTTCTTTTAAACAAAGGATGGTTATTTGCTTCCTTGTGACATATGTATCCATACTACCCCAGATTTTATGAACAATGATTTAAAAATAAATATACATTAATTCAGGATTCTTATCATGCACATTAGAAATATGAAATAAGGATATAAAACAGAGAAATGTACAAGATTAATAAAACACTAAAATAGTATTGTATCACAGCACTACATAAATTGTGACAGTTGCAAAGGGAAGGCCTCCCGGATACTTTTCCCTGACTTGAATTAGGACCTTGCCCTCTACAGAAGAAAATTAGTGTCGACCTGTTTAAACATCCAGAGAATTTTTTTTTTTTTTCCCCCCAAACTTAAGGTAATTCCTAATGTGCTTATGTTCGTGTTTTAGACACAGTCACTGCCAGCAGGAACTGCAACCTTTGACTAAGTAAATGCATAATGAATTACAGTTTCTCTTCTAAAACTAAATCAAATCAGAATCTGAGCCCAGCAGTCATGTACTTTGCAGAATCTACCAGTAAGGCTGCCAGCCTTGTGCATATATTTCAGCGAAGAGGCCCCAAATCAATGAAGGACTAAGCATATGCTTAATTATACTTAAGCATGTGCTTAAGTATTTCCTAAATTGGCACTGTAATTAAGATTACGTTTTCTAGGATATCAGTTTGACACTAATTGTAATCAATGCAAATTTATTCTTTCTGGTATTTGTTCACAGAGCGATCCTGATTTCAGCTGAATGTATCTATTACTCTCATAACACAACTCAGCAATTTTCTATCTGTGGGTTGAAATGAGCAGCTACTGTTCATGAGTATTTCTGGATTGCTTAAATCTCATGGAATTGCTTTGTTCTGCTACAAAACAAAAAAACATTTTAAAACATTAAACTGGGCATATGGTATGAATAGATAGAGGAGAAAGTATTCATGTAAAATTAAATACATAACTAATAAACTACAGTTCTACCAAAACAATACCAATCAACAGCTTTTAAGTGGAAGTCTATATGCCATAGATTAGTTGAACCTGGAAAAGACTGTCTCAACTCTCACAGCTGCCTGGATAGCTTAGCTGAAATAATTTCAGCGTTCAGAGATAGTTGGGGAAAAGCAGCTTTTCTTCTCTCTGGCTTGGTACTACAGACAATGCAAAAGCCAGGGATCACTAAGTGATGTTTTTTTTTTTTTTCCTGCTGTGTATAATCAAGTTAGTAAGGGCTCCCTACTCATCTCACCAGAGTTTGAGGGCTTATCTCTTCCACGAGTAAAACGCCACACTAGGGAGTTAAAAATAAGGGGGAATTGGGTTCCCATGAGAGAACAATTAGCATCTCACACGCACCACAGCAGAGCTGCTTACACACACACCTAGCATGCTGATGTTGGAAGAAAGGGAATTAGCATTTTCCAGCATCATCTTTAATAGCTCACTAAATGTGAAGTGTCAAGTAGTAGTTTACCAATAGTTTTGCCTGCAATAGCTTGCAGTTAGCTGAATTTAGAACTATTTACTGCATGACAAACCAAAGAGCCTATGGTAACCTTTATATCCAGCCTGTAAAATTCTGTTTGATCTACAACTCACCTTTGGAAAGACATGCAGTCTTAAATTTACAGACTTCAAATAATAAATTAAATCTAGAGACTTCACCACATCCTCAAAAAAGCTTTCAACAGGTGAAGTACTTCAAGTTAAAACATGCATTTAATTCTAATTTTAATTTACCTTGCTTCAACTTCAAGCTGGATCTTCCATTATTTTTCCTGTGCCGTGAAGAATTACTTGCTGCTGGATATCTCATCCCCATAAACATACTTGTAAACAGTACTCAAATCATCCCTATAACTTAATTTCAGTAACTTAGCTTCAAAGTTTTCTTTCTGCATTAAACTTTTTCTTTCTAGAAAGATTCATTCTTGTAGCTTTTTTTCTGAAATCTTTCTCAACTTTTCCACAAGTCTTTCAAAATTCTGGGCTGAAAAGAGAATCTGAAAACAGTAGTCTAGCACTACGCTCAGTAATATTGAACAGCAAAGTAACTCAGCCTTCCTATTCTGAGCTTGTATCATATTTCACACTTTTAGCTTCCAGGTTTTAGTGAAGTTCACATTCATTTGACTAAGATAGGCAGTTTAAAATCCAAATCCATACATTAAGTCTGAAAGTGAGATTTACAGATGGCTCACAAATTTAAAATTGTGATCTCCATACACTTACATTAACCTAGAAAGATCTAAACTTCATAGGCCTATCAGCTTTCAAAACTCGGGTTCCTTATGATTCCCCAAATTCTGGTGGAGAAGACTAATAGTGCCTCAGGACTTGACACAGCTAAGGAACTTGACATTTATTTCATGCTTACCTCCCAGCAAGGTCGAAAAACAGCCTTCTATGCATCCTGTACAACAAATATAGCTGAAATGCAGTGGAATTCTGATTCCTTACAAATATGGCTGAAGGATATGGTATCCCCTTTTTATTTATAGACCAGTTAACCCACCAAAGATGTCAGACACTTAGATTTAATCCCCTCTCTTTGAAGAAAGGATTCAAATACACCTGTAGAAACACTCAGAAAACTGTACTTACTTTTAGTGTATGGGTTAACCTTCAGTGTGTATATATACTAGTATACATAGATATGTATATGAATTATATAGGGAGATGAAGCAGTGCTCTAGAAACACCTCTAGGAAACGTTCCATTTGGTACCTGATGTTTTTATTTCTTAAGGATCAGCGAGTGAACATGATTCTTAACTTCTTCCTACTCCAAGGACTCTGAGATACTTTATAGACTACCTTGTTCATAATTTCTTGAATTAGGAAGAGATACCCAAGACTCAGCTTTCAGCTGCGTTTCCTAATTTAGAGATGCATGGTTATGTTCACTGTCTCTCTAGCCCAATGAATCTGCCATTATACCATGCTCCATGCTAGAAACTTGAGAACAGAGAATATTCTCCTGGTATCACTGAACAATTCATCAAAATCTCAAGCAGCTGGAATGACTTAAAAATGTACACAGCACTTTGTACTTCAGACGGGGGTCTTAGGAAACTTTTTGCACAAGAATTGTGCAGTTAGCATTCAACTGTCTGTCCTTATTTTGACACAACTCCTAACAGGAACCATGAATTTCAGCTTCAAGTTGGCAGATGCTTAGCTGAGGTATCACATCACTGACCACCTCCGTACTTCAGCCCTGTGAGTAAATCCCCTTTCTTAGACAACGTCATCATATTCTGTTATTCCTATATTACAAACAGACTTTCTGTTTCTCGACATATGAATTTGACTTTACTATAGTAATGATCTTTAAATGATTCTGATAATAGATTTACTGTTCCACTATTTTTTTTTTAATCTGGATGGCATTGCATTATATGCTAGGAGTATGTGTCTGTGAAAACCCAAAGAAACACCCATGCTGATGTGCTATTTTTTTCATTACCTTGAGATACACTACTTAGCTTCTGAGATATTCACAAAGTCAAGTTTAGACACAGATATTCTGCACCCCACCCATTTGTATTATCCCAGATGTAATGCCTAACATTTTAAATCAGTATTGATTCTACCAGGTGATGGTGACCATCATTTATTTGCTAGCAGTCCATAATATGGATAGGTCCAGATTTGTCTTAAATTCATCCATACAAAGCTAGTCATTAATACTGCTACAGCTACATGAAAACTGACCATTATTCTCACTCCTAAGAGATAGTTCTTCGGCATCAGGAACATGGGAAGGGGTAGTGTTGGACAGGGGGAGGATTACATTGCCACTACTTAAGGTGTATCTGTTACACGGATAAATGAAAAGATTTCAGTCTCCAGAAATAACAATCCAACATCTTTCACAAGCACTAAATTCAGTTGAATAAAAGCTAAAAAGCAGAAAATAGACTAACTTGAATTGCAAATGTAATCACAGATGCCAGATACTAACCTTAAAGCTTTCAAGGTGAAATTCACCCATCCCTGCACCATGCTGAGGATGGAGCGCAGTGCCCTGACTAGGCATTGTGGGAATGGGAGCCAGCCGCCCCAGCTGTGCACAGGATAAAAAGTTGCTGCAAAGCCCCTCTCATTCCCATTCTATTCATAAGCCAGTAGAAAAGCTGCATTTTTGTTCCTTCCCCCTATGTGGTCAGGAACACAGGATCTTCATAATCATGGAAATGGAGGCCTCTCCCTCCTCCTGTCAGGACAGCCAAACTGGCTACATGACTGAGAGTTATGTGACATGAAAAGTCAGGAGTCAAGGTGCTCATACCAGGGCTGCATCTTACCTTGTGGCAGATACATTGTGCTCTAAGGAATAAACAGGATGGATCTTCAATCATTCACAAACAGAGAACTAAACATTTCACTTCCAGCATGTGAAGCCACTTGTTTCAAGTAATGATCCCAAATAACCCCTTTCTTGCTTTTCCTTCTCTTTCTCTGTTTCACTCATATCTACTTGAGTGGCTCAAGCAGACTGCAGTGCAGCTAAGGATCAAACACTTAAAGCTTTACTTTCAAGCATCAGGCACTAGACATGCTTATTAATATTCACCAGATAATTTCCTACTTTGCTGATAAAAGTTCTCTCAAAAGAGCTTTCTTTGGTGGAAAAAAAAATATAAAATAAAATCCATACACAGCAAATGAGCAAGTAACCACTATGAATTATTTGAAGGCAACCATATGCAACAATGACCTTGAGAACCAAGTGTCTGTGAACATTCATTTAATCCTGCTCCTTCTGCAACCAACGTTTAGTGGATGCTGATGATCTACGACATATGCAGCAAGACTGAATCATCAATCCTTTCCATGCAGGCAGGTATATGTGAGTGCATCTACCAGAAAACAACAGCTTCCACAGACGATGCTAGAGTCTAAATAAGATTGGAGAATACCCTCTGACCGTCAGTGATATTTTTTCACAAACCAAAACTAGAAGACTGACATATTAACTAGATATGACACTGTTAAACAAAAAGTGGAACTATTCAGAGGTTAATACAATGTGTCATTCTCAGATGCTTTTAGGCCTTTATGCCCCAAATGATTAAATTCTATCATCCAAATACCTTTCCAAGCTGAACACCATTGCCCCCCCAAAACAACCAAGTTACTCTGTGAACCTTGTTTTCAACTACCACGATAAAAGGCTTGATATCTGAAAGCAGATTTCTGGCATTATACTTGCAGTATTGTGCTGGTTTTGGCTGGGATAGCGTTAATCTTCTTCACAGTAGCTGGTACGGGGCTGTGTTTTGGATTTGTGCTGGAAACAGTGTTGATAACCCAGGGATGTTTCGGTTACTGCTGAGCAGTGCTCACCCAGAGCCAAGGGCTTTTCTGCTCCTCACCCCACCCCACCAGCCAGTGGCTGGGGGGGCACAAGGAGTTGGGAGGGGACACAGCTGGGACAGCTGACCCCGACTGGCCAGAGGGATATTCCAGACCGTATGATGTCATGATCAGCATAAAAAGCTGGGGGGAAGAAGAAGGAAGGGGGGACACCTTTGGAGTGATGGCGTTTGTCTTCCCAAGTAACTGTGATGGAGCCCTGCTCTCCTGGAGATGGCTGAACACCTGCCTGCCCATGGGAAGTGGGGAATGAATTCCTTGTTTTGCTTTGCCTGCCTGCGTGGCTTTTGCTTTAGCTATTAAACTGTCTTTACCTCAACACACGAGTTTTCTCACTCTTACCCTTCCGATTCTCTCCCCCATCCCACCAGGGGGAGGGAGGAAGCGGCTGTGTGGGGCTTCGTTGCCGGCTGGGGTTAAACCACCACAAGCATTCAAACAGATCAGCTGATACAAGTATCTTAAGGCACTTTTTTGCATGTATAGGTTCAGAATAAATGTGCTGGGGTTTGGGAAGGTTCTGACTAAGCGTCAAACTATAAGCAACAGACACTTGTCTCTCTCACAGGTAACAAAAAATTCTACTTGTCAGTGAGTGGAAAATAAAGATTCAAAAGTACCAAATAAACCAACTGAAAAAGTGAGAAACCATGCCTTTTTCCTCTCCTGTCCCCTTTTTATTAAGTACTATGCAAACATCAGAAGTAGCCAACAGACAAGTTGATGAGCAAGAGAACAAGGAGGATTAACTGCAATAAAAAGGAAGAACATGGAAAACTTCAGAACCACACAGTATTGCAGGTGTATTTGCAAATCTTGTACCAACAAGTCCTTACTGTTGGAGAATATGTGCATATTATCAAAGCTAAGCAAAGCAAGATAACCCTCCCCCCTTCGCCAAAGGGTATGTGTTATCTAGTCACACCAAGTGGTCCTTCTGCTGAAGAGATGAATTTTGTAACATTAATTTTATAAATATATTTAATAATGCAATGTTGAGGAAATACATGCAAAGCTATAAACAAAACCAAAGAAACTAAGGATGCTTGAGTATCTTTTACTTAATTCCATATGTTGTGTTATAACACTTATATAAAAGTGTGCAGGTGTTAAAATTATGTAGGATATTTAAAAATGATGTCTTTGTTGAAAACTGCAGGTGAAATACGTGCCTTTACTAAGAAAAGCTGCTGCATTTTTTGTAATGGCTTTTCTTATCTGAAATAGTACAGCAGACTAGAGTGGCAGAGAGGAATGAAGAATACTTTAAAATAAAGCAGCAATTCTAAATAGCTTATTATTAATAATAATAAATGGTTAACAGGAATTGCCTTTATAAATTAATGATTATGTGATGCATTTGATATGTTGTGAGAAAACAATTGTACATTAACTGTTATTCCATTTGTAAGTGGGTTGTACAAGTTTTAATAGCAACCATTCTATAAAGCATTTCAAAATCATGTCAAAAAACGGGGGGGTTACCTAAAAAAAAAAAAAAAAAAAGCCACCCTCTACACACGAAAATTCTGACAGTTCAAATGAAGATAACATTTAGGGAGCTACGAGCAAACTACAAAAAAACATTCATCCACATTCATAGAGAATCAGCAACCTGGTTTGCCGACAAAAATAGGAATTTTGCGGTGGGATTTGAAGGACTACAACAGGTTTGTTCTGAAAATCCATAAAGAGGTCTTTCTAAAGCAAAGGAGAAACATGAATTTTCACAACTGAAAATAGTAAGAGTTATGAAAGATGGTTTTATGGGTGAAGGGGGGGGAGATCATTGATACATGACAGACCGGGGATGGTCCCTGAAGGGCACTGAAAGTATCAAACCGCTAATGAAAGATGGTAGAAGATAATCAGTGGAGAGATATACAGAAAAAGTAGATAATCAAAACAATCAATGTTCTCTGAAGCAACATCCTAGAGCGATCACAGTGAATAAGTCAAACAGTCGAATTCAAGGAAGTGACCATGATAATAATCAAGTTGTTAGGTAAGAGCCCAGACTGGAGTTTAGTGTCAAGGAGTAAGCATTACACTACTTTGCACACACTATGCGGAAACTGCCTGCAAAATTTAGCCATAGTCTGGGAAACCCAAGGCTTCTGAGACATGTCTGAGTCAACAAGGAAATCAGATTCACAGAAGCATTGCCGATGTCCACATGACTAAGATCAGAAACAGAAAAAAACGCTCAGGAGACAAACAGAAGTACAATCCCTCCCTGAAACACAGTAAGTTCAAGGATAAGAGATCTCCAGCTGGAGATAGTAGGGACAGACTAATACCATTTGGACAGGAGAAAAATAGATCTTCCCTTAATTTGTGTTTGTGAATAAAATTACCCCAAGAGGAAAAAAGAGGGGAGAAATGAAGACAGAAAACAGAGATGCACCAATGAGAGTGCCACAGAAAGCTGGAAGGGACATTAAAGGGAATTTCCTTGTCCTCCAAAGGATCTATCAAGACTGGCTATAGGTGTAGCAGAGAACCAGAAGAAAAAAGATTTGGAAAAAAAGAAAGAACAGTCAGTTGTGCTCAAAGCGACTGACAGGTCATGGAGGACCACACTTGGTTTGGAAGGAGTTAAAGATTACTTTAGCAAAACTTAATCTCAGGAAATGAAACTTCTGAATAGAGAGGGCCAAGGATAACGTCTGAGGAAAGGTGCTTCAGAGCACATACGTGAATTCAGCTTAACTACAAAAGGGAGAAATGTGGGATGTTGGGGATATAGCTAGAGAGTTAACTGGGATAGAGGAAAGTGCTGCTGTTTTTAAAGGCTGGTGTTTGCTTCTTTGTCCATGAAATGAGCAACAAAGTAGACTTTTACAGTAAAAGAGAAGAGCCAAAAAGAGAAAAATTAAAGGGAGAAGCGAGCACAAGGAACGTGAGAGAAATTTAGATGACTGAAGGAAAGTGATGGAATTAAGGAGAACATACAAGAAACTTCAGTATCTGCACTTACCAAGAATGAGAACAGAGCTCCGAGAGGGAGGAAGCTCATATCAGACTTCATATGTAACTTTATTGGCACTCACTTTCAAAGCTTCAGTATCAAGAACAGATAAAAGCAATATAGAGAAATCTGCTATAGCAATAGTAATTGCTACAAAAAGGACTGCCAGCAAGTAAAATTAACAGTGGCACCTGAACTGCAGAATAAATTATATATTGAAGTGTTTGAGAATTTTTTTTAGGCAGAACCTTTCCCTGGGGAGAGCAGTATTACATAGTCCTTACAGAGAAAACTGGCGTAATTTCTCTACCAGTGCTCCCAGGCAGATGCTCTGCTATTCTTCTACACCATAGGTATTATTATCATTGTTAACATTCCTATTGTTTACACATCTTTTTTTTTTAAGCATCCAGCGACCTTAACCACGTTGAGTTCCTTCTCACTGGAACAGACTGAATGCAACAGTCCTCTCCCAAAGACTTTGTTCTGTTGATGTTGAATAGAAAACATGAAATGAGAGGCAAAGAAGAAAAGCAAATGAGATGAGTATGGCAAAACAAAGCATAGGGTGTACAGAACCCTCAAGCACCAAAAGCAGAAACTACTCTCTTCTGTTTGCCTACCATCATCAGGTTTCAATTTACTAGGAAGATCCTGGGAAATGATAGCCTTGAGGTAGCAGCTGAAGGAAGGTAAGATGGTTTCCTCGTGACTCCACATTTTTCCATAGAGCTCTCTCCTATACAAAAGGCAACACCAGAGAAGAAAATAAAAGTGCCAGGTCAAGAAAAGACAGAAGATGGCCCTCTCAGCGGTGAACAGAAGGGGACAGGTGCTGAGATGATCTATGTGCTTGTTCCAGTTCCTTCCCACCCAGTGGCAGAGCTCCAGGACACTCCTAACAGAAGGGATGCAATGCTTTGGCTAGATGAACTGCACAAAGTCTAGGGCTATCAGGCAGTACTGCAGGAGTAATGTTTGGGTTAGACCTTGCAGACAGACCACAGTGTCATGGTCAAAGTCCAAGGGCATCAGCACGACTCACATTACCCTCTCACTGACTCCAATCCTGTTTGAGTTGCTTAAATTGCCTCAGCAATTATTAGTGTCCATTTCCATCTACATTTGAGACTGAGAACTAGAGACGTCAAGAAATTGTGTTGAACTTGCAATCAAATTCGTACATTTATATTCTGTCATAAATTCACATCTCAGAACAGAGAGTACTTTGTAAGAACAGAACCAATTTCTGTCCCTCTAATGCCCTAATGTAATCAGCCCTATTGCTTAAAGGAACTTAGAGGCTTCAAGACAACATACTCCGGTCAGGGGAACCAAAGTAATTCACCAACGAATTACAGCAAGTCCCAGGTGCACTGGCCCTGTTCCATTCAGTAATGCCAGTAAAGCATCATTTGTAGCTGTGTTCACCAGTCCCCATTCTTGCAAACAAAGATGACCAGCCACTCGTGCTGTATATTACTGTTCCTCCAGACCAACTCTACTCCATCACTAGCAAAGGACTCCTGAGCTGAAGGTAGTAAAGAAGAGATAATAAATACAGCATTTGAGAATGAAATTCTGAATGCACCAACAAGCAGAAATACAAATTTGTGTAAATCATCATGTCAGTCCTTTGAAACAGAAAAAAACACTGTCATAGGTGGACAATCATAGTCTCTTAGGCTTAATTGTTCATCATATAGTACTGAGAGAGAGTATTTTTTTCTTACATGTACTGCAATGACTGGAGGCTGCCCAAAGAAGCTTAACTAATTTCAACTGAGCCCAAAACAATTAAGAGTACCCTAATTCTGCCTTAAACTGCCTTTTCATTTAGATGAACCCTTTTGTTTTTAATAAGGTGCACACAGAACACCGAGCAGCAATGTTAAGAGTCTAATTGCTGAGCATTTATTGAAAGGATTGCAATATATTGTAAAAAGTAGAGTGAAAGTAATTCCAGATGAAAAGATGATGAAAAGCTCTTCCTTTTTACAGACTCCATTTTGCCACAAAAATATCTTCAAATGTAAGGGAAATTTCTTTTGTCCAGACTTTGAAGTCTTCTCCCTACTAAATGTGAAATCATTCACAAAGGATTCACACTGAAATCAACAAAGAGTAGTGATTAATGGTTCATGCTGTACCTAGAAGTTGGGTTCCTCAGGGGTCCATCTTGGGACCTATCCTGTGTAATAGCTTTATCAATGACCTGGAGATGAGGCAAACTGCACCCTCACTGTCAGGCCCCTTATTAAGGGTTTTGCTGCCTATGCTCGAGGCCAGCACTGATAAGGTGCAGCTACTTAACTTTACAGAAAGAGCTGTGAGAAAGAGAGCCATGAGAAGCCTCACTGGGTATCTTCCCCCAACACTCTTTACAAAAAGAGAGAAATTAAATGTAAAATTCTAGCACAAAACTCAAAATGTTGAGATATATTTATCTTTTTCTAAGTAGTAAAATACTGCAACAAAAAAAAAATAAATCAGGAATTAAAAGCTTGCTAAATTGATAAAAAGTCCTAATATCACTGGAGTTTATCACAGGATATGTCGCAGCACAGAAAATTAAGGAGGGAGAGACTAGAATAGGCTGCTTTGACATGTTTGAATGCATAGCATGTCTTCTGGGATATTATATAGAGTGTAAACACCGTATGATTGAGATGTACTGGGGATCATGCTCTCAAGATTAACAAGAAGGTCTAAGGCAGATAAAGAACTCCACTGTATGGCACAGTTCAGCAGTGTTAGAAAGATGGAAGGATTATCAGGATGGATTAGCTCAAAAATTAGACTGTAAAAGAAAACACCCAGGCACTTCACATATTTGCAGAACCCCAGGTTCAAAGAAGCAGTAATGGAACATGAAAACCTATCAGCCTCAAATTCTGTCACGTATAGGCTTTCTGTCACCAGTGCACATCACATACTTGCAATTGATTATAAATACCAGCAAAACACCAAAATAACTATTTTAGCATTATTTGAAAAAACATCCCTTCAAGTTTAGATACCCTTTGGAACCAAAACTGTTCCAGAAATCGGTACATGTACTGCTAACAGAAGTGACAGGAATCAAACTCATCCTCAGTGACATTACGTTACATGGCAGGAGCAGAGAAGAAAATGACAAAAGCCTAATGAAACAAGAACACAATCTATGAATTTTCATGCAAAATGTCAATCGGTATACACCAAACAAGTTACTTTGGTCATGTCTTCAAAAGAGGAGACATCAAGTTTGATTGAAAAAAACCTATCAGTTACAAACACCATACCAAGATCTGCAGAAATCAAAGCACTCTCATGAGAGAGACGTGTGATAAGTAATACTACAGACACTATAATAAAGTACACTTTAACTGATGTACCATCTCTCCCGGTAGTACAGAAACAAAAATCCCCTGCTGGATTTTCATTCCAACAAGCACTTTAAATTTAGAGTGAGATACAAAGTAAATAAATGATTTGATCAAGATTGTAAAAGAATAATGTGGAAGAGCACAAATGTGAATGCAAGTCTTGGCCAGATACTCAGAATTTGGTTTCCTTCTTCCTGCCATGCTCAAATTGAGAAAAGCAATCAACACATAGCATATATAGGAATTCAACAAGATTAAATTACACAAATGGTCAGCAGGTAGTAATCCTACCATCAAAAATCCCTTTGCTGTAATGAACGAAGAGGAACTTGTACAAGCAAAGTTGTAGGTACACAAATAGAAGTCCTAACCTAGAAGTAGTTGTATGTTCCACTGGTGTGCTAAGGAAGAGCCTCATGATTTGGTCGTGTCTTCTCCCCTTAAAAAAATTACATCCTTAAAAAAAAAAAAAAATTTAAAATGCCTAATTCTTGTGACTATTTAGCAAATAAAAAAGTCCACGCTGCAAGCAGGTAGCTTTTCTTAGTGTCCTTTTACACTCCTTTCCACCTCGAGCTCTGCATTAGATCCATAATAAAATGGGCTTTTAAGGAGCAAAGTGTAAGGCTTTAGATGCAGTAGATAATCTCAGTTGGGTTTTTTCTACAAATTCCCTAACGATCTTACCAAAAGTTCTGCAAATGCTGTAAGGGCAAAGGATTGCTGATAGTTAATCCTTTTTCTGATTAACATAATCCCATGTGATTTTTGTTTCAGTGTAACTACAATTGCTACATGTTATCACACTAGCAACATCTATCAACACTTAACTTTGTACTAGGTGATTAAGAGCATCAGTGAAAGTTTTCATCTATCTCCAAACAACCCAAGTCACATTTGTCCATGTATTGAAGGCCCAAATATTTTTTATTAATGGTCTTCTGTATGCAAAGTTCAGGCTGATTACCAAAATCATAAATACAAAGGCACATTTTAAAAGCATGAATACTCATTTTCAAAACAATGATGACAGACAAATATTTCTGAGATTATATGTCACAGGGAGCTTTGGCTCGGGATGCCAGGTTTAGCTCCATTCTCACCTCAATCCACAGTGAAGCTCCCCTGGGTATAAGGAGGAGCATACATATGTGATCTACAATCCATACCTCTGAGTTTAGAAAAAAATTAAAATCACATCTTTGCATTCTGAAAATAAACAGAATATATCAACCTGCAGAAGCTCTGAAATGCCTAGGCTGTAATAATCTTCCACTGTGATGTACTGATGATAAAATGCTTTTCTGATTAAAAAAATAATTCTAATTTAAAAGGACATACTACTTTGTACATTGCATATTATAAGGTATGCCTCAGAAGTGTTTATCAAACAACATGTCACACAGTTCTAAACCAATTCTTCATGCGTATGAAAATCTGCCTCATTTATAGTCTTTGAAGTGAACCCTAAGGGAATATTCGCATACATACACTAATGCTGATTATTTTATCAGCCACAGGAGCAAAAAGTGCTTTATCACAAAGACACCAATTAATGCAAAAACAAAAAGCCCTTCACTTTTATGTCTGATGTTGAAAGAAACTCAGTTACAAAATAATTAATGGGAAATGTAGCTTCTGTAATACACATTGTGAATATATGCTCCCTGATGCTTTGTAAAAAAAAGTGCTCCACTAGGATTACAAAGGAAATATGTATTTTGTTTTTCTTTTCTGCCACTAAGTATTGTATGCATATCATCATCCTTTCATGTGCCATACACAGCTGCACAGCTTTTTATGAAACACACAACCTACGGAGTAAATAATATTGCAAGTCATGAAAGTTGTGGTCAATAAAAAAGCTGTTGTAATGCTGAACCAATTATTCAGTTTTATCCTAGAAACCCATATTGACATTTTGCTATTTGTCTGCAAGAGTCAACTTTTATCTCAAAACAGGCAAAGCGCTCAAGAAAAAAAAAAAAAAGAAAACAAGAAAAAGTTCCTGAAAAGTCAGTGTAGTTTCTGTTTTATTTACCGCTACTTAGATTTTTTTAAATGGCTGCTTAAATTGCCCTCACTTAGGATTTTTCTGGAGTGTGATCTGCCCTGAAACCATCAGCCCAAGGACAGTAAACTATTGCAAATTGAAAATTAGATTCATATCAACATAGCTCAGCCAAACTTGTAAGTTTGTCAAGGGAATGCTGTGTCATGCTGCTTGGTTTGCTGGAGAAGTATTGACCACGCGCGTAACAAAGTAATAATTTGAACAGTTCTTGGCAATTTGTCTTGGGAAAACATAAGAGACTAGCAAAAGTTACAGTAAAGCGCTTCACTTTTCCTACCAGAAATCAGCGCGTACCCAGGTCTGCCTCATCGACATGAAGCTCCAGTGGCAGTGATGAACTTTTGAAAACTTCATACCGGTTTTAACACACATTTGTATTTGTGGCCTAGGCTCCAACCAGGCCAAAGTGCCCTTGTGCCAGAGTCTGCACATCCCGGTCTTGCTCCAAAGAGCTCACAGCCTGAGAGTTAAGTCACCTTTGCCCAATTTACGCTTCTGTTTATGCCCGGAGGAAGCCTGGGGTACTTGCTGGGTCTGCAAAAAATGAATGCCCCCTCCGTCCCAAGCTGCTTCAACTGGTAGAAGTACAAAAGGTGTGCCGACATGGCACACGGACAACAGCCAGAAGATCCTGTTGCTGCAGTAATTACTGGGGCAGGACTCCGGGCTGCAGCCTCCAGGACAGAAGGATCTCTCGCAGACAACTGATTTGAACCTTACAGGGCAGCTCTGCATTGCACACACCGTCAATCCAGTCTCAGTAAATAGGATGTGGAATTGCTTGGCATTTGGGCAGTACCGTACCCATGGCTCCCAGAATGGTGACGATGCTCCTACATGTAGCCGGTCCCAACTCTCACTTCAGCTGCTAGTGAGTGAAAGCTGTTCCCTGAAGGAGTACCTCGGTGATACTGAGCTCCTATTCTTATTCACAAACATAATGGACTTGAGATGTCCATGGATTTTTTACCACTGGGAAAAACAAAAACAAAAAACCCAAACCAAACCAAAAGCCAAACCAACAACAAACCTTCCTCCTCCTCTCGTGCCAAAATAAATAGGCAGACTGACATCTTTAGGCTCTGATCTCCTCACGTCTCCATGTCCTTCCTCCATTCCCCAAAGTTCAATACTTTGATCTCAACAAGCGCTAAAGCAGGACCACTACTAACACTACCCAGGGAGCTACGTAGATGTCCACAGACTTTCTTGTGCTGGCGGGAAAACCACTGGTTTCAGGACTTTTTTTGGTTTGGTTTTTTTCCTGGTGCAGGCCTAGGATATTCACATTTTATAGAGAGAGCCCTTAGCAATAATCTGTGTCAGAACTACTGATCTGTACATATCCAAGTTGGAAGAAGCCTGCTCTCTGAACCAGCATGCCTTCAGCTGATTTACAAACAAGTTCGCAAGGCTGGCAAAGTTAATTAAAGTTAATAGAAAATTTTAAAGCAAAAAGAAAAAAATAGAGTACTAAGAAAAATTAATTAAAAAATGGTCTATCATCTGAAAGCTGCAGAAGGGGCTGCATTCTCACAGGGGATAGAAATGACTGCCATTTTATACTTTAACTTCTTCCAGACAGTGCAGCACAACAGACTAATCAACTGTGTCTGTGTAATATCTTCAGACTAATGATTGGGCTTAGGTTGCCAGCTAGGGATTTCCTCATTCATTACTTTCAACGTATCTACCAAGTCTCAAAACACTGCAGACTTTTTTTAGCTTCTCATCTTCTGCAGAAAGGAAGAAAAGTTCTCTGATTATAGCTCAGCACAGCATCAGATGTCTTTTCCTTCCTCGGTTTTACTCTACTCCTCCTCCGAGAATTTTAGCATTTCATCAACACTGTGTGTGCCTTTATCGTCCATCTGCGTGAGGCAGGTGTCCACAGTACGCAGAAGAGAAGCAATTCGCTAATATTTGTAAAACGCTTTCAGATATCCATATGCAAGGTAACATAAAACACAAAGCTCTTATGACGCTATTTGCAACTTTTTGCTTTCACAGAAGGGTATACGTAAAGGATCATTCTGCGTAGGCATAAAAGCTATGATTAAATACACAGGATGCATTTGCAAGATTTTTTTTCTTGTTTTTATGTGCACGCACTCAAATGAGGTATTAGTGCTGAGAATCGGGAGATCCAGAATTTATCACTGGCCCTTCCAACAATATTTTTTTTTAAGCTATGGACAAGTCACTTCTGTTTGCTGGAATTTATCTTCCTGGGAAATGGAAGCACTACCTTGTGGAGCCGATGCAAAATCAGATTCACAAACACAGTCTTGATTTTTTTAAGATACAAAGTATTAATGTTTTGAAGCCATAGATCTGTTAAGTCCTGACTCCATGTGCTGCATGAAAATTGACCACAGAAATTAAATGACCTTAGAAAGGATCTGCACATTCTTAGTTCCTCGGAGAATCAGGCTGTCCTTGTTTTAGGATATGATACAGATTTGCTTAACAGGGATACGGAGTCATCATTTCTGGCCCCCCCCCCCCCCCTTTTTTTTTTTTTTTAATAATTTCAATCTAGATTTAAAAAAAAAAAAAAAACAACACAACAAAAAAGACAAAAAAGCCCAACTACTGAACATGCCCAATATTGGTCATTACTTTCTACTGCTTCTGGACTGCTAGTCTGGGGGCTGCCTTGATTCTGTCCAACTTGAGCGCTGACTTGCTTACAATTTCCAGCAAGCCCTAGTGAAAAGGCAGTTTTGGAAAGCACAAGAACAGTTTGTGATCATCATCTGCATACTGATAAGAAAGAGTTAAGATACTGCCAGGCCCAGTTAGAAGTTTTCTTCAATAACCACTAGCATAAATCAATTCAATCCAATCAGACCTGAAGGAGAGACTAACTTCATTCCCTGTCTTCATGATTCAAAAGGTTAAGAGAAACCAAACACCTTTTCTTTCACCAGAGAAAGAGAAGAAACTTTTCTTTCAGGACTTTTCAGCTACTTTGCCTCATCAATTTCTCAACTTTCATTTTTTCAAGGGATTCTCCTCAAATCCAGGGATTTTCTAACATTTCTACCATAAACATTCTATTATTCTAACCAATAAAATATTGAAGGACTGTGTACTTCCCTTCTACTTCCACCATCCATGGTGAAAGAAAAGGGGAACTGAGGTAGTTAATATGATGCAATCTTAACTCCCCTCTTCCAGCTAACATCAGGATAATAAGTGACAAATCAATTGTAAAGCTAAATTGTTATTAGTCACCAGAGCTGAGCCCCCCTTGCTCCAGTATTCTGGCCTTAATCTACTTGACGTGTGAGTTAATACTGCTTAAGTATAATCACCAATACTAAATTTTTAGGTAATTTGCAGTTAAATCAAAATTTGATTACCCCAAAAGTTCACTTCATGCTACCCACCACTTTCAGTAATGCTCATTCACTGGAAAATAAACAGAAATAGTGCAAGAGGTTCCGCAACAGTCAAAATAAATTAGTCAACTAGAATTAAAGAACTAGTTACAGGTAAGTTTTTGCAACAATTAATAGGCTGTAAAGAAGCACCAATCTTCCACAAGGATTGAATTAGTTTTAAGAAGGATTAAGACGGCTATTTCTATAGAACACAAAGTGAAATTTTGTCACTTGCAGAAAGGAATCTCTTATTTCAACACTGAACTGAAAACATCACATCAATAACGAATGTTGTACTTCTCTGGCACCAAAATGCCAGCCAAATTCTTGACAATGCTGGGAAGAATATGGATGCTGTCAGAGCATTTATTTTTCAAATTTCTATGAGCAATTTCCATACGAATCAATTTTCTAACTCTGGGCAACAACAATGCATAATTTCTTGAAAATACATATACAACATTTCATTGATAAACAGCAAGGAAATATAAAGAGGTTTCATATGTTTACACAAACATACTGCCTGGTATACTCATTAGTTCAAGTCATCAGATGACCTATATGCCATGCTGTAAAGGTCAAAGTAGGAGAAAAAGGGGAAAAAAATAAAGAGAGATAATTGGAGGGGGGGGGGGGGGGGGACACGACCCAAACCCAAACCAATTTCATATCAATATGTACTTACTAACTAGGACTGTACATGCCAGAACTAAAGAATACACTGGATTACTGTCCCAGTAAACATGTACCACCCTAAAGCTGTCACCCAAGTTCTTTTTCTTTCTTCCTAATAATTCATTTTTCCTTTGCGTAAATGCTTTTCCTTTCCATCTCCCACCATTCCACCCAAAACACAATTATACGGGTGACCTAGCCTCTCTGGACCTGCATTTGTTTCTGTGGAAGGAATTTATGCAGGACTGATAAGAAACGCATTGAAGCACTTGAATTCATCTTTACTCCTTAATGTTACTAAAAAGACGTGTCTTCTACCTGTTGTTTTTTTCAGAAAATATGATTTTTAAAGCTCAAAATCACATGATCATATACCTGCAAGTAAACCAAAATGAAGTATGTTTTGTATTTCTCATTTACGTAAATAATAACATCAACTTCACTGTTGTTGATCAATGATATACAGAAAATTCAATCATCATCTGGAGGGAAGAATCAATACAGATTTTTTTTTTTTTTTTTAATTTGGAATAACGTGTCTCAAGACAGTATTTTCAACCAAGTGATATCTCAAGGAAGACTGACATGGCCAAATTCATCTGATAATAATACCCCCAAAAGCTACCATAACGTTAAGTAAGAAGTACGAGCATCTTGCCCATTGCAAGCACTTTGTCTGCTTCATAGAATAAGCAAATTCCAACTCCTTATTCTAAATTTAGATCATTAAGAAAGTTGCAGTATTTTAATCAGAGCAGAATAGCATTCCAGATCAAATTAAATCATTTGTATTGTTGCCAGACACTGAACTCCATAGTACTTTTACCGAATGAAATAATGGTTTTATACCATAGTGTTTACAAGAATCAGATGCATAAAACAAGAAATCATATTAATCGATTATGTTGCACTAGAAAATGAATCAAATACCAAGTGAAAAGTCTGCTTAACACGGTACACAGAGGAACAAAATATTATTATTATTTTGCTTTTACAGTCTTGTAGTGACAGTGCTATGTTTTCTAGTTAGAGTACTGTTAGAGTTTCAGATTGAGATAAAATTCTCAACTGATGTGAAGCCATCATAGCATGTACCTCTCCACTTTAGCAAAACTTACACATGTCAAGTTTCAGACTGAATTTTGCAGCCATCAGTAGACTGCCCATCTGCTGAAGAAAACCGTTACTTCCAAGTAGAGTGTTCTATATTAAAGTATAAATTACCTTTGAGCAGTTATTCTTGACCGGCTGATTGGGTGAGAGGAATATGCTATTAGCTTGTAACAGAAATCTTAAAATAAATGAGTTCAATTGCAAAACTACTTTAAATTCCAGCAGGACCGCATTTCAATGCTTTGTTGGTAATACTTAACCATTATCAGGAGCTCTATTCATGGACATCGCTAGAACAAAAAGATAGCCCTTGCCTCAGAGACTTCAAACCTCAGTTCAGGCCAAGGCACTATAAACTAAGAGACTATAATGAAAGGAAATATTGCGGCCCTTATAGTTCAACCTGTGTGGCAACCTTAGGAAAAAGGATTGGCAAAACTATCTAGGGTACTCTAAAGGTGAATAGATATTCTAGGAAAGGACATCTGTAGATGTTTCCATTTGAGACACTTGAGACACTTGATTTTTATTATTGTAGACCTGCCATTCTGTTTTAATGAATGTGTCTCTAAAGCTTGATTTATCATCAAAGCTTCACATCCGTCAAACTTATCCTTGGATCTGTTTCAGTACAAATTATTTGTGGAGTCTAGCTTGTTTAAAAGAAAAAAAGAAAAGATGAGTTAAAAGGGGGATAGATAGGTACTGGTCACCCTACTCCTTTCAACGGATATCCAATTAGATATGCATTATGTAAGCAGAAGCCTATGTAAGTATCTGAGTACAAACATCTTCACCCTCATAAAAATAAAGGTGCACAACCAGGAACCTCAGTTTTGCAAAAGTACTATTTTCCTTTGATTAGTCATAACTGCATTCCTGGCATATTTAACACAATTGTTCATTCAGATAAATTACCATTAATTTGAAAGCATAAGAGATTTGAATTCCATGAAGAAGGCTATAGGTCAAAATTAAATATGTATTGGCCTATTTCTGTTGTTTCTTTTATACTCAAATTGCTTAAGCATATACAAGTAATCTCAGGGAAAGGAGAAATAAAATAATTGAAGTATAAAAAAGCACACTGATATAAAGAAATTGAGTCCATTTCAATTACCTTTTTGACGGTCATTAACTAAAGTGAAGACATGAAGATTCTTTTAAGGGGCTAAGTGATACTGACCCATTAATTAAATGTACATCATTCCAGAATGGCAAAGCAGTTGACACAAAGGTGATGCCAACTTTGCCTTTTCTCTTGTATTAAGAACGTAATTACCAAATGTAAGTTCATGTAATTAGGTCTGTTGCCATGTTCATCAGATTTTACTGATATTAAAATCTAGGATATATCACTTGCTTAATACAAATAAAGTCATGCTTTCCAGCTAGTACTTCAAGAAACTTTGAACATTGTAAAGGTTCTTTAGGAGTTAGAGTATTCCAAACTAAATAATTTAACACATTTCTAAAAGTACCAGACAACGTTCTCTACAGTAAGTTAATCCACCTGTTACACTACCGGTGCACTAACGTGTTAGTTTGTGACTTCCAGAAACAGCATTAATAATGTGGAAGTGTGGACGGAGTCAAGCTCTAATACACGTTTTCAACTCCTGCGTATGTACATCATGCATAAACAAGATAAACACAAATCTACATAGAGAACAAATGCGTTTCTGATAAAATCTGGGAAGTTGGTTGACACGCTATCAAATGCTGTCTAGATCTTTGGCAGGCATGTACTTTCATAGAACTCTAATCTTATTATTTTAAACCTGAAACCTTTCACATCAATGTGCCTTACACATCAAGACTCCAGTCCAAAGCATCCTGTGACTGAAGACAGCCCTTGCGTTACCCCAGCAGACCTTTGGACTGGCCATTATAAATATAATGCAGCCAATGACTGGATTAATTCTGCAGACCTGCAGGCATTACCGTAACCTTATTATAGCGTGTCTTACAATAGCAACACCTCAGTGTTTGTGTTTCCCACCCAGCTGCAACTACTGCATAAGCATTTTACAGGGCAGTGTTGCAGCACGACAAATCTTGCAAGCCTTGCACTGCAGGAAGGGTTTGCAGACTACATTCTGTGCAACCCACTGGCGTGCACAGCAGCCACGGTCCTGCTTCTTCACCCATCTACCAATCTTTAGACCATCAGTACTTTCCAGCCATGAAGTAAGAGCTGGCTAATAGGCAGCTATGCTGTGTATGGGCCAGGGGGCAATGAGTCAGCATAGGAATCCAGGTAGATTAATTGTGCAGCTTGCTTTGTTCCTCTATTCTGTGTGTATTCATGCAAACCCATCTTTAGGAGCCTTAAATAAACACCTGATTAAGAGAAACTAAAAGTGGAAACTAAAGGTGGAACAAGGCCCTTGCCCAAGGTGCTGCGAAAAACAAGGCTCAACAAAGGAATGAAAAAGATACTTCCCAAAATACTGTAACCACAAAAAGGCACTACAGCGTGTACTTCTCAAGAGACTTTTCTAAATAAGAACAGGTAGGTGAAACTAATATTTTACCCACCAAAGTTGCAGACATTCAAATTGAATAATTCCCAGCTCCCTCAAGGAAAAGAAAAGAAAAAGAAAAAGAAAAAAAGCAATATCTAACTTCAGGTTCTTCCAATAATTTCTTCATCTTTGGAAAAGTCACACATTTATACAAAACATATATTTAGTTTTCATCTTTCTTTAATGGAATTTTCTGTGAAAGCTAGTGGAGCTGGAAAATAGAAGCAATTTCCATAAATTTACTTCTGCTTCTTTCAAAAACAAACAAAGCAATATTTTTTCTTCTTGTTATATATAATTTTCTCTCTTGGCTATCTAATTTAATTTATATAACTATTTTTATAAGTTCTTTTTCTCTTCATGTTGTAAGAAAATGGAAAATCTATTGTTTTGCTGTATAGCCTCTCTTAAAAGCTCTTATTGTTGTGTTAAATCAATGCGTATCGAGGCTAATCTGTGTAAGTGGATTTTCTCTCTCTTATGCTCCTATCCTTTTCCTCTCTCTCTGTTACAGCTCACTGATCAACTTCATGATGAGAAAGGTAAACTGCAGAAGAACACAGCCTTGTCCACTCAACATCCCAAGGGTTTTTACATTTCACACAATCACTATGCAGAAACAGAGCAAGGAACATGCTGCTCTTACTAATAAGAATATCTTTGTCAGTTCAAGGTCAAGACGTGCTTGCTTCAAAGGTAATCTGGAATAGCAAACATCTACTGCACCAGCCTCTGAAGTTTATCTCAGAAAAGAAGTTCATACAGCTGAAGAGTTTAAAAGACTAAGAAGGGACCAAGGCATTGACATGTCTGTGATGACGCAAACTGCCTAATGCCATGCTTACCATTCCTCCTCTTGCTTTTTACATTCTCTCATGTTAAGTGACCCCACCTGCTCCCACAGCTCCAACTACCAGCACTCCACAGACAACTTCTAAGCTCCATTTTTCTTTCTGTAACATAAACCCCTGCAAGCAAACCAGCTGAAAAAAATCATTGGCATTACAGAAAGGGAAAAGACTAGACATGCTGTTCGGTAGGTTAAAAGACAGCAACTATGGGAACGGGTGTTCTATCATCCCAGTAAGTCCATCCTCTTTTTGTTTACAAAAGTGACATATTAGGCTTGGAAAAAAAAAAAAAACAACAGCTATGATTTCTATTTACAAACAGTGGGAAGGAAACAGATATTAAAGAAGGTGGCTTTTCATACTTGGATAGCATTATTTAAAATGGCAAAACTAAACTGAGTGGAAATGAGAAGTATCCAATGCACTGTGACTCACCAGTACCACATATTGCCATCACTGGGAATGAAGAGTTCTGGTTTAATCTTTAGGGCTTTTTCTCTGAATGAATTCGGAAATTTAGCAAAAAGAAACCTAGGCAATGAAAGGTCTGACTTTATCCTAAATATTTTTGCTTTTTATCATTAAAAAATTGGTCATATATGCCTTACACTCAAAAAGGTACTATCACATGTGTAAATTTAAGTGCATAAGTAACTGTAGTCAATACGTAAACATATGTGTTCAAAATCATGAACATGTTCAAATATTTTTCTAAATCAGTTCCTTAAACATTAATCCAGTGTCTTCTGGAGCACAGTGCTGATCTCAAATTATTCATGGACGAGTATCGGACTCAATACACTAAGAACACTCACACTTAACAGTCAATGTTTATCAGCATTTTTTTCTACAAGGCGTTCCACTAGAGAATATTTAAGTAAATGTCACGTGAACATAAAAAAAAGGCAATATTTAATATTTAAGAGGCAATCCTAACAAAACATAATTAGAGGGATTAGATGCCATTCATGCAGAGGCTTGTGTTATTTATTTCAACAGCAGCTATTCAATGTAATTCACCTAATCGGGTCTATAAGGTTATTTAACTAGCTTAAATTAGGAATTAAATTAATGCCATATTCTGTAATAAAAAGGCTTAATTAAATAATTAAGAGTTAACTCTTCTGAGCTGGTTAACAGCACTGAAGAAGAAAGAGTTTGTCTGACAGCTGAAAAATATGTTTTGGGGGCAGCAAACTAGGGAGAATATATATTTTAACTGATTAAACTCAGTACAGGGATCTAAATACTTACGACTGCTCTGGGAATGACACCGCTATTAATAATTCTCGAACTCCTCTGGAACGACTAAAGTATGCTCATTAAAGCAAAATGCTTATTAAGCAATCTTGAAAATGCAAATGGTGCTTCTCAAATGACATTTTCTTTACTCATTCAGTTTCATCCCCCTTGGGTTTTAATACAGGTAGCCACATCACTGTAGATGGAAAAAAACCCCAACACTTTATGCAAATATACTTTTCAATATTTGAAATTGCCTTTGCATTTTTTCCACTGCTTTTGTTATTGGAAAATAAGAAGTCAAAAGAACAGTGAAGAAATCTACTAGTCATCATTACAGCCAGTAAGGAAATTTCTAGTAAAATTATTTAATCAGAAAAATATCAAATTCATTAAAGCCTTTGTTTGGTGGTGTTCTGGGAGTCTGGAGAGTATTATTATTATTATACATAAATGTACATAAAAGTTTTGACCAGTATATATACAGAATGATGATTTTCATTTTATACCAGATGAACCAGCCCCTTGTATGTAATATTCACCCAGGGCAGGAATATTAATAAACTAGTGAATATTAATTTACATAAAGAAAAACAGCTTTAACAACCTTAATCAAGAGCAAGAAGACTATCTTGGTGGCTAGCAAATTTATCTGTCATATGCATAGGCTGTGGCAACCAGGCCAGGCTCATTCCTCGGGGAGGCGGGGGGGTGGAATTTTTATGTAAGAAACTTTCTGCAAACATTTATTTACTCAACAGATGCCTGATGTCAAAATACTCAAATCTTCAAGTTCTGATAATGATCTAGTTTACGTGATGATTTGACTGAGATTGCCCATCAAGTAAACTCCTGATCCCATACACAAATTATAACCATATTACTCTTCTTATCATCAACCACTTCTGTTCTTTTACCGACAGATTTTACAAAATAGCACCACTTGGGCAAAATTTGGCTTTTCAACCGAGGGTGGCCAGCTGACAGGCATTCTCCTAAAAATGCAGTCTGATTCACATTTCTGAACAAATTAGTATTCTTTCCCTTCCAGTATTGATCAGCATACACTTCATTTGTTAGCATTCGGAGGCCAAATTGTTGTCATTAATGCTGGACCCAGTTATTCCTCAAGTGCATTTTACTGAACTCCTTGCATTAACATTTAAGCAGCTTAGGGATCACCATCCCCAAGAGCACCAGCACTGAAATTCTGGAGACTGAACTCCCTCCTCTCGCCTCTTCCCACCCTGGCCCCAAACCCGTTCCCAAGAGATTGGCTTTTTCTGACAGTTACAAACCAATTATTTGCTCCTGGAGATGCAAATGAGAACGCACACACACACAAAACCATATCCCAAAAAACCCAACCCCAACACCCAGCCCCTCATTGCTCCCCCCCGGTCCCAAAACAGGGAATTAGGCCATATTTTAGGAGAACAAATCTCTGTTTTACACAAAGTAGTAAATGCAATGTCTCTTAAACACAAACCAACTGAGAAACAGCACTTAATTGAAAGAACAGATAATATACAGTAACAAACTAAACACTTGTAAACAATCTAATATAGGAGATATGCAATTATACACCTGTGTTTAAAGTAGAAAAAGGTCTCATTAAGTATGCTTGCACTGCTCACTCTTCTCCTCCTCATGTCCTCGTCCTCCCTGCCCTACTCCAGTTTCACCCCCACCTCCCACCTCCCGTTGGGATACTTGCCCCTACACTATCCAAAATGGAAGGCTGCTGATATTTCAAGATAATAGTTGAATTTAAGAAGAAAAGCTAAGCCAGGCAACAAAACTGACATTCAATTGACAGAAACATCATCTGTCTGTGAACCAGTAAACATCTTTATAGGAAAGTCTTACTCAGCCCTACCTCCAAACAAACAAACAAAGCAATCCAATGAACTGTAATGAAGTCTGGTATCTTATAGATTTGTGCCCTGCAGTTGATTGACCTCGCCACATATTGAAGATGTAAGCTCCAACTGAACCTCTTTCCAAGCCTAGGACGTTTATCTCACTTTTACTGGATAATCAAGTAGTACAGCAACTCTCTCATTAGGGCATGTTATCCACATGCTTATTTTAATGTGGTTTCATCTTTGAAACCTTTATGACACTGTCAAACATGGGCAAATAGATTCTTATGACCAAAATACATCTAAAAATTGCTAGTGACAGAAATACCATGTGACTGCAAAAATCTTGTTTCTCTGGGAAAACAGGCTAGAATTAGCAAACAAACATTGTTTCTACACATAAAATGGATTAAGCGTATCTTCAGCAGTAAGGTCATCTTAGGTTCTTTCTGATTCTCACAACTTTTCTTCACATTTACTCCATTAAATATTTCACATCCTATTAACACTCCAAAATTCATATAATCTAGCTCTTCAACTTGATCCGCCCCCACCTTTTTTAAGCTTTAACTACACCATAAACCCTAGTTTAAATTTATGCAAAAGATGCCAATTCTTGCTCAATCTCTACAGTTCTTAACATTTTTATGAGTTATAGAAATATTTCCTAACATTTCATTTCAATTTATGATCTTTTTAGCTACAATATTAAAGTCCAAAGTGAAAAAAAGAGACACATAATTCCTTTTTGTTCTTAAACAGTTTTTTAAATCTCTGTGAAAACCTTAGGCAGTATATTCAAGTTTTTCAGAAATAAAGGTATTTAAAATCTTTAAGAAATCTTAGATCAGCTACAACAATGTTGAACATGATCTGCAAAGCAAGAAATAGAAGACAAATAGCTACTACCTTTATGTACGGTCTGCATAATCTTACACCCAGCTTGATAAAGCCTGGCTGGCAACTTTTTTTCCTCATTTTCACAAAACCCCAACAGTTGCTTAAAAAACGAAATAAAATAAAATAAAATGTAAACCACATAGCAAGATTTTTAAATGAAAAATGAGCAAATCTCTATTTGCCTGATGATAGTCATAGTACATTTCAAATTAACTACCAGAAAGCCAAGAAAACGACATGTGGTAGAAAATTGTACACAGCAAAACTTCAAGGGAATGGGGAAAACTTGTCACAGTTTCACGAGAAAACTATAGGGAATGCTTTCCTAGTAAACAGGAGTAGCAAGTAAAGACTATTGAAGCTATTTGAAGCTACCTACACTGATCTTTAGCATAAATGTTGAAAAACAAAAAAAATCCCCATAGATAATCTTATCCTTCATTTAAGCAGAGCAAGGCAAATGATAAAGGAAACAAATTCAAATGTTTAGTTTTCATGAAAGCTGGAAAAACTAATTTTATGATGCATTTCCAGCTATTGAGGCTTTTTTGTCCCTTCACAGTTATATGGATTTTTTTTTTTCCCTTTTTAAAACCTTTTCTTTTGTTTTCAGATCACAATCACCGTATCTTAGGAAACAGAGGACTGTAAATCCAGTTCTCCTTGGGTGCCTAAATATACAGTTTAGGAAAAAAGCTACAGATCCAGTGACAGCTACGAAAAGTACAGAATATCCCATTGCTCCCTTTACAGAGATAGTACAACATATGGTTAGCGTGGGGCTTTTCTCATCAGCTCAGACTGACGCAAAATGATCCAGTTAGAGTCAATTTGCATGTATAATATCAGAGCAGAGCGTCTACAGATTCATAAGCCAAAAGAAAAAGTATTCACAACTTTGGGAAATGAAAACTTGGAGCTGCAGACAGCTTTAGCTGATCTTAAATCCCATACAGCTAGTAGCTAACTCTCAGTAAGGCATGCGGGGAATTAAACAGGCAATTCCCATCATTATCAAAGATTGCTGCTACTCAGAGTCTTTATATGCTGAAAACCTACCCTCTAGTGTTTACTAATAGCATCCATTTAGTACAGCAGGTGAAATGCTGATTACTTTATTTATGTCTTAGTCATTTCGAAAACCTCCCACTATGTTTATTTTGTATATCCTGCTTTTCTTCATCTGAAGATGAAGGCCACTGAAAAATCCTCAGGGATACAACAGGACCATGGCACAACAAATGAGCATCACAGCATGCATACATTTCAGGGCATCAGGGTGCAACACAAAAATCTTCTCAACAGTCCATTTATACACTGTGAACTAAATTCAGTCACTGTATTTGTATATGAAACTTCTACCTACCCCTGCAGGGCTGATATGTGCATACTCAAGAGTACACTTCAACCTTTGATTGCTTTACCATCCAGTTCATAATTTCACAGATAGAAAAATATGCCATTCAAACACTTTAGAAGCATTACATGAAGTAGGTGAAGAAATACTTTGATACATTAACATTTAATAAGTTGCTTTCCTGAACAAGGGCCAGATCCTGTACATTCTCCATTTCCTACTGAGAGAAAGTAATCTCAATTCGTTACTAGAGGAAAAATAAAATCTAAGTTATTCATTACTTCACGCCCTTCTGGCTCATGTGCTCTTGACACTTGCTTTCCTATTCTCTTACTAATGTTTAGACGTAAACAGCATTTTGTCAGGAATACATACTGATCACAGTTTTTGCACATAATGAGTAAGTTGACCTACACAGAGAAAAGAAAGGTGATGTTTTCAGTTTGATGTTGCCTCTTTCAATGCTGACTTACACTAGAAAAGGGAAAGGAATTCCTGATGCATTGTATGTAGTTCTTATTTCATTCTGCCTTATGAAGACAGGCATGCAATGACTGGAAAAAAAATATGCAAATTTAAACTCAAGAATTTTCCAGAGTATTCATCAGTATAATACCTTAAGCTTCTCTCAGATAAGACTTTCAGGGATTCTTACATAGTCTCTGGTCCTCCTCTCCTTTCCTTGATCATAAAAGCTAAGTTAAATGAGTCATAGCTCCAGCCATCCTTCTCAAAGACAACCCTCTTTGTACAGAAACACTTTTTTTTTTTTTTTTTTTAAAGCATCTGCAACACAGTACCTAGCTTCCCAACCAAAAACCTTACTGCTTACTTAAACAAATGTTTTTAGTAATAGATGCTGAGGTACAACTCAGATACAGCGGAGTTCCTTGTTTCCTCTCTTCTCTTCCCAAACTTTAAAGAATCTCATCAGCTTTTCCCACCTCCATCATCTCCACACACTTATCTGTCTTATAATAAAGTGGGAAAGACCTGCTTACCTACTAAACAGCTAGTTTGTAATCTGGCATGTTGCATAACAGAGCTCGGTTAGCAGACTCCTGTTCTCAGATGGCTAAAAAAATAACTTCACTGGCCTTCCTAAGCAGCATAGGAATCATGTAAAAGAAGATGTGATCAAATGAATACCTTTCAGGGACCATTTGCCACCAAACTTATTTTATAATTCATCTATTCTCTGATACCAGAGTTACACTATCCTGTAAGGTACAACTGTATTTCCAATGCACTACTTAAATGTTAATGGAGTGAAATTGCTCACATCCATATTTTAACAGGCTTAAGTACATCAGCTCGCTCACTTCTGCAATGAAACTTATCTCAAGATATGAGAAAAAGTCTACCAGAGAAATTCAACAGCGACATTAACTATGAACAAATTATAGAAGGTTGGTTATTTTAGTGGTGAGTTGGGGAAGAGGGGTGTTGGCATTTAGGGTTTAGGGGACTGTATGTTTTTTTATTTTTAATGTGACCACATTATGATTCACTACTCACTTCTAGCTCCTAACAGTCAAGTAGAAGATTGTGAAAGCTTATGCTTTTGAATATGTCTTGTGCTTTAGGCTACATGAAATGTTTTCCTCCCTCTCTAAATCCATTTTTTTTTAATGTATAAACACACCTGTTCTTCAGCTTACAGGTGATTTAATTAGACTAGATTATTTCAACCAATTAATGGTAAAATGTGTGGCATGTTTTGACATAGCTTGCGCATGTTGGGCTTTCAGATAGAACAGAATTGAGACACTTGTGGATGTTGAAGAGCCCATATACATATATCTCATATATATATATATATATAAAAAAATATGTAATATCAAACTCTGAGGCAACCATAGTCAACCAAAACTTGGACAAACACTTTTTAAACCCTCCAATACTACCAACCACAAACAAGTTTGCTATTTGAGTCATTGGCCTTTTCTTCATAGAGGCATTTGAGGCAGACAGTTGAACAACTGAGGCAAGGAAATAAATGGCTGACCACATCAGTAACAACACCAACAGCACAGGAAGAAGATGCGAATGATAGGTAGGAGAACGAACTTGAGGGAAAATTTACTGATTGAAAAAAAACAAAAAAAAACCAAAACAAAACAAAACAAAAAAAAAAACAAACAAAAAACATACAGTGATGGTAAAACTTCCTATTTTGCTTCTGTCATCCCTCAAAAGCAAACTAAGTTTGTAATCTCCAAAAAAATCAAGCCTATAGCCTATTGCATCCAGAGGAGGGCAAAAAAGCTGGTGAAAGGGCTGGAAGGAATGTCCTGTGAGGAGCAGCTAAGGACTTTGGGCTTGTCTAGTTTGGAGAGAAGGAGGCTGAGGGGCGACCTCCTTGCTCTCTACAGCTTCCTGAGGAGGGGACGCGGAGAGGGAGGCACTGATCTCTTCTCCCTGGCATCCAGCGGTAGGACGCATGGGAACGGTTCAAAGCTGCACCAGGGAAGGTTCAGACTGGACATGAGGAAGCATTTCTTTACCAAGAGGGTGGTCAAACACTGGAACGGGCTTCCTAGAGAGGCGGTCAATGCCCCAAGCCTGTCAGTGTTTGAGAGGCATTTGGACGATGCCCTTAACAACACGCTTTAACTTTTGGTCAGCCCTGAATTGCTCGAGCAGTCGGACTGGATGATCATTGTAGGTCCCTGCCAGCTGAAATACTCTATTCTATTCTGTAGATGCACTAGGTCTAATAAGCAACTAAAGACAGGAATCTACGATTTTACTACACAGCATCAATAACACCAGAGGTAAGGGTGGGCTGGGGAATTCTTTTTTGGATAAATATTGCAATTTTCTTAACCGTCTTACCTCATCAGCTTAGTCTCCTTGTGGTCCTTATTTTCTTTTGTGCTAAGCCAACAATTCCCATCACTCAATGGGAGTTGAATACAGCCAACTAGCTGTTCATATGGATGAAGGCCATTTGAGAAATGTATTTCAACTGCTAACGCACACAAGAAAAGGCAACATAAAATAGACATGCACTGCTACTAGAAGAAGAGTCACTTGACATCTCAGGTTCTCTTGAATGTAACACAGAATCTGACAATCTCCACCGACAGTGTGTCAAATGTGGAGAAGTAATTTTAGAGGAAATTTTGTTTAAACAGATCAGGTGATTATGGTGTGTTAAACAAGCGACGAGACAAGAGCCTCAGAAATTCATATTTAGAAGACAGAAAATGATACAGTAAGTCGCTCCATCCAATTCACATGGTATCTTACCAGAAATAATGGCAATAAGCGGTCATCTGGACAAGACAATTCAGAACATGGAAAGGGAAGAATAAAGACTTTATAAAAATAAGGAGGCCATCCAAATGACAGAATAGCCCACTCACTCAGCCTTGCTGTATAACAGCTCAGTGTGTTTTTAACTGTGTCTAGCACAAGGAACAAATTAATATTTTGAAGACAGAGTACACTGACAAAGTTCAGATCAGCTATGTGCTTCAGGGCACACCTAACAGATGAAGAAACTAACAGAGTAAAATTGTAGAGTGACCACAATAATAACAAAAAATACCAATTCTCCATGCAGCCAATGCAAGAAAATATAGAGGATGTGATTTCTTAGTCACAGTACCCAGCTGAATTACTTGTTCACTTCTTTATAGAATTACTTCTTTATTCAGTACTGAAAATCAGTTTCTCTCTGAGGTCCAAAGAATTCCTGTCATATATATACACATAATGAGGGACAAATGATAAAGAATATATATAAAAAAAGTGGTAGGGTATTGGTTTTTATTGGCTGAGAAATGTATTTTGAAATACTGAATAAGTCTCTTCTACGAAGGGTTTTGATAATCTTATTTAGGTTCCTCAAGCATAGGCAGAAATCATTACAGGTACACCAAAGAAAGGCTATCCTTAGACAAAAATGCCACCTTCAAGTAGTTTTATCCCATACAATCAGAGGAGAGAAAAAAAAAATCTCTTTCAAGTGTAATATACTACTTTGGAATATTTTCCCATAAGAAACTGTGGAATTCATTTTGCAGATGTTTCCTCCTCTTGTGCATTGCTGTGTTCCACAGCAGATTAGAATAACTTTTCCCGCAGAAGCCAGTATCACGAACTTTGTCACAACCTCTCGGACTGAACAGGTGCATACCTGTAAACAAACACAGCCTCTGCTTAGATATTTAAATCCAAATATTTCTGTCCACAACAGAGACAAGTCTGAGCAATAAATTCCTGTCGTGGTTTACCCCCAGCCAGCAACTAAGCACCACGCAGCCGCTCACTCACTCCCCCCCATCCAGTGGGATGGGGGAGAAAATCAGGAAAAGAAGTAAAACTCCTGGGTTGAGATAAGAACGGTTTAATAGAACAGAAAAGAAGAGACTAATAATGATAATGATAACACTAATAAAATGACAACAGTAGTAATAAAAGGATTGGAATGTACAAATGATGCGCAGGGCAATTGCTCACCACCTGCTGACTGACCCCCAGCCAGTCCCCGAGCGGCAAAAAAACCTGCCCCCCACTTCCCAGTTCCTATACTGGATGGGACGTCCCATGGTATGGAATACACTGTTGGCCAGTTTGGGTCAGGTGCCCTGGCTGGGCATGAGAAGCTGAAAAATCCTTGACTCTAGTCTAAACACTACTGAGCAACAACTGAAAACATCAGTGTTATCAACATTCTTCACATACTGAACTCAAAACATAGCACTGTACCAGCTACTAGGAAGACAGCTAACTACATCCCAGCTGAAACCAGGACAATTCCTTACAGTCTGTGAGTCATCAAGATTCTTTGATGATGAGAACTATGAAAATAAAGAGAGCAGAATTTACCTTTACAATCCAAATGTTGTGATTCTTCCAAGACAAACGCACCTCTCCACATCCAGCTTAAAGCACTTTAACTCTTGACCTCTGTGAAGCTACTTTCAAGTCACAGGGGTAAAAGGGGGAAAACAAGTCGCATCTCTTGAGATTTTGACAAATTTTCACCTAGGAAGTTTAGGTCAGACTTCAAAAGGCATTTAGTTATCTAATTCCCCTTTGTTTCAAAGTGAGAAAAAAAACACAAACGCATTTCATAGTCTGACCTTTTATTTATACCAAATATCCAGGGTTTTCCCCCTTTATACCTTTAAAACAAGTTTCTTGTCGCTAGTTGTGCACAGCCTGTTTCCAAGATTTCTTTATTTTATCTGCAGTGAAACAGCTTTTAAATTTTGCTCTTTTGCTCTAATGTGTTTAAGGCAACAAGGAATGCCTTTTTTCCCCCACTTCAGCTGCAGAGGGCAAAGGAGAAACAAGAGAGCACAAATGTGTTGTTAAAATATGTATGCTAATTGATGACAAATAAGAAATTATTAAAACAGTGTTAGCACAGTTATAGATAAAATAAATAAATGGTAGGATACAGAAAGAGTAGATGTCTTATCAAAATATTTTGAATTTTGCATATAGTACACTAATGTGCTATACATACTATACTTTAAAATTTCTCCTTCCAAAAGCAATGGCACATTCCTTACAGATGTATTTGAATTAGAGCTGAATATCCTAAAGGCCAATGCATGGCAAGATTTCCAGGTGAAGCCTGGAACATCACAAACTTCACTTTAAAAGGTTTAAAAAAATAATTTGCATTGTTTTCTCTTTCTATATATGAACTTCTTACTACTCAAGTTTTATTGAGAAAAACATTTCCTCCTACATCAGCTAACTAAGTAACGATCCAATAAGGTATACTAAAAAGCACTAGCTACTCTGAAGACATTACCCTTGTCTTCCTTATTGAGATTGACAATATTGAATCCCCCAAATACAGGTTAAAAAACTAATGTATTTCCCAGCATCACTATTTCCCAACTCCCAGATTACTGGTATTATAGTTGAATATTTTTTTTTCTTCCTGTTTTTTTGTCTAAACAATGCTTTGTAGTTTTAGCAGGTAATATTAAAACATTCATATGCAACTCCCTAGGAAAAATATCTGAATATGTTAAAAAACATTCTCTAATATAATCAGCCCATGATATTAATAAAAATTGAAATAGCCAAGTTTAGAGGAACGTTCAAAGCCTGATTTGAACAACTCCACTTATCTTTATTAGAGTCTCGTTAGTTAACTTCTGTTAACTACTAAAATATTATCTTATGTTATGCTTTCTCACACACAATATTTAAAAGATAAAATTTAACGCTTATCCATCATGAAAGTACTATGTTCTTTCAGGCATTACCCGCCACCAAAAACCAAACCATTATAAGATACAAGTCTATTTTCTCAAAAAATTATTTCAAATATTTCTGAAAATGAGAACTACAGGAAAATCAGGACAGCCTTCCTCAAAACTCATTTTCTGCATAACCTAATTTTTTCATAAACTTTTCTGTTAAAAACAAATCAACTCTTTGGGAAAATGAACAAGAAGTCATTTAGAAACACTGAGAGAGCTTTAGAGAAGCATACCGATCAATTTGTTGACATGAGCTACAATAAGAAAGCAGTAGTGCTTTTAGACTCTCAGACACAGTCCACATAGCATCTACAAGCTCCATTTTCTGGACTTGATACTCTTGTCCAGACACATTTTATAAGCTTTTATAGCAGTATTTCCTGGTGTGGTTAAAGAAGCCACAACACAGCTTTACATGACCACATATGGGATCCTGAGCAGATTATCGGCTTTCTTCTGATCTTAGTTCTACACAGTGAGACAGGGTTCTGATCTTACCTTAGCAAATTCATCATCAACCAAGAAATTTCAGATCAAAATAACAAACTTACTCCATTTGCCTATCTTCTGGTCTTATAAATATATAAATTAGCAGAGCTTAATGGGCAGCCAAACGTCTGCAGAAGTAGATAGAGAGTATAAATGGGCTTGTCCCTATCTAGAGACACATGATGTTATTATCTGCATGGTGTGCCTATGATGCTGTGGTTATATCACAGAAACATCAATTAAAACTACATAGAACAAACACAACATGTCTGATTTCTACAGTTTTTACACTTATCACACAGCAGATGAACCATATCCATAACACTTCTACTTTACTGTATATGAAAGAACATACACTCAACAGCAATATATGAAGCCTCATTAAACATGTTGTTCTGGCTGCAACATAACACATTACTTTTCCCCAACAAACCTCTAGGCACTCATCAGTGTCCATTTCTCTCATAAGCATTTAACTTAGTCTCATATTTGCCAACACAGCTTCAACCTATAGTTAACCCAACAAGCAGTTCTCCACACAAGATCCAGGACTAAAAGCCAGGCAACCCGCCCCCCCCCGCTTGCTTCACCACCTCTACTTGACATTTTTTGACTGCAGAGGAAGCTCATGTTAATACGTCCCACCTATGCGAATCTCAGTTTCCTGTATTAACTTTTCAGTTTAATTACCTTTATTTCCCCAAAAGAAATAATTTCCGCTACATCAAAATTTACTAGTACTTTAATCAAATTTATGAAGGCTTAAAAAAATGTATCTTTGCCAGTATGAGTAAGCTGGAATTTTATTATTGCATATTTCAAAGATCTGAAAGCACTATTGTAGTCACTAGTCCAGTCTGTCTCAAATTATGGCTGTAATTTCCAATGGGATAACAAAAGGCAATGATGGCTTTGAATGAGTAAGAAAAAAAATGGCTAAAAGAAATGTTTAATTAAGAAAATTAACAGTCATAAAATTAACTTAATTGGAACAAAGAAAAGAATTCTTGACTGATTTAAAGTAATATTTATTACTAGCAACTCAGTTATTACAAGGAAATAAATTAATAATAAATGTTGTCAAGTGTTTACTAGACATGTCCAGCGGGCAACTTAGTTTATTCTGGTTTAGAACCAGACTGAAAATACAAGCAAGGAAGGTGTACGGAGGTAACTTTACATCCATGCTGGGCCTCGGTCAATGGCAAAGTTTGTTCTGTCGTCACAGAAAACAGAGTGTTACATAAATAAGTCACAGCTACAAGGCTTTTCTTTAGCAAAGCTGTTTTCTTGCTGTCATAAATAAGCTATAGTAGAGGTGGGAAAACCTACATCTTCGGATTTCAGATGCCTTCGTTGAGCCATTCTGCAGCCAACGAGCCCAGTGACGTGTCCAGTAACTAACCTGAGGTAAAGCAGAAGTCAAAAGCTAACTCACTTAAAATAAAAAAACCTGTCCCTTTCGTAATCTGAGTAACGAAATACCCAATAGAGGCCATGAGTGTTTCGTGTACTCTACAAGTGTAAGTTTTCAACGTTTCACTGTTTGTATTTGTTTGGTTTTATTTTGCAGTAGTGATCTCAAATATAATTCAAAACTTCAAGCTGAGAGAACTAACACTGTATAATAAAACAAATATTAATTTAAACAAGAAAAACTTTAGTTTAATTTTAAAAGTTTCATCTTCCTTTGTAGCTGCTGTAGGCTTAAAGCAGAAGAGACACACCTTTTTTCTGTGGAGCTGACCTCAGGAAATAACAATTAGATTATATTACATTAGCTTTGTTTTAAGCTCTTTACATTAATGCATACAGAAATTAAACATAAACAGAAAAGCAATGCACCAAAGAATGACTTGCATATAGAGGCCTCGGTGATGAGCAGGAACAGTTTAGTAGATTTATTTTCAGAAGCTAATATTGTTTATATAATGAACTTGAGATCCTAAAGGAAAAACATCTTTGAAGAAAAATAAGCTCATGAAAGCTTTTTACGATGACAAATATTTCAGATGAGGTGGCTGAGCCCTGTGATATTACCCTATCTGTAATTTGGGTAAAACACTGTGGAGTCAGTTGTTCTTAATAAGCTTGATTCAAAAATCTATTAACTGTTAAAAAGTTCCTCATCTCTTCTTACCACACGTATTTCTTGAAATTTACAGTATTTAAGCAAATCAACAAAAGCATATATACATTTTTTTATAAATTCAAACACAGGAGAAACGCGTAGCAGTTTTCTGGGGCACTCAACAACAGATCAATCTTCATGAGTCCCTTCAGAACCCCTTGAAATATTTGCTGAAAACACTCAGCGCCCTCAGGCACTAGCCTCAAAGAATGGTACAAGAACAGTTCTGCTAAACCATTTTTGCTACTGTTTCTAACTTCTTTAATCCACCCAGACTGCTGGAAAACTTGTCCCGTGGAAGTATCTGATCAGCCCTACACTGAAAATAAATACACCGTATTTACTACAGTACAGAAAAACAAATTGTTCTTTGCCTGTCAGTCAACAGTATATCCAAGAAACAGAAGAGCAAGTTGTTCACAGGCTGAAATAGAGCCACTGTGCCAAAAAGGTAGCGAGTGAGAAAAATCCACTGCAAAATACTACACAACTCTGACCTCTAGGACTCCGTAAATCCCAAACGCATCTCTTCTGCCATCAAACGCAAAGGTATCAAGTCTCAGGCACCCGCAGGCTGAGCCCTGGCGCCGGGCGCTCCGGGGGGAGGCGGGAGAGGCGGGGGGGCACCACCGGGGCGCAGTCACCGAAGCTGTCCGTGTCCCCCGCCACGGCCACGGGATCAGAGACCGCACGCAGCTGCTGCCGCTTCCCTGTGTTGGGAGGGCAGGCAACAAGATAACAACCTTCGCAGAGCTCCCCTTTCAAAAAAAGCCTTGAGGAGGATGACTCGAGCTCCTGCCTCTTCTCCTTGGGATTTTCCTCCAGTGAGGTAACCAAATACAACTTCAAGAGACGTTTTGGCGGAAGGAGAACTTCTCGTTCTCCACCACGTGGCAAGCAGGCACACTAAGAGCTGCTAAGCAGCTGTCGATCCAAAGGGCAAGCAAATAAACACAGCAGCCAAGTTGGCTGGATAGCAAATACTCATGGCCTGGGAAACAACCACCTTCTAAAATAAGTCTTCTTAAGAACTGGGGATGGGGGAGGAGGAAAGGCACATACACAAAAACAATCACCACAAAAGCTGAACGTTAAATATATTTTCTTAAGAATCATGAGCAAAAAAACCAAAACAAAATGTTTAAAACACTGAACACAGCAAGATTTTGTCCCTAAAATCAGAATCGGAAGAGTGCAACTTTGTTTCTGAATTCATGTATCACTTATCATCATTTTACAAGATGTGATGGTAGGCAGTCCTATCGACACTAGACATTATCGCTACCGGCGTGTCACAGTGAGGCTACATCAGTTCGGACACCTGATTTATCCTCCTTATCATGCACCTAATAACCTTAAAATGTTTTACTAAGCTGTTGGAGCAAAAACATGAGGGGAAAAAGGAATTTAACAACGAAAACTTCCACGGATATTTACACTTCATTCACACTTCTAACAGTCGCGTTGTAAGAGTACCTGAACTTTAAGTCACATTGGAGAGTACCCGAACATTGTACATACTACTAAGGAAACATATTCCTATTCTATAAGCCTATTTCCCCATCTACCTGATGCTTTCCCTTCTGCCCCCCTGAAGACAGCGTGCCTTTGCATCAACAGCATAATCCTTCCTTTGCTCTTTCTGATGCAAGTCCTGGTTCTTTCACTTAAATAAGTCTGAAGTTTGGGTAAAGACTGGCAACACCATCGCCACTGTCACTTAGCCATGAGCTCAAGCCTCAGACTAAGAATCCTTCTGCTTTCAGAAAACATGCTTTTACTACAAAGAAATTATTTTCTCTAACTAATCTTAACAGAAGTCACAGCAGAAGCATTAAAAGCACTCAACATCGCTAACCTAAAGAACGCATGCAGCTCTTTAATGAAGTATAAGACAACATGAACTCTTCTGAGCAGTGAAAATGTGGAATTGTCAGAACACATCTGCCTGGCCGTAACATCTGGCAAAACGTTATACCTCTCCCCGCTACAAGAAGTGGTAAGACCGTTACAATCAATGGTCTGCAAATGGGGAACTGGACACTGTAAAAGAGGCAGTGAAACGAAGACTCAGAAGACTGAGGCAGAACAAAGAGAGCCTGTTGCAATCAAACCAAGGTCACGACGCATTTTCCAGCTCCTTCATTCACGACTTTCACAAGTCCTCTGTGGATGTATGACATGGGATGCCCACCCTTCCTCAGCCAACACCGCCAGTGCTCCGCAAGGGTGAATGGTCACGCAGAAGAATGGCTGGCACGAGGGCCTACTACCTATATTCAGTAGTCAATCAAAAATTTCACATGAAGCCATAAGGAAGAAATCTTCAGATTTCAGAAAACTAGCGTGCCCAAAGGAAAACTTAATAATGCCTTAACAAAGATTGATTTAACTGCACAAAAGGAATGAAAAAAAGCAGTCAACTGCAGGAAGCAATGACAGATACTAGTTTCCATTCTGTCAACACAGTAAAGGTGACTGAATTACAGTATTTATTACCAAGATATGCAAGATCCTCCCTCAGTCTATGTAGATTTTAGATATATTCATACAGATACATACACATGGTTTTATTTCCTTCTCTCTCTCTCTCACTCTGTATATACACATTTTTCAGAGGTAGACCTGAAGAAGGTTTCTTTCACAGAAAGAGTTTCCAGCCACTGTAAACGACTATGGAGAAGTCTCCTTACATAAAAGATGGTTTCACAGTGAATGCAAATTTTCCTTTCTGTCAAGTTCTTTCAACATTGAGGCATGTATTTTCACATTTTATCCTACTGAAGGTTTTAGTACTCGCACATCAGCCATGAATGCAGAAATCATGGGAACAGGTTCTCATGAATAGGCCTTATGACCAGAAAAGCTTCCTTGTGATTCGGGAGAGTCAAAGTTGTGGTCCTCCCTCCCAAAATACATTCTGCATATTTCTCCCCTAGCTATAAATTGAAAAATGTTTTAAATCCTCTGGAAGAAGAAACAGAATTAGACAGCGCACTAGTCTGATACTAACATTTTCTTTAGAATCAGTCCAGCCCCAAAAAAACCAAAGCAAGGGCAGGAGTGGACATTCCCATAAACAAGTCTTTCTCACCAGTCACGCAAGTAAAAAATTTGCAACATGGATAGCACATATGGTACGTCACATATGGAGGGCTCTCATCAATGTGTACAAATACCTGAAGGGAGGGTGCCAAGAAGCCAGAGCCAGATGCTTTTGAGTGGTGCCCTGTGACAGGATGAGGCAACGGGCACAAACTGATTCACGGGAGGTTCCTTCTGAACATCAGGAAACAGGTGGGTTTTTTTACTGTGAGGGTGAATGAGCACTGGCACAGGTTGCCCAGAGAGGCTGTAGAGTCTCCATCCCTGGAGATACTCAAAAGCCATCTGGAAATGGTCCTGGGCAACTTGCTCTGGACAACACTGCTTGAGCAGGGGGGGTTGGACCAGATGACTTCCAGAGGTCCCTTCCAACATCAGCCATTCTGTAATTCTGTATCAATCACACAATCATTCACGCATGCATTTCATAATAGGAGAGGAACTGGCTTATGGGTGAAAGTGTATGAAAGTAGGGCAACATTAAAGAAAGACTTGTCTCTGAAATAGCACTAACAACGCACAAACATACTTATTTTTAATCACTAATAAAATCCAACTACTTCATCTGACTTGGAAGATTAGGTAGAGCATTTGCTGACAGCGTGCATCAATCAAACATTTTTAAATAGTTAATCAAACACTACATACAGCTGGCTCTTAATTTTCAATAGGTTTCTTAAATCATCGCTTATTACCCTGATTATAGTCCTTCAAAAGTCAATGAGTGGCGAGTACTTAATTCACACAGTAGCATCATACACAGACACAGCAACGCATAATTAGTGGGTCAGTTACACCTACAAAGTAGGCTTACGTGTTTTATTTAAAGACCATTTGCGATGCCAGATGTTTTATTAGCACCTAACAACTCTAACGATCCTTGGCCTGACGCATTGAAGTTTGAGAGAATATATAATGTCAATTCTGCTGTGAAAATAACAAGGAGACAGGTTGAAAGACGATAAAAAAAATACACAAAATAATTTCCAGATATTTTAAGAGAAATTTTAAAAGTAGGTAGAGGAACTTTTATTACTGATTTTTATGTTTTGGCAAATACAGGTGACAGGAACATCATGAGAAAAAGTAAAATTCTGAAACAACCTTGGTGTTAGAAATTCTTTTTTTTCCCCTGCTTTTTACACAGTTTTTCAAGCCCTTGCTACATGTGAGAGGATATCCCCTAGACTGCCCTACTCCCAACTCTTTAGTTGCATATCACTGCATCGAGAAAGAAACATGAAACTTATCCTGGAATAGACTGCTTCCTAGTTCATAAAACCAGTGAATGAGAATAATCTAGATAGCAATACTACTTCAAGTACTTCCTAACAGGTTTTCATAGTTCCCACTAAACCAAGGTTTGTTTATATCATCGCAGCCTTACAATAATAAATGAGGGGTGCTGTATAACTTAGAAACTGTCAATAGCTACTCTCTAACCTACGATTTCAGGTAGTTCTACTAGACAGTACTAAAGATGCCATGTCCAGTCTTGATGACACACAGACTTTGATAAGAAGTCAAATAGCTCTTCCCAAAATTTGTTCTTTTAACTCTTCTAGGATTCAGAAGCAGGGGGGGAAGGGCTGGGGGGGGGGGGGGGGAAGGATG
>NW_010973360.1:4155325-4246745 GCF_000737465.1 Haliaeetus leucocephalus
GGGGGGGGGGGGGGGGGGGGGGGGGGGGGGGTGAAAGTATGAATGTAATCTAGGAACAAAAACCAGAACCCACTGAAATCCCCACACTGCATACACACACTTGGATAGTGTATAAAACAAATCTGTAAAGGTTATATTACCTGTATGAGAAAATTCTATTCTATTTAAATATCAAAACCAAAATAGGATTTTGGAGCAAAGCCACTCTCTCCTGTCAAAACAATCCCCTACTTACCAAAAAACCTTTATTAATATGTAAGAGATGGTCAAAGATACTGATTTGAAAAGTAATGAAGAGCTACAGCTTCAGGTGTATCTTAGATGTTAAACTTTACTGAAGAAACAACTCCACTTTGGTTTCTCACTTGGTTGCCTGAGACGCTAATTCTCAGCTCAAAAGATTATCTCACACTTCACTAGCTTTGGTACCTTAGTATAATCATCTGCTGTGAACTTTTGCTGCACTTCACAGATACACTGCAGGGAACAGAGCACTCATAAAAGATTTAAAAAAAAAAAAAAAAGATATAAAAGGCCACAGCCATTTTTATCATAATAGCTACTGTTTTCTTTAGATTTCAGACACACCTTCCCAAATTTTATTTAAAGTATTATTCAGGGTGAATATAGATAAGAAGCCAAAGAAATAGATTATTTTTTCCTATTCTCTTGAGGCAATTTCACAAGTCCTTGCAAGGTCAGCCACTGCACATAAAAGACAATAAGTCTTTTCTTCAACTGTGATTAATGCCATTTGATCATCAGACAGCATACCTTAAAACACTCATGTTGCAAGTATATATTATACATACTATTATATACCCAAGCAAATGTGTGTCTACATCCACATGTAACCGTCTATGCTCTAAATACAATAGATATCTCTTTAGATAAAGTCAACTTGGTTTTGTTTGAAGTCTTAAACTGTATAAATATTATTTCTAAATGTTATGTTTTGATATACTAATGTAATTTTTTTGTGCTGCCCTGCTGATAGAGGAGTTAAGCCACACTGAAGCAGGACAGGCAGCTTATGCTAAGATCAAGTAATCAATTTATAAGACCTGACTGTCATCCTCCCATTTATTTAATAGCTGAGAGAGCAGAGAATTATTCAGCCCTTTGGCAGACAGAGTATTTTTGTGAAATAACTATATATATTTATAGAAATAAATATATGAAATTATAAACTACATATAAAGTTATAAAATAGTATTAAAATTATAAATTATATTTTTCATAGAAAATTGATACCTATACATTTTATAAATATATATAAACAATAATGTACTGGTACATTAAACAACAGAAATTCTCCCTGTTTATCCTCAGCTATTCAGTACCAGAAGTACTCTGAACTCATGACAGGGCTGGCAAAGCTACTTTTGGCATAAAAACCACAAGGCTGTATAAATCAGAGTTCACTGATTAAAAGACCCAAATCTTCAGGGTCATTTGTATGAGTTAGGGGTGCATAGCTAGAATTACCATTTGTTTAAAGACGTATACAGAGTTCATTGTCAAACAGGAATTTAATCGGTTAGATACCATTTTGTGTATACAAATGCTGGATTTCTTGATATAGTCAGGAATTTGGGGCCAAATATTTTTTTCTAATGGAAAATACAGATTTGCTGAAACTTAAAATTTATTAAAAAACCCCACTCCAATTACTTTTGTAGTAATAGAAAGAAAAGCTTTTTGATTAAATGCAAAAAACCTAAATTCCATTACAAAATAATTAGTAGTCTAATTATGATATATGGAATCTCTATGATATGATATTGTAACTTCATTTGGGTGTCCCATGTTCCAGGTGAGATCCCCAACTCTATGGTATTAGTTTTTTGTGTTTTGTTCGGTTTGGTTTTTTTTTTTAAACCTCCAATGGAGTCTCCTGTAGGAGCTGCTCCAGGGCTTAACTTGCCGGGGGGAAAGCTTTTTCTAAAACAGCTGGAATTAAAAAAAAAAAAAACCAAAAAAAACCCTTCTATTTCCACTAGCAAAAAAACCAACCCCAACCATAAAAACAAAAACAAACAAACAAAAAAACCCACCAAAACAGCTGATTATCATTTCTTTCTAACAATTGTTATTGCAAGGCTGATATCTCAACACCCCCCCCCCCCCCCCCCCCCCCCGATTTTTTTATTTAGTGAAAAATTCTTCCAATATTTTTGGTATTTTCTCTTTTCAAAATCATCATTATTTCAGATATCTCTGAGCTCTTCAGCTTCTATAGCTGAGGCCTGACCAGCACCAAATAGAGAAAAATAATAACCATAACACCTGTACAGTAATTCTGTTAATACATTCCAGAATGACTTCTGGCTTTTCTGGAACAGCAACATATTGCTGATTTGGACTGTGGTGCGCTGTCATCCTTTTCAGCAGCACTGCTGCATAGCTAATTATTCCCCATCTTCTCACTTGCACTTGTCTTCAATGATCTTATCACAAAATTTTTTTACCGAGATCATTCTGAATTTCCAACTTGGATTCCGAGTGCTTGCCACCCTTTGCACTATTCAAAGGGTGCTAATAAGAACCAAACTAAGACTCAACGCATAACAAAAGTCCTTGCAACTTCACAATCAAAACCAAAGACATTTTCATCTCAGCATCTTGTGCATTTACCTTTTGGTGATTTGCTTCTGAAAAGTATAGAGATCAGTGTAAGAAACCTCTCTGAAGCCAAAACGTATCACAGCTGCTGCTTCCCACCTACCCAACACTCCATGAAAAAATTACATCAATTTGATGTGGTTTGTTCTTGAAGACCTATGTTGGCTGTTTCTTAAATCCTTATTATACCCCACAATGGGTACCAGATAAATGGATACCAGAACAAATTATTAAATTTTTGTAAAAGCATTCATATTAATTATATATCTATAGTCCACTTTTTATTGTGACCAATGAAAAAAAGATTTTTGCCATCAAATATTTGGTTTCCTTTCCCATTTTGCAGCTTGCCTGTACCTTCGTTGACCTTCCTCTTTTAAGACAAATTTAAGAAACCGATTTGTTACACATTTTGATTGAGAGATCTGGATTTTACCCTATACACTTACGCTATTCCTTTACACTTACCTTTTACAGCACAGGTAGACATCAAACCTCAAGCCTACATCCAGTTGGACCCATGCCAATTCAAATTATCAACACCTTACTTCAAAACTTGTATCCTTAAAAATCAATATTCATAGCACTGCATTATGGATTCTAAGTAGATAGTATCAATGAAAACTATTTAGTCACATTTACTGCACAATTCTGAAGTCTTGAAACAGTATGCAAATATAAAGGACATCTAAATGCAAAAAATCAGATGCAGCCTTTAATGAATGCATCCCTTAATGTTGCACAATAATTTCAAAGTAGTGTTTGTTTAGGCTAGATAGCCTAATAAGATTTTATTTCTTCAACTGCTATAATTTAATTTTATGGAAAATTATCTCCAAAGCCAGCACCCACAACAAAATTAAACATACAAAAGTTCTAGATAATCAGAATAAAACTGTTCTGAGAAAAGCAATTATCTAAATAGTTCAATTTCACTGCGTACAGGACTCAGTGGGTTTTTTTCTGTTTGCGTATTTCCTGGGTAGCACAGAGCGGCATGGGGGCCAAAGCACAGCAGGGGCTGTGCTGTGACTCACAGTAAGCTTGGTCCTTGTTTCCCTAGTCCCTTATCTTCAACAAATCAAAACAAAACTCGTCCATGAGGAAGGCAACAGTCAACTGCCTATGAACAAACTCACCAATCCACTTCTTTGATGCTGCCTCATGGCCCTGATTGGAATATTATGTATGTCTCAGATGATGTGGGCATGCATCATCTTTCCTATCTCTTTTACTTCTCCGGCAAGACATAGCCAGCACCACAGCCTGACCTAGCGACAGCACAAAATTAACGTACTTCTTGTGGGAAATTGAATGTTTCCTTCTCTTTGTGTTTATTATAAAGAGAACATAGTCAAAGATTTTTAACCAGGAAAAAATAGAGAAGAGGGTAGAACGGCAATGGGATGACTGCATAAGTAAGTTGGCTCTTTATAAATGCCACATATATGAAAAATAAACAAAACATGAATTAAAACATTTACATTTTCCTCCTAATTATTCCAAAAGTTGAACATAGAAAAGCAAAGCAAAGCTGCAGTATAATCCAGGCCAACATTTTTTTCAGTGACAAAGGTTTCGGAAAAGATATTCCATATAATTTTTCAGAGATACATCCCTAGCGTGCACATTTCATTTTCTCCGATTATCATAATATCTGCATGCTTAATTCACTACTCACAACAGCAGATTGGTTTCTGAAAGTGAGAAAGTAACAGCCCACAAAGTGAATGCATTCAAATCCCTTGCCACTAAAAATCAATAAACTGACCAATTTTGAAGCTGAGCTGTTTTATTACACAGTAATGAAGCTCAGAATTTTGTCAACCACCACGTAGCACTGGGATCTACCAAGCAGTTCAAGGCAAGAGGAGTTTGGCAGACATTTTCTTAAATTAATCAAATGATTCTGCAAAGATATACAGATGTCCAAAATTATTATATGTAAGTGAAAAATTTTGCAAGCTATGTAGAGCTGTACCTGAAATTGGCTCACTTTGAAACTATAAATACAAAAAGTACAAAGTGGTAGAATGGCTTCACTACCTCAATTGAGGAACCTCACATTATTCCTGTGCGATAAAGCTCACTTAAATATGAATAAGCCATAAACCTCATTTATTTTACCCCCTATTTATAGAGACAACACTCAAACTGCTTCAGAAAATCTATCGTCATTTTCACACAAATACTGCAGCTTTTTGTGTAACACTGCCTGTTAAAGGGTTTCTTTTTCCTCAGAATTCAGAGAACAAAAAAATTCAAAATGCCTATACTTATTTACTTTGAATGACTTCACCCATGTACTTTGTGCACCTTAGAATTTTAACATTCATTACTGTTGGGCTTTTCAGCACTGACACCCAGCGTGCCACTCAACGAACAGAAAGGTTGCCTCTTCCTCCTCTCGTGAAACAGGCCTGAAGGTATCTTTTTTTATTCCCTATAAAGAAGTATCAATAAATTCATCCTATCACATGGCCCCATAAAAATAATTAAGATGTGCTTCCATTTGGTGGAAGATACAAACGTTTCTGTAGCAAGGCAGAGAAGACAGCTGTTTAAAACTGCTTACAATTTCAGAATGAAGACAGCATCCCATCTGCGATGGGCATTCTGACGCTTCTCTGGGAAACATTAGGTTATTTATCCCATGCAGAAAATTTGTTTTATGACACTATACTATTTGCAGATGCCTTTGTCTTGTATTTCTTCATTTGCTCTTTAATCTTGGTATACAGCACTAGCAACTTACATACAACTTTGTTTTGAAGTTCAATGGCTACCTCCATGCATAATTACTTCAACACTTTTATTCAAGTCTCCACATTTTCAGGTTTGTGATATACAAAAGGGAGAGAACACTTAATGTTCCTGTCTCCCAGAACACTCGAGCTTTTCCCAAATCTAGTTGCCGCTGATTGCATTGCTTGCCGCCTTTGCTTTCTTTGCCTCATTAATTTCTGATATCTGCTGCATGGCTTACCGAACAATAACATATGCTCTCTGATCTCCCACTCTCTCCTGCAACCTTTTCAAGTACACCTAGCAAAAGAAAACTAATTTGTTTGTAGGTTACCTCTGGAAGAATTACATTACATTTGGCAGAAGTGTGGATACTCACTCAGGGCTAAATGTTGTTTGCAGAACAGAGTGAAATTGAGTTTCACCTGAATATATTTGATCGGGCGTCAGTAAAGGATAGGTGTATTTTGATTTCTAGGTACCAAATGTGGTTAAGAATACATATCACCATTATTAAAAAATACCTTGCATATATATACAAGTAGTACATTTTTCAATTATTCTTTTTGCATGTTCAAAGATTGCAATGATTCTCCCAGTTATCCCATCACTTTCATTAAGAGTTCCTGATGCTACATACTTTGAAATATTTATATCCACTTTTAGACATCTAAATGGAGATTTGTGCATTTTTGAGCTTCTGGCTCAAAAAGGCATTCTGAATGCTTCAAAAACCATGAGTGGCCAAAAGAGTTTAACAGCAATATGAAGTGTTCTGAGAAACATGTTATCACTCAGGAAGCCATGGGCAAGATTGAGGGTCTGCTTGTTGGTTCAGCAGCCAAACCCCTAAATTAGAAGGGAAACTCTATAGTCCAATTGAATTTTATGGGGTTTTATCAGTGAAAAAATCTTTAATAAAATATGTCATTCAATCAGATTTTTTTTTTTTTTTTAAACAAACATGTACACACAGACAAGGCTTCATTGCAAGCACTTGTGGGAAAGCTGGACCTTCAATTTCAGTGACATTTTAATCTCCCCTAGGAGTTTCATTTTTCCCTTTTTTTAACTGTCTGTTGTGCCCACATTCTTGCAAAACTGCTTGTATCACCAATGTTATCTACAGATAGGAGACTTTCTGTTGACAATATGCATAAAAGAAACAAGTGTGTCAACTTCTACGTGCTCAGTTCCATCCTCTGTCTCATATATAAGTGGAAAGCTTTGCGACAGATTGATTTTTTTTTTTTTAACAACAATAAACCTGCTCCCATTTCCATTTGACTACAAAGTCTATTAGCTTGTTTTATTTCCTTATGCTCCTTTAAAATAAGTTGAAAACTGGCTTCTTAAGAGGCATCCATCTCCTCTTTTGTCATTTTGCTCTTCCTAGCAAAAACAGCCCTCGTATATCTGCTTTCCTGAAGCTTTCTAGGGAGCCCTTGCTTAGCAGCTAACACTACCTTGTCACTTTTACTGAGGGTACAATTCTGTAGCTGCTGTGTATGCAGAGCTGCCACCAAGTTCAGTGGTGTTCCAGAGCAAGGGCTGCTAAGAAAGAATAGTGTCCTCAAAGAATGTGGGGTTTAAAACAGATTTATTCTATCAGTGTGTCACCAAAAATACAATATGGAGCCAAATTTTGCTTCTGCCAATACCCAGAGCTGCAAAACGCACAGATTTTTGAGAGTAAGAAACCAACGTACCAAACAAAAACACACACACAAAAAAGACCCTTGGTTTTCTAACACCATGGAACATAATGGTTAGTTACATATAAATACTTTTGCCAGGGAGGAATCCTCGCTACTAAACAGAGTTTACAGCCTCCCAACATACAGACAGTATGCTCTCCTCATGGTCAATTTACAGTCTAAAAATATTTGCTCTGCTTCCAGAGCTTCTGCCTAAAATTTTATTCAGGGTAGAACACTTCCAGAAGATTTGAATTTTATCTCAGCTTCATAATTTCAATGGATTGTTACTGCTATAAATGCTAAAATACTGCTCTACTAAAAGATTAAATATATGCTTATGCTAGACATAAAAAAAGCACAAAACACACTCACCCAAGCAAAATCCCAACAGAAGATTTTATGATTTTTTGAAATTAACATTTTGTACAATATTAATACAGAAAGGATGGTTGTGAACTTTGTCATCATTTTTGACCATCAGAGTAGTAAGAGACCATGGTCTTTTCCATCGTTCTTTCCTATGTGAACCAGAATTTGAATTCTTAAAGAGTAGGTGCAAAAAGCTTCACAGTGCTGTCCATACCTCTCCATACACGCTCTAACTGAAACCAGCAGCAAACTTCTTCCCTAGCTAAGAATCACATTCAAACCTTAAAAACCTTCTTCAGGTAAGATATTGTTTCCATCCATACACAAAGCTGAAGCCTGTTTACCATGATACGAGTAATTCTAAAATTTTCCAGAAGGAAATTGTCTAAAGAAAAGATGGTGAAGAAAACTAGAATCTATTTAGGACAATAAAAGATAATTATACAGCACGCGCAAAGGGGATGGCGTGTGTGTCATATTTTGTCATTTACCACCCTTGCTGTTTTGATACTTTAGCTGCACATTTTTATGTGAGATGGTTTACACATCAAAATAATTTCCTGATTAAAGAGGAAGAAAAAAAAATAGCTAGAATTATGGTTCATATAACGATTCAATGAGTAGGCTTCTAGGAATCATCCATAGTCTGAATTTTAAGTTAAGCAACAAAACTGTAACCCTGTATGCAATTAATTCCCCAACCTTACAGCAAATCGTATTGTGAGGGCATTCACATGACTGTGACTGAAGGAACTGACTGACAAAGCTCTTGACCTCTCCGACACTCTCGACCAGCCTTTGCCAGCAAATTCTTCTCTCCTAGCCTCTCCGCAACAGTTACAAATAAATCACAGACCGGATTCCCACACATACATGTCTAAAAAGCTAAAGGGAAAGTCAGATAAACTCTACACCACTAAAATGTTATACAATCAAAGCAGTAACGATAGCAAAAGAACGTTATTCAAGCAGTGTCACTATACCCAAAAATCTAATAGTGCTACTAGACATACTGCTGAGGAAATTCCCATCAACAATATGGAGTATTTTTTCACACTTCTAAAAGCTGCTGCTGCACCATTTACACTCTCTGCCTCAGGAGTTTTAGTCAAAAGAATGAATACAGTATGTGAGGATTTTGGTTTCCACTCAAGAACCACATCTTAAAACATGGTTATAAGCAGACATTTCACTGTAAAAATGCTTCTTTTGTGCTAGAATTCTATGTTCTCCATAGACCACAGAAGCCACAGAAACACGAAGGAAATATCCTCATTTATTTCAGCATGAGATGAAGTAGTGTCTGCAAATCTTGTAAATTCTATCAACTTAAAACACTTAAAATCCAATACAAATGCAGCAGGAATGCATAGCTGGGTTTTCAATCCTGTGTCATTTGGATGTCATGTAAATTTTAATTTAGGAATCCCTACTGCTATCAAAACTCGAAGATGAAGAATTCCTTGGCTTCCCTGGACTGATGTCAATCAGAAAAATCAGGATTGACCCATAATTTAAGCAAATTTAATACAAAAAGTAACAGTAAACTTGAATGCCCTTTTTCAGTTATTTTCTAAGCAAAACTCCGTTACTGTAAAGTTTCACTGCAAAGCATACAATTATAAAGTATAACAACATTAACAAAACCTAAAAACTTATAATTCATTGGAAAGTTCAGCTTCAAAGCACTCAAAATCAGAAAAAAAAATGAAGACCTTTTTTCTTGCTGTCACCTGAATCTCCCCCTTGGAAATATTTTACTTCACTTTGTTGCTGTTCTTTCTCTGACCTACACAGAAATATCTTTGTAGCCTAATTAATGTCACACCCTAATTAGAGTAGCTGTTCAGTGAACTTCTTGCCATTGCTATCTCCATTATCTCAGGGAGCCTTCTCTCCGCGTACACACAATTCAGAGTGAGGTATGAGAAATGGGTTGTGAACCGCGAACAATGTACAGCCAAGAAGGCTTCAGATCCAACAAAAGAATAACTGCAGAAAAAGTTTGAAAATGTTTAAAAGATTTACAAAGGGTATAGCAAATCTCTTCTCATAACACAAGAATTAGCTGGCCCTTGATGAAACGGGCCTAAGTTAGGAAACAGTATTTTTTCCCCATACTCCACAATTGTTTGCGGAAGCACAGTAGTTTTACTGGAAAATCTTTTAGAAGTTCAAAAAGTAATTACATAAATTAATGGAAAAAAAGATCTATGAAAACCTTTTATTAAATACAATGTTTTGCATAAAAGAGCTAACTCAAATCTCCACACCGCTGATTATAGAAAGCTGAGACTATTTTAGAGGAAAAATCATTCCTTACGTGCCTTCTTTCTCTATTATTTTCCTAATCATCCCTTCTGACCACTGCTAGAAACACCACATTGAGTTAGGGAGACCTTGTATCTCAGCCAGTATGATCATTCTTCTCAGCAAAGCACATACACCTTCACCTGCCATATGACTTAACAAGCAGGACACTACTTCTCTTTTGACTGTTCTCAAGTTCCAAACCATGAATTCAGTAAACGCGTTCCTTCTGGCTGCACGCAGACCTCAGATTAAACTAATGTTAATTACTGGTATGAAAGTATCAGCAGTTTTGGCTTGGCTTTTTCCTCCTCCTGTGTTATATTCACCTTTAACACAAGGCAAAATACTGGGCACTCTATATCCAAAGAAAATCACTTACAATTCAGCTGTGGTTTAAATTTTATGTTTCTTATACTTTCTAGTAATGAAGCATTTAAATTTTTTTTTATTTATTTTTTTTTTTACACTGAAAAACTCATTAACATCAAAAGGGAACATATGATATATATGGAGCAAATAATTTGTTGCTCTAAATAAAATCCTAATAATCTAATCAAAATACAACAACAAATAGCTATTATTAATTCTGTTACCATAATATGTACAGTCAGAACCCAACTTAACTGCTAAACACAGAAAAGCTTCAAGAGTAAATCAGTCAACAGCTTTGTAGAGAAACACTTACTGGTACCTACCTAGTTTTCTATAGGGTTTCTCTGGCTCACCCCATGATGTTCTCCCCAGTCCTAAGGCTGATGCTGCCAATCTTCCACAGGAGGAGGCAGGGGGTGTCACAGAAACATCAGTTTGTTTTCAGTTGGCGATGGTGGACAAGGACCTCCTGCTCAGTCTTAGGATCTGCTTGAGTTTATCCAAATACACTTTCTTAACACAGCCTGTTTCCTCTTCACTGATTTCCAGGTAAAGTCTGCAAAAAATGGTGGTATGCAATTTCCATTTTTGATACAAAGCTTTATACTAAGCAGATCACTTAATCTGCCTTTCCATTCCTTGACTTCCAAAAGGCATTAAACCACTATTTTGCAAATATTTAGGAAAAGCGTGTATCATGCGTGGTTCTTAATATGGCGGTGTTCCCCTTACAAGTTGGTTTCTGATGTAGCAGTGTCATGCAGCCACTAAATAATTATCTGGGGCGTATGCAGGATGCACAGACACATCTCACATACACATACAGAATTTCTATCTAAAAGAAAATACAGATTCAGATATCTGTGGGTTTATTTCCTACTTTTCAAGACATATAGCTTATGAACACATTTGTCGACAAAAATAAAAGCCATCAAAATAAGCCGGTTAGTTTATCAAAGAGTCAAAGACTAGGACTGTAGAAACATAAAGCCTGAGATAAACAGCATACAAGTCTTCATTTTGTAGTTCATATTCAAAATTTTGACTCTTGTTCTACTTAGATTCTAGATTATGCAGAAAGACTACAAAGCAGATCTTTCCAGCATGCTCTGTGTACCTGCAGGCAAGAGTGGCTTTCTGCTTCTTTCTACCTGAAACAAAAATACGTAACAAGCTCTGAAAGATCTCACAATTCTCTTTGAAAAGGTGGACTAAAAAAAGTGAAGGGGTGCCAGACAGATCTCTGCACAAGGTATTAACTGATGCACATATGAGGTGGAAAGCTGCAGATTCTTGGTTGGAAAAACATAGATTGGCAAAATGATTCGTATCCTTTTGTGCATAGCTACAGAAGCATTACTGAAGCTTCTCCACAGTGCACTTGCACCCTTTTAAGTCTCGCTGGATTTATAACGGTAATCAGAGAACCTTCAGAACTTAACTTCAGATGATAATCTCAACATGAAGCTGCTTATCAAAAATATCACACCTTTTGCTACTCTCTTTCCTGTGACTCATATCTTCCTTGTTTCCCCATTTGCTGTGATCACCGTTTCAATGCCCTTCTTCCCCCACTCTCTCTGCCAGAGACAGCAGCAGTATTTCCTTAAAGAGCTGACAGTTCTCTGGTCTCCTCTCCTTTCTCATCCTCCTTCCTCCCCTCTCCCTGCCCTGCAATTTACACAACTAGATGCATAACCCACTTCAGTCCCCAGTTTCTTTTCCTCCCTCACAGGTCTCCAGTTTGAATTTTCAAGTAGTCTGACATCTAAGCGAGACAAATCCTTGAACGTGTCAGATTACCTTGTTTAGCTTATGAGACACTGAACAGCTCAGGGGATTGCTAATGGGTAGAAAGCGTTTTGTTTACAAGCTGTGGTTTCAATAGCAAATCATGCCCACGATGGCCTTGAGTCAGTTTTATCTGATACCTGTTTCATGAGGATACATAATACAAGTTGCTGAGCTCAGTATCAGTTTTTACAATAGATGATCACAGCTAGCACTTCTGTTGTCAGTCTTGGGGGGGGGGAGTCTGAGTGCAGAAATGGAAAGTAAGGGAATGCTTTACAAGTGCAGAGATCCCTGAAGCAGTGAACAGTGAAGTTACTAGGCCTACATGATGCAGCACAGTCCAGCGCCATGCAAAGTTGCCAGCTTGGTCCTAGAAGCGGTACACACCTATAAATACATCAAGCTGGATTTAACAACTCGGGCATAACATCTCCCTAAGAAAGGTGTACTTCTTCAAGACCTAATCTGAACCCTAAGCTTGCGTGTTTCTCTAGAAAGCGCATGCACACTTGCAGGCGTGAGCCACCGCAAGGAGGGTTGTCTTTATTTGGGGGGAGCGTGCGGGGAGCAGAGCTGCTTTTGGATATGCTTCACTAACCCCAGACAGCAGCCCGGAGCTCTGGTGCTGTCGTCATCAGGACTTAATTCACCCAACACAAACAGTAATATCACCTTTCCTCGAATAACTAAAATGTATATTCTAATCCTCGAGACACATGAAAGAATAAAAATATATTCTCTTAACCATTACCTACAACAGTGTTGCTCAGATGTCTGTTTGCTTGTGTAAGAATGTACTGGATCAAAACAAGGGTCCACCAAGTTCGCTATCACAGCTCCAATAGTGAGCAACGTCAGGTGTTAGGAAAAAGTGTAAGCCACACAAATAGAGAGTAATATTTGCATTGCTAAATACCCCCAGGTTCCAATAGTCTGTCATTCCTGAACTTCTACACCCAAAGGCTGCATTTGAACACTGGACTTAACAGCCACCCATGCATGAACTCTACCTATGCATATCTGTGACATCCCTCTTTTTTAAATTTAATTATATAAAAAGGCACAAATGGCTATGTCAGTAGATGTATGTATGTGCATTAAAATGTATGTAAAGAACAGTAACCAGGAAAACAAAACAAAAAAATCCATTCAGCATAGGTCCCTAACTTTGGAAGAGAACCAAATCAAGAGACTGGCTACATCCCACCGGCTCTTCCCATCAACCCCCCTCCCATTCTGAGTATCTGCCCAACAAAAGGGGAATTGGATTACTGTACTAAAGAAGGGATGGTCCCGTCACTGGTCCAGAGTCAATTAAACACTGGGGGGGGAGGGGGGCGGCGGCTGGGGGGACAGGGTGTACAGATGTTGGGATCCCCCCCCCCCCCCAAGTTAACTTTAACTGGAAGAAGGTACTTTATTTAAAACAGAACATTTTAGACCTCTCTTGAGGAGAGAGTATGAACAGCTCACAGCTGCCTTAAACCTTCCTGAGATATGCATAAACTACATTTTTATTAGAGCTGGATTATACTAGCAGCTATCCAGGAGGTTCAAATGCCTAACCCCTGGAGACAATCAGAAGCACACAAAGATCTCTGCATAATGAACATAAATATCCTTTCAAACAGAAAATCATAATCTACTCTGCTGTAATCAAGTCTATATTGTTGCATAAAGAATTTTAAGCAGAAGAGCAATAGATAGGACAAGAAAAAAAAGAGAGGAACAAAAGAAACTTGAATGTTTCTTCATGATCACTCTGTTTTAATAATTTTTTCAAGAAAATAGTTATATATGATAATTTATTATTAGATAGTTTCTTTCATCTCATAAGTACAAATCTAACACTAACAAGTTAGTCTTTCATCCTCATATTTTAAATCAAAACTTCTTTCAGGAGTTTCAAAGTGGGTCTGAGATTTCAGCATACATTTTTGAGACTAACTAGTGCCTGCAAAGCATACAGTCAGTCACTGCCTATAGCCAGCACTATGGGAACAGCTTTACACAGTTCAGAATCCCTTCAAACAAGGGCAAGCCCAGTGCCAAACCTTAGCCTAGGTAAAGAGCTGCCTGTCAAAGATGACTTGAGCAGTTCCTCATGTATTCTTCTTCATCCATTACCTGACCCCCTTTCCTGCCACGTAACAACTTAACTGGTGGTGGACTTCGGCAAATAACTTTTCAACAATAGAGTAATAATGTCACCATTTTTAATTTTATATGCCTGCTTTGCAACATTCAGAAAAGAGGAAATCTAGGACCAACTTACAGAAGAAAATGCAGCCTACTCTGGACATCTTTCAGTAAATTCACACCCTGAATACTCTGAGGAATGGAAAACATATTAAGTTACATTAATCCAGAACAGCTGCCACCTTTGGTTTCCTGGCAGCAAAATGCTTTTAGAGGTATTTTCTTTACTGAATCCCACGAGCGGGAATTAAACAAAATGGAATGAACAAAACCAGGTGCATTTGCTCCTAGAAAGAGTCCTGCTGCAGAAGGAGCACACCGATTGTTGCTACTGAACGTATCGTAAAATAGTCAGAAAAGCATTTGGAAATACTTATTGCAGAGACTTCCCTGTGATCACCCAAAGTATTTTCACAAAAATCAGTCGTTTATTGAATGAGTATCTCATATTTACATTTTATGCCTATGAACAACACATCACCAGTAAGTGCTATTTGTGGGGCACAATTAAATTACTTCTTTTCCCCACATTCCTGATAGCACCTCCAAAATATGTGAAGAATTTCTACTACATCACGCTGCCTTTTTAGGACAGGTAGAAATAATTATATCTGAATGCAGAACTGAGTGTTTAGGTAATATATAAAAGTAGCAATGGTCTAGTCACACATGTATTTAATACTATAGGTGTGAAAAATGTCAAACATTTATGTAAGGGATAAAAATTATTCCAATCTAGGAATCAGAAACCTAGCAATAATCTTCATTAAGGGCTTATTTCTACAGAAAATCTAAAAATAAAGCCATTTTAGAAAGACTGTCTTAAAAAAAAACAAACAAACACAAAATACAAACAGTAGAAATGTAAGCCCACATTGAACTTCAGGTCAAGCTAGCAAGGCATGTAAATCTAAGTTACATATTAAATGAGTAGGCAGCATTGCAAACTCCTGAGCAACCTTTATCCATTCATCCCCCAAGTGTGGCGGTATTTCCACTATCTTATTACTAACAAATCCAAAACCCAAATAAAAAAAAAAAAAAAAAAGGTGTAACACTATACAGTTTATGGATTTTGAGAGCATTCTGGAAATACTGCTTAAAGGAAACTTTAAAGAAAAATACTGAGAGAGAAAGAAAGAAATTTTGGCACAAAATAACGATGTCTTAATAGTCGGACCCACCAATTAGTTTCCCAAGATAAATGCTGAAAACCTCATCGCTTGATTAGTTAAAACAAAGCACTGGGAAATATACATTCTAAATATACCAAAGCAGCTTGCCATGGATGAAATTGAGCTGAATGGCATAATATGTATTTTTCCAATTTAAATTTCTGAGACTATGAAAATATTGCATTTAAAACAAAAAGGCATTATTAATGGCACATACAAAGCTTAATAATTTACTATCAGTTTTTTATGTTGCCCCAAACAACCCAGTATATCATTCCATTAGTACATGCAGATCTCGGAAGAGACTAACCAACGGGGGGGGGGGGGGGGTACCCTTTTTTCTTCAAGAATGTAATCGCTATTTACAGTCATAAGACACAAGTACAGAGTAATGAAGAACAGCAGGTTTTACAGCTTGTAAGCCAAAAGCAGAACTGAGCTTTGAGAAGGGGAGGAGGAGGAAAGATACATAGCATTGCTTCAAGTTAAAAAAAAAAAAGGCAGGCTTAGATGTTAAATGACAAACTCAGACAACATTAATTGATTCAGGTCTGCTGTCTTTGAAATGGGGGCTTTGGCTATATAAATGTAATAGCATACTGCATATGCAGTCAGTGGAATCTAATTTGCAGTCATCTAATTCATCTAGTGCTGATGTCCGTATCGCTGAGGGAGATCACCTACAGACAACTTAATATCTCACACAGCACCTTGGGGGGGGGGGGGAAACAGTGGAATCGGGGAAAAAAAGTAAGGAAGATGAAATTCTCTTTTCTTGAATCAACACAAAAGAAAAAAGCACGGTGAATTTAGCACAGTCAGAAGCTAAAAAGGATCCTTTTAAACTGCCTACTACTACTACTACCTAAATACAAGAAAATGCAAGCACCACTTAGCTGCACCAACAGCTTGAATAGTTAAAAAAAAAAAAAAAGAAAAAAAAGGCACTTTAGTAACAGGAATAAAAGCGATTAAAACTCTTTCATGGAAACATCCTGACAACAAGCTAGTAAAACAAAGGCTGGATACAACTACACAGCAGCTGGTATCTGATATCATGCTATTGCCATTAATAGGAAAGAGAAAAACATTTCTTAAATAACATACTGATTTCTTTACAGTATGTACCTGTGACAAGGCTCAGTATGTTTTGAGCACTCTTCGCCTCTGTATTCACATATATGAAACCCTATCCTATTTTAAACTGTGCTCCACATTAGATTCCTTGATGGAGAGAAGGTGAGCCCACTGTCTGCTTCATGTTTGCCTCTTAACCAGGCCATTTTGACAGCCTGGGGGGAAATTTTCTACTTCCTACTCCCCAGCCATTAACAACACTAGGGAGCAGGTGAGTCTTAAATTTTTTGAGAGATTACTAACCACAGTGCCTGGGTTTCATCTTTCCAGGCATGACCACATCATGTAAAAAAAAAAAAAAAAAAAAAAAAAAAAAAAAAGGAACAAAAATCTATGCATGCAATCCTCAGCTGCTAGCACAGAACACCTCTGTGCTGTCAAAGTTGCATAAAGGGACTGGGGTCTGCATGCCACAGCACATTTCATTTCTTGCCTCCTTAACAAAAAAAACCCCAAACTTCTTTAATCAGAAAATTTTATGTTTAAAGACATGCAGTTTTTTAAATGCAGAACTCTAAAAATATCCATTGCAGATAGATAGAAATTTACTGACGTAACACATAACATGCTTTATTGTTTTTTTATAGGGCTGCTCCAATAACATCAGCTTTCAAGCCTGCAGCCACCAGGAGCACAGGGATCAAAAAACAGAAAAACAAACAAACCCCCCCAAAAACAACCAAAAGAGTAAGGAGCTCAAGTCTTAAGTGACAAAACTCAAAAGATTGGGTTGGTGACATTCCCTCTCTTGGAGGCCTTCACGCAGCAGCCTTGCAGAAAGCACTGAATCCTTAATGTTGACAAATCATTTGCATTTAAAACAAAAACTTCCTTATAATTCAGCAGCCTTTCTGCATTAAGTAGTCCAGGGGGACAATTGCATAAAGACATACACTCTATTTTGACACTTCTCTTTATAGAAAGAAAATACAAAATCATAAAAAGAAACTAAGCAGTTCCATTGTCCTAAAAATTAGTAAGAAGCACTACCAATCACCAACATTTGTAGACTTTCCCTCCAAAAAACCAGCACTTCTTGACTCATTCAATACAGTGGACAGAGTTTACTATCCCATGTTTCACAAATAAATTATGTCAATGAAGTGAAACAATGCAAGATTGTCAAATACCCATTTAGTTTACATAAATTACGCCTCCCTCTCTGCCGCTCGTAAAGGCAGTACTGTACATTCCTGAAAGTACGCATGTGATACTATTTTTGCAGGAATGGAGCACGTCAATCCTTCCTGCTTTATATCCCAGCAGTTTGACTAACTAAAGTTACATCAGCTGGCATCCTTCAGCCCTCAGCTCTCGCATTCAGAAAAGCCTTCTTGCAGGCTCTTTTTCTACCCTTTCTAACCTCATTCCCCTTTGCACACAGACACACATTACAGTAGGGACCAGAGGGCAAGGACTAAAGCCCTAAGCATGCATTAAATTAACTCATTTTAAATTTAGAGATGCATGGACACACCAAACTATATAAGATTTGGTCTCAGGGGCAACATTTTATACTGCCACAATGTTCTATTTTCACTGTAGTACATCTCCAAATGGAAAGGCAGTAATTTAGCTTAGCTCTAACCTGATATCATACACTTATAATTAAAGGAAAATATTTAAAGTAGGACTCAGAAGAATAATTTTTTTTTTTAAAGTGCATTAAATGGGCCTATCCTGAGATAGGTGTTATTACGTAATTGAACACCTATCAAAGCATTTGACAGACAAAAACTTTTCAATAATCTTTTTAAAGTCAGGGTTATACTTCAGTCACAGTGAAGTGTAAGTTGCAAGGCGTGGAAAGTTTCAATAGCACTCCACCAAATAAGAGAAGCTAGTGATTTCAAATGGTCAAATATACATATATGTATCTAACATACATACACACATAATTAGTACACACACACTTTTTGATGCAAAGCTCATTTTTTCCTCTGGACTTCTGTAGCCGCTGAGCTACCAGAACTGCAAGTGGTCCTTGGCAAGTCAGACACAAAGAAACCCTCTGCCACGTTCGGAAAAGTTTTAAGGCTACGGTGTTGTAGTTTCGAAACTGTTTCCCCAGACAAAAGTAAGCTTACAAACCGGTAATTACGGTGTCGCAGCAGTGGCAACATTCAAGTTCGGGCTGAAATGGTGCTTCCATTCTTGTTGTGACACTGTCAGAAAATAACATTTTGGGCTGAAACTTCTTATGCTTGATCTCACTGCAGATGTTTGCATTTATAGATTTCTGTTTGCTTGTTTGAAGTAAAAGGGAGTATTTGGAGGGGCAGAAGGGTAAAAAGGAAAAAGAAAACAGTAGGTTGCATATACAGTTTTTATTCTTCAGACTAATATTCCCACATTTTTTAAGCCCAGATAATGTAAAATCCATTGTGGGCCACATCCTGCCCTCTTTGCTAATCCTACTGTGCTTCACTGAGCAGAATTTAGACTTCTAATTTCAAAACTGGAAAGCGCCTTCTGCTTTTAAATGGAATATAATGTGACATTGTGCTTTTTCCTTACTCTGCTTGTCTGGCTCATTAACCTAGTGAAGCTTTCCCAAGTCCTAAATCCACGTTCAGTATAGACCTGTCCCGAGCAAGCAGATGAACAGAGTTGGAGTATTTTGGAGAGTGATCTGCACTACGGAATATTGAGGATACAAACACATCATTTTTCTCATCTAAGGATTCTCAGCTGGCCTGATCCTGAGTGTTTAGATACTGTCAGTCTCGCCTCAGATTTGTCTGATGCAGCACCCAAGTACCGATTCCTCTCCTGTGAGAGTTATATACTAGTGAAACCTATGGCAGCTCTGCCACTGACTTCTGTATGAACACTAGCAATCCTGTAGTAACCTACACTCAATATTAAGCAGTTAAGCAGATAAAAGGGAAAATAGTTGCAGCACATCCCCATCACCGTAACATTGCACAACTGATAAACTTGACGACATAACAATGAAAAGTGAAGACCATCTGGGAATTTCTCCCCAACTTCAGCAAGCACCATATTAGCTACAAAAGTATATCACAATTTATCATCACAATTTTTGTTTTCAATGTCATTTTAGAAATTATACATCAGTGCAAATGAATCACTAGAAGTATTGAATTCTCAGCTTCCAATCACAAGAATTTTATGTTGCTTCACTTCATGACTTCAACCAACCCACTTAACCTACTGATAAGTTAAAATGGCAATGTATTCTACTTACTTGCCCTACAAGGACAGTATTAATAGCTTCTAATTATACGTATATAATAATGTCCATGATTTCTAAACATCATCACAATGCAACTTCTCCATACTTTGCATGGACTGGTTCATGGACTCCTAAAGAGGAATATCTGTGACCGTGCATACTTTTCAGCGCAAGCAAAGACAGGCTATTCTCTCCAATATGATACTGACTACAATAGGCAAAGGAAACTCAGCATCCTATTGACACAGAAATGTTCATCCTCTATGAGATGTTTAATAGTTAAATTTTTGGCTTAACTGTAACACTGTGATTCCTGTTTTTAAGTTAAGGCAACCAGCAGAGTTGGTCTGTAATTAATCTTTTAAATGTAACTTTTTTCATTTTCTTTTTTTTTTTTTTTTAAATATTTATGTATTCATGTGGTGTAATTGTAAAATAAAGTCCTTCACTGTAGTGCATACACTCAGGGGGATGAAGATAAGGCTGTAGTGGGAAAAATTAACTGTGAATTTCTTGACTTGTGTATAATAAAATATCAATTTAAATGCTGTATAAATATTCATATATTTGATTCTGTAATTGTTTTAATTGAGAGAGACCAATTAGTGAGGAAGAAAGTGCCTATTAGCCCACAATAAAAATAATACATATAAGTACTTCATTTTGTAAAGATGTCTCTGCTGGTTTTTATTGAAATTTCCACTTAGGGAGATTGCTGTTGTTTTTAACCTGCTTTTTTAAAACTGAAGAAGTTTTCATCAATTATACCATAAAACTTGAGGAACTTTCAGGGCTCTGCAATTTAAATCAAGTTATGTCTTCATAAATAGATGCAAAATTTAAAAGAAACTATTGTTGGTATTTTTAAGCATACGTGACATTCTGCTAGGTTCTTCATTGCTACTTCATTTAACCTCTGGTAACTTACAGAGCAGGCTATTAAGAAACAGCAAACTATTAGAGTGAGAGAGGAGGCACTATTATGTGAACAAGCACTTAAAAATCTTGTCAAGTATTTTGGTTTCCCACTTAGCTTTTCTTGGGAGGAAAGAAAGGAACAACAGCAAAACTTCGCCTGAAAACTGGCACTCAGTTTTAACAGCTAAAACTCTATTCTTAGCAAACAGAAAGTATTGTAACGAAGGGTTAATCTCAATGTGTTTATGGACTCATCCCACACACTTCCTCCCCTTTTAACTCTAATGACGTTTCCACTGCCAGCAACTCCTCAAGTGGGAAAGAATCCATCCTACAGAAAATACAGAAAGGAAAAAGCATAACATCATTTTGAGAAAAGAAGAATTATCCACCCCATAAGTTTATTAATTTATTAACACACCGCTAAATCCCTAGGGCACAAGGATTATTACTACTGTAATCTTTGCCAGCATCTTCCTCCTTCAAAATGTTTTTCTATCATGGATTGTTTGGACTTTGAGTGATGCCACAATTTTTACGTGGGAGGAGGAAAAAAAACAACAAAAAAAAACCCAGGGTAAATATGCCTAAGAGCCATTTCAGTGAACAGTTGCATCACAAAGATATGTGAGCAGAAAAGAAAATCTCAAGGAAGACATTTGAGAGTCAAAACCGCAATTGTACTAAGCTAATTTCTGACAATTGATAAATGTCATGACTTGCTAATTAGCAATGCTGAAAACAGGTGGATTAAGCTGTGACAGGCTAACTTCATAATCCTCACTTCACGGTATGGGCAAATATCCACTCATAAAATCTGCCTGTTGCTTTTCCCTGGATCCAACAGCCTTTAATATATTCACCATAATTCACCTTCAAAGATGACTGCAAGCTCTCTGGGATAGTTGTTATAAGGAAAAGGGCATTGTTTTTAAAGGTGAAGATCGTCTACAAAGAAAGATGGGCTGCCTACTTGGAAGAGATGGCAAGGCAGACTACAAAATGCTATTGTTTTTTAAATAGAAGTATTTTACTATTAAATGCAAGCACTTAACGTTTTAAAATAAGAACAGGTATCTTTTTTATAACATCTATACAACACTGTCAGCACCTAATTGTGTTGTCACAGTTGATTTTGTGTCTTAAAGTGATCACTTTGTATGAAAATTTTCTAAAGAGAATAAAAGGGAGACAGGTTTTTAGAGAGGTTCTTTTATGTTGGCATGGCTTGTTTTCTTGGTTTAAATATGTTTTGGGTTTAACAGAACCTTGTATACTTCTGAAATATGACAGTCACTGTGCAGGATGGTATTGTGTAACTGGAGACACTGAAAAGACACCTTAAAGAATACTAATTGAGAACAGAACATTTCTCAACAATAAATAAATAACGTGAAAAACCAATGAAGAAAAGGATGACTTGATAATGGGATAATGATACATGCTGCATCAAAGTCTGTTAATTGAAGGTTAGCCATGACCAGTGAGTAACATTCATTGTAAATGTCTTTAGAAGAATAATACCCTGCTAGAAGTAGAAAATTATCGAGGAAAGAAAATTGTAAAGGAATGAAAATTAGTAGACTTTACATACTAAAATATAATGGTAGTTCTCAGAGCCTAGAATGTCAGGCTAATTTTCCAAATTAGACTGGTTAGTTAACTGTGCACTTCAATATACCAAGCATTTCTGAATAATACTAAGAATGAACACAAGTTTGATAGGCAATAAAAATCATCCAAGAACTACACTAGCTTAAAGACATGCATACACAAAAAAAAGATGACAGAAGCAGCCTAGCAAACACAGAACTTTACTGTCTATATAACTAATCATCTGCGGTTCAAATCTGACTGCAGGTTTAAAAAAAAAAAAAAAAATTTTTTTTTTTTTAAAGAGTTAGTATCTCACGCGCTAGAATTTCACCTGTAAAAAAAGAAGAGCAGCACACATACTTATGAAGCTGAATAGTGAGAAATAGTATCAATTTGGAAAAAAAAGTAAATTTTAATATATATATATGTAACATGTAACATCCAGTACTGTAAAAATTATATCAAGTATATACCTTTCCTTGAATTTGATTGGGGTTACTTGCAAATGTAGCGTTGTCTTCATCATGAGATACATACGTGATTTAAGAGCATACTGCAAAATTCGCTATCTTTGTTCCTGCTGTGACAAGTTGCCAGAGAGGGTAAGTATTTTAATTCTTATAGAACGGTATTTGGACATGCTACAAAGAATGAGAATGATATATTTAAAATACATTATTAAAGAATAACATATGCACTGAAAAGACCGATTTTAAGCATTTTGTTATTTTACTCCATTTAAATAACCCTAGTATCTGCTCATCGCTACAGAGGAATGAATGATGACTTTTCTGCAATGCCCTATAGTACTCAGAAAACTGTATTTCAGAAAAAAGAATGGAGCAGAGCACAATTTTGAAAAAACACTGTTTAAAGAAATGTCATGGGTATGACTGCCTGGGAACATTTAGGATGGATAAAATAATCAGATGTGGACATAGGAAAAGTAAAAAGGATTCCTAATGAATGCTGAGAACCATTAGAATTAACCAGGCAGGAAAATAACCACACTGTAAGAGATAGGATTTATGTGGCTGTTCATATACAGGAGAAGACACACAAAAGACAACAAATTAGCAAACTGCTCTAAATAAACTGATTCAAAACCTCAGAACACCAGAAGGGTACATCTAGTGCAACTGAAAGAGAATAATATTAAAAGAAAGCGCTTATCAACATGAATGCAATTAGCTTTTGGAAATCTTTTTCACAAGGTATAAATGAGGCCAAAAGCCTAGGATTAAAAATACTAATGCAAATGCATATAGATAATGAAGGAATTCAAAATTACAACAGCCACTTAATTCATAAGTGTTTATTTTGTAAGTGCAAGGAATCTTTCATCTTCCAAAAGCATGTGGTGTTGGCCACTTTTTTTTTTAGGCACAATAGTATTATTTCCATACGAACAGGAAAAACATTTTTTTCCTGTGTTGAAGCAATGGTGAATGCACCATTTAAAAAAAAATATAAAAAGAATTTTACTGCTGAGTGCGCACTTCGCAGTAAGAGGAACAAGACATGAACTGAACACGGAGTAAAAGAAAAATGCCAAATGCCAATGAAGACAAGAACATGATTTCCCAACAAATTTGGATGCAGAGATTCCAGGACAAAATCCCTGATCTCTGTTATGCATGAGACCAGGTTAAATTAACCAAAGGATCCCTACCTATCTTTAAAACCTATCAATATCATGAATTTAATGGTCCACTACAGCTTCATAGATACATATGGGAGGACGATAGCAAAGATTTTGCCCTCCCTACTCCAGCAACATGACAGACATGTGACAGGGAACTAACAACCAGTTTTCTCCCTACACTCATCTGTGATTGTATGCATGGGCAAGAGGAAGTAAAAGTAGGAGAAAGTTCTTCGTTACTTTTGAGAAGTAGTTACTATGAAATGCTTAAAAGATACCTGGAAGTAACACAGCATGCGAAAACACATTTAATAAGCTTATTTAGAAACCATCTCTGCTCTATAAATACCTGAGAGGAAAAGTCTTAAATAGTATGAAAGCCAATGAGAGCCAATAGTCTCAGAAATGACCAAATCTGGACTTTGATTTCTTGTTGAAGTTCAGTAGCACCCTGCTACCGACAAGTCATGTATTTGGCAAGCTGACAACCTTTTTTTTTTTTTTTTTAAACTTCAGTTAGTTTAGGCAACCAAGACAGAAGCACTTACTACCAACATCAAGACTTCTGCAGCTTCTGACTACTGTACTTGTACCATCTAAGAACAGCTGAAGTAAACTTAATCACACTTCCAAAACCTGAAAACAAAAAAGGATGATCCATTAGTTATGCAAAAATTGAAGAACCCCTAGGATTCATGCTCTGCAGACTTACCAAGCCATCTATAAAAATTTTATTTCCTGACACCTATTTAACATTACTACAGCATCTGAATTACCAGTCTAGAACCAGACTGCATTTTGCATTTGGATTTGGTTTTAGCTCCTAGAACTAAATATTCTCCCATCAGAGGGCATCAGCTTGCCAGAGCACATGAGAAGAGCAGTAACAAAAACATAACTCTTGCACTCAACTGCTGTTCAGGACTTTGTCACCTTTACTTAGCTTTGCACATGGTTCTGTCCTGGTCTAGCCAAGGCATTTCTCAGAATGAGAATGATAAAATGATAAATGATAAATGGCAGTATTACCATCATCCCAGGAACCCCAAGCCTATGACAGAATTGCCTGTTCTTGCTCACCCAAGAATCACGAAGCTTGTTCCCCTCTAGCAGGCTTTAAGTTCTGCTGACTTGTAAGAGTTGCAGTTAGCAGTCTAGGTTGGATTTGGATATAACTGGCGGAAAAAAATGACTTCAGTATCAGTTAATGATCTGCTGTCAAAACGTATTATATTTTGTACTGATTGTTATAGAGTCAACAGTTTCCAAATTGGATATGTAATACTAGGCTCTGAAGGTCAAAATTTTTAAAAGCACTTAAGTGGCTTCAAAGCAAAAGTCTATTTTTAAGCACCTAAATAAAATAATTTAGGTTTTATACTAAAAAAGAAAAAGTAGATCATTACTCTCTAGAAAATGCATGCCAGTGCAAAGGAAAACAAAACACACTATGAAAATTATCACAGAGCACAGGATTGTACTGTCTATGATGAGTTTTGTTCAAGCTATTTACTTGTGAAGTCAAAATCCATCTAAGATCCACTATAGGTTAAGGCTTGGGGTGTGCGGAAGCTGGTTTTGGGAAGGGGAGGCGGGGAAGAACATGCCTGGGAACACATAGTTTCAGAGTATTCCTTTTTTAGTTTGAAGTTTAATTCTGTTTTTAGTTTACCCGAAGTATTGTGAAGAACACAGTTTAAGATAGCTGAGATTAATAAGACATTAAACAGTACGTAAATTTAGTTTTAAGTGCATACAGTTCTTGCCGGCCCTAATAAAAACAGTTAAATAGCAAACTAAAATAACATGACTTATGATCTCTGTTTGTCTAACTGGCTGCATTCAGAATGGAAATACTTTGGAGAAGAAAACGGCTTACATAAAGTACCTATTAATTAATCCAGCATCCATTAAAGACAAGTTCCCCACAATGTATTATTTATTAGCATGTTGTCTAGCCTTTATCGTAGGTATATCAACTGTTCAGTTTCCAAGAACTTCCCCTATAGGGATCTTTCAGACTAACATATGACACCATTACAAAGGTTGTCTTCATCCCATTATAAGAGAGTTCTAAATTATCAAAGTATATGTTCTCTGTATATTCTGATTATATTCTTTCAGTTCCATGATTCTCCTTATTCCCTGTGACTATTATCCATCAGAAATCACTTTACAAAGCTATGGGCAGGGGGAAACAGTCTGAGAATTTTTCACATTCTTAAATCTACATTTAAACTTACGTTTAGAAGGTGGAAAATTCAGATAAATTAGCCTAGAAGGCCATCTATTGTGTTCCATGGATATGACTATGACTCTTCAAGGGCTTCCAGATCCGAAAAAATATAATGATAACTAGATATTTGGGATAAATATAGAGACATTTTGAATTCCTGTCATAAACTCAATTTAAACTGACACGAGAGGTTTCCTTGTAAATTTTTTTGTTGTTGTTTGGAACAACAGTCTTTACTAGCAGTTCCAGGAAGACACCCATTAAATGCAAAATACTAAAAAAATTGCCTATATGTTTGGGGTTTTTTTTTAAATATCTCATCCTCTAAATAGGTTTCACAAAGAAACGTAGGGTTATATTCTAAAAAGGATGTTTCCCAGGATGTGTGGTAACATAAACCAACCATTCATCCGTTGCTACCCATGCAACACAGTTAACTACTATTAAAAGCTTAAATCAATTCAACCCGCAAACACAGCACAGAGATCTCAACCAAATAAAAGTTACGGAAAATGTCAGAAAGCAGCATGAACTACAGCCAATGCTGATCAGTTCAGGATTTTTCTGCCAAACAGGATACAGCCTCCTTAGCAATGAACCGCTTGCTCTCATCACCAAGACCTAGCCCCGTGTTACTTTTCAGGATACTGAATACATCCCAGACTCACAGAGAAAGGAAGTGTACAATGGTGTTTTCAGCTTGCCATAAAAAAAAAAACCAAAAAACAAAAAACCAACAGATACCAGAATGAAAGAAAATGCTTTCAGGCTTCTTCGCCAGTTCTATATTAATTTATAGATCACCACAAACAGAAAGGCTTCACTGATACCTCACTGAGGAGAAAGGTGAAATATCCCAGTCTTATAACTCATTTTCGAATTTGTTTCCCTAGGATTTTCAGAACAATGATTCTTTAAGATTTATAGATTCAAAACCAAGAAAATCCCATGCCTACAGAAGAACAGCATTTCAGCAAACCAAAAATAAAGTTCTACTGAATGATCAACATGTGATTCTCTATATTAGAGCAACAGTGTGATGTCCTAGCTGCCCTCATTAGCCCAAATCTCTAAGACCCTGCATTACTTGGAGAGGAACAAACATTCAGATGCAGGCAGCAGAAAACAAAAGCAACTGTAACATTGCAAAAATTAAGTGACTAAGCGCAAGTTTGGCTTCCATTGGATCATGTTTTTCAACCTCAAGCAATGGAAATCAGAAACTATTTTTTAATGAGTGTCTACTGCCTGTGTAAGAACATGATACATAACAAAAGAACAAAAGAAACAACAGATTAATACATAAATTGATGCACAAATGAGACATACCCTGATAATATAGGGATAAGTGAAATACAAAAATTTAATCTTCCTACTATTTTAATCCCTTTCTTCCGGTATCTCTCAGAAATACCAATCTTCCCCCTCAGAAAAATCAACTGTATTAATGGATGCACCATCTTTTATGGCACTGGGGGGGGGGGGGCTTGATGCTGGCTAGATGCCAGAGGCCCACCAAAGCCGCTCTATCACCCCCCCCTCAGCTGGACAGGAGAGAGAAAATATAACGAAAGGCTCATGGGTCAAGATAAGGACAGGGAGAGATCACTCACCAATTATCATCATGAGCAAAACAGACTGGACTTGGGGAAATTAGTTTATTACCAATCAAATAGGAGTAGGATAAAAACACTTTCCCCTCACCCCTCCCTTCTTCCCAGGCTTAAATTTACTCTTAAGTTCTCTACCTCCTCCCCCCACCGTGGCGCAGTTCATCACAAGTTGTCTCTGCTGCTCCTTCCTCCTCAGGAGGAAGACTCCTCACTCGTCCCCTGCTCCAGCATGGGGTCCCTCCCACGGGAGACAGTCCTCTGCAAACTTCTCCAATGTGGGTCCTTCCCATGGGCTGCAGTTCTTCACAAACTGCTCCAGCGTGGGTCCCTTCCAAGGGCTGCAGTCCTTCAGGCACAGACTGCTCCAGCATGGGTCCCCCACGGGGTCACACGTCCTGCCAGAAAACCTGCTCCAACATGGGCTCCTCTCTCCACAGATCTGTAGGTCCTGCCAGGAGCCTGCTCCAATGTGGGCTTCCCACAGGGTCACAGCCTCCTTCAGGCACCCACCTGCTCCGGCGTGGGGTCCTCCCCGGGCTGCAGGTGGAGATCTGCTCCACCGTGGACCTCCCTGGACTGCAGGGGGACAGCCTGCCTCACCATGGGCTTCCCCATGGGCTGCAGGGGAATCTCTGCTCTGGCGCCTGGAGCATCTCCTCCCCTCCTTCTGCACTGACCTGGGGGTCTCCAGGGCTGTTCCTTTTACATGTTCTCACTCCTCTCTCTGGTTGCTGTTTCTGTGCCCACCACAACTTTTTCCCTTCTTAAATATGTTATCCCAGAGGCGCTACCCACTGTCGCTGATGTGCTCGGCCTTGGCCAGCGGCGGGTCCATCTTAGAGCCAGCTGGTATTGGCTCTACTGAACACAGGGGAAGCTTCTAGCAGCTTCTCACAGAAGCCACCCCTGTAACCCCCCCCACTACCAAAACCTTGCCACACAAACCCAATACACACTGCTACAGTAAAAGTACAAAACATGGCACCGGCTCTAGAGCCTGCCACAGTTACTGCAGAACACATTTTAATATTTAAAAAATTATTTTTTTAAAATATATAACTTCAATATAGAGAAATAGCCATGTAATCTGGTAAACTACAAGAAAGGATAAAGGGAATCAAAGTCTTCCTTTCAAAAAAATTCAAGGATTACGCATTCTGAGTCTGATCATTTACTGATGTAGAAAAAAAATCCCACTGAAAAATATTGGTCAGTCAAGGCAGGCCTCTCATGACTACGCTGATCTCAACAATACTTTCACCAAGAAAGTTTACTTTGCAATCAAGATGAATTTCTGGTCAAAGGCAACAGGAAAGAAGCAGAGTATGCATGCCTCCTTCCAGAACGGACTGACAAATCCAGATGCTGTAAGGCTGGAAAAGAACATTTTCTGCCCAATTTACTAGTCTATGTATCAGCTGTTGCAGTGAGTTAACAGCTAGGCAATATTTTTTTCACTTGAAATAGCCAGTCATGCAACAATATTCAAGTATCTCAATTAAGAGTAATAAAGAAAATGCACTGGTGTTGCGAAGTAAGCAGATTCCTTGTATGGCAAATTTAAAAAGGAGGGCAGAGGAGTGGCGAGATCTGGAGTAAAGAGATTTGGTCTACTCTGCCCTATCAAGATAATTCAAATAATAGGAGTTTGACAACTTGTCCCTTCTCAAACCAAAAAACATTAATAAACCCCAAATCAGCCTCAGTCAGAAAACTAGGATTGTATGTATGGTGGAAATTCTTTTCCAACTAAGAATGTGCTACTCTACACCCCAAAGCATTGAAAATTGAGACTGGAAGAACTTGCTTGCTACAAGCTGATCTGATTGCCACCTTGCCTAACACAGGCTGCAGCTCAGCAGAGAGCTTCCAGCTACTGCCAACCTCAAGGGCCCTTCATGAATCCTGCTTTCTTTTCCCTCCAAGATTTCTCCCTCACATGTGCTTCCTCACTTTGAGAGGTGACTCTGAGAAGCGTAAGCCCAGGCACAGCACTATAAAAACCTTTTTTTTTTTTTTTTGTTCCTGTCCCCCATCACCCTGCTCCTCCCCACCCCGTTTGCCAAAGTTAATCACAGTGTTGAGCAAGCATACATTTAATAGTTTATTGGTGGGTGCCTGAATATTGGAATTCCAAAGAAAACTATCCTTCAACAAGACCACAGAGGATCATATGCTATCAGATCCTTACTTCTCAGACTAAAATTAAGAGGCAAACAATACAGTAAGAGTGCAGTTTGCTTAGAGCAGGTTATAGAAAAATCTGCCCTTTTAAATACTGTACCATTCCCACAATAACCTTTAGGATTTACAACACAGAATACTCACTCAGCTTTATTTTCAGATTTGCTTGGCCCAGGTTCTGTTACCTGCACAAGCAAAGTGTTAGTCTTGATGTTCTATTAACAGAATGACAGTTTTGTCAAATAAAAAAAGACATATTTAAGATTTCTAGCTGAAACTAATATATCAGGATTGAGAAATATGCCTGTGTATACAAAATGCATTTTTCTTTTAACATCTTTTTTTTCAAGTATATATTTAGTCATAATATACAGTCTTAAGTTCCATCCCACCCATAGCTGCTTCCTTTCTATTTTGAAGCAAAAATAGGCAGAGAACTTCGAAAAAAGCAGACCAACATTTACTCAGACAGTAACTTTCTGCTAAAGTAATTTACATTAACCCGAGTTGTTAAGTACTTTACGGGAGTCTCTTGAAGAGCTATGCTGCCATCTATTGGTAAAGAAAATATACTTCAGATGTTATTTGAGAGCTTAGGAAAGCTAATGTTCTATTAAAAACAACTTTCCTGCATTTATAGATCACTCAAGACAATAACTCCCCTCTCCTTTCCCTTTGCTGCTAAGTACATAATGGACTAAGTAATTTAGATAGACTCATTTGTATAATATATCAAAACTGAAAGTTTCGCAGCATTTAACGCTTGAATGAAGATCACTCAACCTGTGTACGTTTATGTACATACAGTCAAGACATATTTTTTTCTTATGGATGTGATCATGTCCAAAAACATTCAGCACTAAGGCACAACAAAAAGGTCTTTGTGGAACAAGTGAATAATCACAGCAATCAGCCAAACAAATATATGCACATAAGAGTAAATATTTAATAAAAAGGAGGCATCAACATAAGTTATTTCAATGGGTTAAGTGCTCACCGAAAAAAATACGTAGCTAGGGAGCTCCTAACTCACCCTTCCACAATAACCCTACAGTGTTTCAGCATCCATCACCACCTACAAATTCTGTGAATTTCAGTGAATTCCTGATACTGGTTGCCATATTCTTCACAGTAAAAGATTATCTGATGAGTAAAAATGCAGTAAGTTATTTTAAATTAATAACTGCTTCCAAAAAAGGGAATTTAGCAGTGTTATTTCTTTTGTTATTTGTATAGCAACCCCTATTTGTCACGCCTTTTTTTGTTTTGTTTTGTTTAAAATCAGACCACATGCACTTTGAGGGAACAAGAACAGCAGCTGGCAGCAGAGATCCCAGAACACTTACAAATTAAGGAAGCTACATGCTCAAAGTACCAATTCTTTTCTTTCCTAGCACCAATAGATTCTTAAAAATCTTATTTTAGGAGACACAATAAACGTCATGCATTATTTCTGAGAAACTAAAAAGCCTGATTACTTGCAGTCACCTTTGCTAAAGAAGACACTTGGAAAATATTTTCAACTTAAAAGGTTTTGTTTTGTGTTTAGTAATAGAATTTATTGGGATGTGACCAAAAACACTATGCATCATTCAGGATAATTAGACTTTGAATTCCAAACTCAACTTTAAAAAGCTGTGTCACTCTATTTGAATTACATTTCCAATAGGAACAACATTTGAGTCTTTATTTTCTTTTCTCCTTTGTGACATACACTGCAAGAAGTTAACACTGGATACAGCAGAGGCTCTAATGCTTTTTAGTTGGCAGTGATGCTCCTCTACTAAGACTCAGCACTGCCCAAGCACACTATACTTTGTTGCAGAGTGTTCTGGTGCTAGTATGTCCATCAGTGCCATGGTTAGCCTAACAGGAAAAATAGTAACTCTGAAGATTTTACTTGGGGTTATGAAGTTCTGGTGGGGATGGACTCCACTACCACACCCCTGCCCGATGAGACCCAACCCTGGCTGCATCTGCTCCTCTCCTCTTAGCTTTGACCAGTATCTACTCTCTTCTCCCCTCCACAAACAGATTCTAAAAGGATTAGTGAGATTGGGGGGGGACAAAAAAAAAAAAAAAAAACAAACCAAAAAACAAAAAACCCACCCCATCTTTTTCACACAGGTGTTGATTGCTACTTATTTCAAGCCTGTATATAAAGGCTAAATTCCCTGAACTCAAATCCCAGAACAGAGTGCATTCCAAGCTCTGAAAGGCTGAACAATCAGCGCAGCTCAACAAGGGATGCTGGGGAAGCCTGGAAGGAGAGAAGGTGGCAAAGCCTACACCAAAATAAGAACCACAGTAGAAAATGCATTCCAGAATCCCCAGATAAGAAGATAACGTTATTTGTTTCTGCTCTCTTTTATAGCTAGTAACCAACGTCATATATAAACATACCAGTTATTTCACTGATGTAGACCCAGTCAACTTCCGTGTGCCCAACTGGTTTTAATAAGATCATGCAAGTCTGAATATAATCACTTGAAGAAAAAGGAACATGCAATCACACACACAAAATGTAAGTGTTTAATGAGATTTTTGTAACGTATTTTCTCAACCTTAGGAGGCAAAGGTTCTTTAAAGCCATTTTTCACCCTTTGAATGTGCACACTGCAATTTATTATTACAAAGCAAGATAGGGGAATCTTATTTGATACACTTCATTGTATTTTATATTAAAATTCAGGAATTCTAAGCCTTTTTAATGCATAGAAATGTGAAAGAATTTACATCTTCTACTGTAGTAATCAGCCATGTTATTGTCTGTTACCCTTAGCTGAATCTAATGTCAGAAGCAATACCCTTATCAATGAATCATGGGGGACCAAACCAGCAGTTCCTACTCATGCAAAACTACCATTGACTCCAATATCTAGAAATTACCACACATGTAATATGCAAAACTACACAATGATCTAAGACCTTTGCCAAAATTAAGCCCAAGAAGCATACTTACTTCTTCTTTTTTAATATACATGGTAACAATCTCACTGTTTTTAAACACATTTAAGACATTAAATCCTTTGTTATCAACATTAAGGGGATCTTTGCTTGAATCAAATTGGTCTCTGTTTTCATACTGACTTTCTAATCCCATTTAAGTACTTCCTTCAATGAGCTTTCTATTCTTAGTCTTTTCTTTTACGAGACACTAATTGATACCATAACAGTACTTGGCACAGCATAGCATCATTTCTCCAAGAAAGCTCATCTTGAAAGAGAAAAAGAACTAGTCTAAGTTACTGCAGATTGGAACTGAAGGATATCGGTACAGTAGCACCTGAGAAATATAAATAATGACTTTCTAGATAGTGTCTCGTTCTAGAAAGCGGTATTAATCCTCCATCATTGATACTATTTAACTTCTTTAAGAGAAAAATTTGCCTGCAACAAAGAAATGAAGGCAAATGCTGGCAACAGAAACAAGAAAGAGACATGTTAACACACAAAAATCACCAAAATAAGAAGAGATTAGAAGGCCAAGACACAGGTTCCAACCCATGGAAGATGAAATGCTGGTCACCGTTACTGATGTCAGCATGCTTCTTTTTTAGGGAGGTCAGGTGGTATTTTATTTCCAAAAAAACTTTTAAGAGAACAGATCAAATGGGCATATTTTCAAAGCAATATATGTGGAGGATTAAGGGAGGCCATGGAGCTTTGAAAGTGTTCCTAACTCACAGATTCTATTTCTGATACACTGTATTTTATTTTCTTCTTTCCCATGTCTGAGTCTTTCTTCTCCCTATCATCCCAACCCCTTCTTTATTTGGATTCTCTTCCTTTACATTTTCTCCTTTCCACCGATTTGGAGTTACTCATCTCCCTGTTGCCTCTTTTCTCTCTGTTTAACCTACCTATTGGCAGCCATGCTGTACTTCCCAAATTGTCTGTGTTGTTCAGCATTTAAAAGCACTTCCAGATTAATGTTTCAAACAGGAAGGTCCAGCAGCTGGAGCCAAAAGGAAATCCCCCTGAGAAGGTCAAATATTTCAAAACTAGTTTATCTCTAGTGACTTCCATATACTCTGCATGGTGGCTTCAGCTGGCTGTCACAGTGCAAGTTGCTAGTGTAGGTTCTGAACACCATTCCAACAATGGAATGCAATAGAGCATTGTTTCCCACTGTGGTAAAAAGAATACATCTCAATGATATTTTGGCAACTCCATAAAGCAAGCGGGCATAAGTTCCCACTACGCGTAATCTTTCAGCTTAGTTGGCTGTCTCATTAGGACTAGGCTTTTCATTTAAGTTTCCTTTTTTATCCATATATCTCATGTGGAATGTCAATTCAAGCTACTTTTAATTTTTTTTTTTTTTTAAGTTTTTGTCTAAAGTTAATTATCATTCTTAGTGGCCAAACACAATGAAAGCTTCAGAATTAGAATCTCAATAAAAATTTGTATGTATACATATAGTAGGCTTGAAGGTTGCATCTAAACTACATGACAGGATGGCAAGGCATCCACTGTCCTAGACCATGGTCCCTCAGTTCAGGAAGTTGCTTTTCTTCCTGAATATTTTGGGAGAGACAGTAACTCCCTCTGCATTTCAAAAAATTACATTTCCTCAGAGCAGAAGCCAAGGTGAAAGGATGAGCAAGCAGGGGGAGGGAGAATTTAAATCAAGCACCAATGTATATTTCAAAAGGCTTTTTAATCAAACTAGTTTCAGTGGAAAATGGGGGCTTTACATAAACCTTTGGTGAACATCCCATCCAAATATTGCAGTATGTTGGCTATCCATAAATAAGTGGGTAAACTGAAGCTTTCATGGGAGTTTTAATTCAAACGTTTCATACCACATTTTCTACTTAGGCTAGGCTACCCAGCAAGGTTACTCAATGCATTTTTCTCCCACTTCCTGCAACAGGCGAAGTATATTATGGTTAAACTATGAAATTAATTTATTATCGTAATCACATTTTACCTCAAAAGCAGAGGCTTAATGCAGTTCAATTTATTTTGCACTCAAGAGAGCGGCTGGACTATTTCCCTTCACTAAGCCCTAACATAGTGGCCACTTACCACTGGGGGTTTTTTCAAGGGCTGGTGGGAGGGAGAGGGGGATTGCCTGCTGTAACCTACCATGCTGTAATTAAGCGCTCATGCTTCATCCATGGGGTGTTTTTAATTTAACATACCCGTGCTTTCTGTTTTAAACTCTGGACCACACGTCACAGCACGGCTTTGCCAGCATCTCAGCCAACAAGACCATATTTTAATTGGCAAGAACAACCTCTAGGCTGCTCAGTCCTTTACCTTTCTTCTGAGAAGCTATGACTAAACAAGGTACAACTTTTTTCTTAGTCTGAGCATGTCCACTGACAGTTGCAGATTATTCCACCTTCTCTGTTAATAGCTAGACCTGCTATTCCCTATTTACCTTCCACAGAAAAGGTGGAACCTCCGCCAGATCTGCAAGGGCTAAGGAACTAGATCCCAACGGACCTTCCTTTTCCTCTCCACTATTCACCTCAATGCACTAGGAACAGGCAAAGTTTTATATAGTAGTTTGACACAGAAACACTTTTGAAATGCCCTACAATTGGTATGACACTGGACTGAGAACAACTGATCTCTTCCAATTAAGATTCAGTAAGAATTCCTTTTGGAATAATGCCAAAGACCCAGACTCATGGGTTTTATCCATCGGTTTTATCCATCTGTAGACAGCACAAACACAACAGAAATCAGTTTGTTTAGCTGACTCTAGGCCTTCGGGGTTTTTTTTTTATAACAATTGATTTTTTGTTTCTTTTTTCCCCCCCCCCCCCACTTAGTTCTTGCTTTCTTGCACTCCTTTACCTTAAGATGGTGCTATGTTGTATCACCAGAGTGATGACATGTAATAATGCTCACCATAGCTGAGAACCTCTGGTAATTTAAACTGCTTTAAAACCAGGCTGGTAAGGAATCAGGTTGCATAAAATACCAACTTCAAGTTTTATTACAGGATGAATTCAATCTGCAAATCACATTTTAACTTCTACGTACTTAAAAATTTCTACATATTTAGAACAATGTTTATTTTTCCAGTCATCATGCATCAGACAGAGAGACAAGCAAACCGGTTAGGTGACATCTAGATTAAAGTTGTATAAATAATTCATTCTTAAAATTGCTGCTTGATCAACTCAAAAGCTTCATTTGATCTTCCCAGGGAACTGAACAAGAGAAAATTAATTTCAACATTAAGTTGACTTAAATATTTCTGAAGTCGTAATCTTTTCAAAGAAAACTTCAGAGGAAAAATAATGTCATGTATCATCTCTAATACCTCAGAATTTTTAAACTTTCAGGAGAGAGGAACAAAGAATTATTTTGCATATGAACCTGAAAAGCAAATACTTGTTTAACTCAAAATTTTTATTTTCGTGAATTATTCACTAAAAAAACATATTACTTAGTTCCAACTGGGAAACTTCACAAATACATAGACTAGAACTTGAGAGCTGAGGAGCCATGGGATATGAAGAATTAAAAAAAAACAAACTACTGCATGAGATCAGGAGCTATTTCTATAACATCAGTTATGTTTTTCAAGCATTTTTTTAAATTTAATTCATATTAATAATTGAGGGAGATTATAGACAAATACTTGACTGTGAATTAAATATCAAGAGTTCATTCAATACATCTCCGCAAATAACAAACAATATTTGTCTAACATCCAAACCACTATCATCTATTTATATAGCTGCATCCAAAATATGTTAACTATAATAGCAATATTTATAAATCAGTTCTGAAGCTCATTTCATCCATGTGAATATTTTCCAAAATACACTTGCAAAATCTTCTCACCATGAAGGTATATAATAATAAACTGTAAGTAACTTGTATTTAGCTTTAAATATTGTATTTTATAGTACACATAGTAAAGTAGGCCTTCTAAATCAAACACATTTTAATATAGTCAAAGTCATACATCTAGGGAGAAAAAAAATGTAGGCTGTGCTGTAGCAGAGAGGCTCATGTACAAAGGGGCAAAAAGGTCATTTTATCTCTAAATACAGTATCACTGGGATCAATGCTGAAATACAGTATCTCTCCCTTCTGATACCTTGAAAAGAATAATGAAAAACTGAAGGAGGTGTTAAAAAAAGGAGCCTGAAAAAATTATTCAAGGATTGGACAAAACATCTTAAAGTGAGAGAGTGAAATAGCTCAATCTGGTTAGTTTATCAAAAAGAAAGACAGAGTAGTAACTTGATTAGAATGTGTAAGAACATTCACAGGGAGAAAGCACTGGGTACTAAAGCGCTCTTCAGATGTAGCAGAGAAAGACTCAGCATTAAGAAAGGGCTTGGCATTAAATCCAGCCAAATTCAAATTAAGAATAAGTCATAAATATTTAACAGTGATGGTGATTAACCACTGGTACTACCGAAGCCATTGCCCTTCTCTCAGTAGTTTCAAATTAAACCTGGGTGCCGTTTTGAAAATATACTTTCATCAGACAAGTCACTGTTCTCCAAATGAGGCTATCTGGGTGAAATTTTGCAGGCTATGGAATAAGAGAGGACAAACTGAACCTGTTTGCCTTAAGAACTATAAAACATACTGGTGCTCATCCTAAGACCTCCCTACAGGTGTTAGTATAGCTTTCTCAACAGCTTCTAGTGGAACATGTTCATTTCTTTCGACAAAAACAGTTTAATTTCCCACTTCTGCCAGAGGACTCTATGAAACCCTCTATGCGCTAGCCAGAACAGCATATATGGGCAGCCGCTTTCTCCAAAACCTAACCACATTCGTTCAAACAAAACATAGAATAGACATTACTTATAGAACAAGCCAGCCCAACAGTTTATGCCAGCACAAGGATCAGCTCACCTTTATGAAATTCAACTGAAATCACATGGGGTTAGGCAACAAAGGGGGGGGGGGGGAATGAAAATTAAGAGCAAGCAGAATTTGCCCCCTCGGCATTTCCACATTTTGTAATTAACACCACTGTTCTAAAACATGTTTTCAAATGGATGTCAGCGACACCAAGAACCAGAGCATGAATCACAAGAGATACTTTTACTGCCGTCAGTCTTTTTTATAACATCAAAGTGAACTGATGTGAGCAAAGCAGATTCACACGATTACTTAACCTCTTTCCATTCCATAAGGCCTGTCAAACCATCACAATAGCTGAGTCACATGTAGGTATGTACACGGCTGTGTGGTCACCCAAAAAAAACTCCCCTTAGGTTTTATTGCCGAGCATAACATTATATGGCATGGAATATCCCTTTGGTCAGTCTGGGTCAGCTGCCTAGGTTGTGTCCTCACCCAACTTATTGACCACGCCAGCCGACTTGCTGAGGGGGGTGGGCAGAGCAAGAAAAAGAGAAAGCCTTGATGCTGTGCAAGTACTGCAACAGCCAAAACTCTAGTTTAGTCACAAATCTGAAACACAGCACCATATGGGCTGCTATGAAAAAAATGAACTCCATCTCAAACAGACCCAGTACACAGGCGCATTTAGTCTTCAGCAGACAAGGGCTGGAAATCACCACTCCAGCTCTTAAGGGCTCACCATGAGACTCAGCCGAACTCAACTGAAAACAAGAAATAGGCCAGAACAGTAATAAAAGTTATAAAATAAAATAATAACAGGAATTAGTTATATATCCAGAAGAAAATATTTTTCTTTACCTTCCCAGTAACAAATCAGTCAACTACTCTTGCTCTGCAACAGCTTTGAGATGAAAGAAGGTGCAGAAGGGAAGATGAAAGTAACTGAAATTCCACACTTTTTTCATCTCTGTCATCTTTACACACAGCCACTCTATCAGCAACCCCTGGTTTTCTCCCACATGAAACAGACCGTGAAATTTTACTCTCCCTCAAACTCCTGCCTGGCCACATATGGCAGGTTATGATACAAACCTGCGTGGTCAAAATACAGGGTTCCGCTGTTCATCAGATCTGGGACTATTAACATTATTCTCCCATAAATAAGAATAAAGGCTCCCTAGGCAGGACAGGAACATCCTTCTTGTCTGTGCTGTGTCTCTTTTGCAGATGGAGAAAGGACTTCACCTCCTCTGGCTGTCAATCTGGTTGCTTTCACAAGCATTAAAATTCACTTTAAAGTCTGAATAATAAGGAGTGCTGACCCTTCCACACTGATAAAAATAAATAAATGTCAGTCAGACACCAGTTTAGTCACACAGGTACAGTAAACTTTTTTCTAACCACACTGCACAGATTTATTCTTTAAGCTAATCAGAATTCAAACAGAACAGAAATCAAATGTCACCCTGCCACACTAACATCCATCAACCACAATAATTACATCTACATCAATCATTTGATATAATAGGAGTAAAGTCATTATAACAGAACGTTGTCAAAAGATCTGGAATTGGTCTTCTGTTTAGTATTCCATCATATAACATCTACAAGATTATTTCAAAGGCAGCAGTGCCTGCTTTGAAAATATAAGACAGCTTGCTTCAGCATTTTCCTGGCAGCAGACCATTATTCAATGACAGCATTCTCTATGAAGAAGTAACATTACTGATTTGAGCTTTATAAAAGGGGAGGGCATTGTATTTTCTGTTCCATCAGTTTTTAAACTAGAACTGAAAACTAAACAATTACATTACTTTCACATATACAACCTGCAACTTACTTGAAAAGAACCTTATCATTCAGCAGAAGTGTTGGTTATTCAGATAGTTCAGTGAGTTCATTCCTGTGTCTCCTTTACTTTGGAAGTCCCACTGACTTTGTCTCCTCCTGTGTCTAATTTTGCCTGGAACACCTCACTAGTTCATTCCCAAGTACTGGTTTTCTGAAAAGGGTAGTGCTACCTGAGGGTTACATACATGAAAACAGCACACACTAGTATTTCGAAATGTGAAGTTCACCTACTGCATCGGAACACGTCTTCTCAGTTTACAGATCGGACCAAAGTCTGATGTCTGATTATGCTTTGTGGTGCTAAAAGACAGTTAAAAATTCTGCATACAGACTGTGTATGTTGCACTCAGCACTGCGGACAGCCAGTCAGAAGCAAAGATCACACCAGAGAAAAGAGAGTACAAACAATACCGAAAGCGTCCCCTTTCTGGACATCATGGAAAATGTCACAAAGACAGTCACTGCCACTTTAAAGTTGAAGATGCTAGAGTGACCCTTCTGTGCATGAATCACCTTAGTGAGCATGAAAACCCTTAACCACAGCTAAAATTATGCTTCCTCTACATGGGAGGTATTGTGTGAAAAAAGGATAAAGACAACTAGTAAAATAAAAAAGACTGTGAAAAACAGCCCTTGAGATCCACCACTGCAAGGATGAAGACCATGGAGACCTTATTCCACTTGGCTTGGAAAGCAGACATATCATAAAAACCATTCAGTGTTAAAACTAACAGTGCAGATCAGATGTGCAATATTTACTTGGACTTTATCAATCTAATCAAGTTTTTTTGCAAATGGTACTGAGAGTAGTAATAGTTTTACCCAGATCCAGTGGTTCATAAAATCAACTAACATACTCACAAGAGTTTGATGGAACTTATGTCATCACCTGGCTTCCTCACAGGCTATTTGTACCTTGACTCTCACTGGCCATTGCTCATTTATTCACGACAAGACTCATTCATGACTGAATCACTCAACAAAACAGAATCTTACATCAATACGTAAACTTCCAGAAGGTTGAAACCAGCCTTCGTTGGCAAGTCAGACTTATTAGTGTCTTCACAAAGCTAGCTGGAAGAACTGCATCTCCATTTACATCATTTGCTATTTTTACTGCTAGACAGGTATCTCCGACTAGTCAAGTACTTAACCTGGATGTGAGTGCACCATTAGAACCACTTTCTCGAGTAACTGTAATACAGCAACAAACTTGCCTGCAACACTTTTTTTCTAACAAATAATTACTTAGATTACTTACAGATCATACTTTTGTAAATACATAATTTCTAATAAATATATTCTTTCAGACAAATCATGTTTGTCATGCACACATGTTTAGCTGGCTTACAAATCAATGACAATTCTTTTAATTAGTATAAGTTCATGTTTGCAGCAAGTACATTACAGATGTTACTCTCTTGGGAATAAAAAAAAAAATCCATCACAGAAAAAACCCACTAATTTACAATGCAAATAAAACATTTGCTGCCAAAGGCCATGATACTATTAAATAATTGACAATAATTGACAAAATTATCAAATCGCATTTTCATAGCTGTGCTTCCATTAGTGAGCAACCTAAATCTTTGCAGATTCTTTTTACATATTTATTACAATAGTCATATTTTACATGTAAACAGCAATGGTAGTGTTATATACATCTCCTCAGAATTATCAGGATTTAAATGGCGAACATTGTATATTTACTTGGCATTTCAGTGAACACTAAGGTTTATAGTTCTGAGGAAAAAATTGACTTTGGCTTTACTTCAGTCGATATTTATTTCTCCTTTCAATAAACATTGATGTTTGCCTCAAGAGAAGTCAATATCCTGTTAATGTACATTACTTGAATAACATTCGGGAATTACTAAACAAATGAGTCAAATTCAGTGGATCAAAGATAGCGGGACCAAGAAAGACCTTACAGGTCATTTGTTTAAACTTGCAGTTTTAGCAGAACTACCAGAACATGACGTGGAATAGCCTTATGAACAATCCCTCCTTTAATCTTCAGCGTGCTGGTACTGCAGCCAACCCCCTCTTTGGTACAGCCCACTTCCCAAATGTTTATGTGCATAGACTTTATCCTAGGCCCTTCCTCAATGCCTCCAAAGCTAGCATCCCCTTGAAGGATGCTTTGCTGCAAAGATCATGTAGACTGTAACCACATATTCTTATGTTTTCCTCATTTAACCTGGTTTTCCCAGCTTGTCATCCATGTCTTACATTGGTATCTTCAAAAGTTCCTAAAGGAACTCTGTTCACAATACTCAGAATTTTTACTGGAAATTCATGCTACAGGACTTTCTAGATTGGGCTCCCTTTCCATATGACCACAATACTTTAACACCATTAAAGTTTACCACACTTTGCTACTCACATGAGATAGTAAGGCAAAAAGAATCATAAAATTTTAGGATGAAAATTACTTTGAACAGTGAAAATACTTGCAACTTCCCTCAGACCTCGGCAAAGCTGTCCTTTAATGAGCAAAATTATACGAATAGTTGAATATATGAAATTTTCTTATCATATTAAAAAGGCCAACTGTAATGATAAACCTTAGCAACCTGTCACAAAGGAAGTGATGGGCACTATTAGCCTGTAACAAGCCTATATAGCAAGATGTGACAAAACTTGAGAGACTTTACTTTCCATTATCTATAACCTCTCTCTTCTTGCTTGAGGACACTAGCCACAGTTGCATGGTGGACTATGAACTCAGTAGAGAGAAAAATCTAGTATTATCGTGTCACATCAAGTTAGTAATTACCGCTTGTAATGAAAAGCCTGAGTACCTCCAAAAGTCTTACAAAGCTCACTCTATCACTTTTTTTAAAGTGTACTCACAACTTCATATGCAACATGATCACCTGCTAGTGACAAAGTGGGATCTTAAAATGAAGAGTGAAAAATAATTCAATTATAAAATTACATAACTCCATAAATGCTTATAATTTTGGAGTATTCCATTCCAAGTTGGGAAAAAATATAATTAAAATTTTTTTCTGTTCATTTAAGTCCACACAGAAACATCTTATTTCTGGAGACCTAACTCTCCTGAGAAATAAATACCACGGGCTTCAGCTACTGTATTATATGTGTACATAGCATGAATATAAGCCGCAGGAAATACTATTTAAAGGTCATGTTATTAAGAGCAAAATTACCATAAATAGGTTCAAAGATTATTTTTTCTTTCTGAAAAGTACCACTGGAAAGGAAGCATATGTATGAATAAGAGGTACAGCCTTGGACAATTAGCTTCCAACTCATGTTTGTTAGCTTCCTCAGACATTTTCAGGCAACTCATACTTAACAGAATGAGAGATGGGGAAATAGATCACATATTGGACATCAAAACAGTTCTAAGAGCAGCCTGTTGTTCCTTACCACTTTTGAGGAAAGAACATCACTGGAGTCTTAATTTGAATGTTCACCCTGACATCTGTAACAAGCTTTTACCGCTTCGGAGAAAAACAATCAGTTTGCTGAAGGTTTAGTGCTTTCAGCTCTCTCCCAGAAGGTGTGTCAGAAAACGTAATGATCAGCTAGCTACAACATAACAGCACACATGGCCTCATAAGCCAATTTTTAGTAGGCTGGGATCTTGAAAAGAGCCCTTGCTATCATTGTATTCTTGTGTTTAGTCCTCTTGCAAGTAAAGTTAGCAAAAAAGCCAGGATCTTAAAGAATACATCTCAGAGCTACAGACGAACTCTGGATAAAAGTAGGTACATCATTGGTAAGGTATGGAGCAGCAAGAAGATGGCAGCAGCCCTGTCTGTGCTGTTTTGGTTCTTAGTACAGCTATTGTCAAGATTCCTAGAGCTGTCAATCCAGAAGTACTAAACCTTTCACAAGTCAACCCTTAACCTAATCTTTCACCTATCAACCTTTCTCAAATACTAAATTCACATTAAGTACATTAAGAATGAAAACAACCCTCTATTCTAATAACCAGAAACTGCCAATTAAATCCATAATGTATGGACTTTTTCCCCTTACTTGCCCTTTTTATGCAAAATAACGTTGTAGGGGGTTGCATGCAATACCAACATGTTGATCATTTTAATTATTTCTGGGTATTTGTCCATACTGCATTAGATTAATATAGTCCAAAACCTGATTTATTCACTCACTTGTAAATTGCATCTTAATGCATTCACAACTTGTTAGCATTCATAAACAAAAGATCTAGAGTTCTTTCCTAGTAAAAATGGGCTAGCTTATCTTCAGAAATTATGTAGAAGCACAGTCAAATGCTGGGTTTTTTTTTTAAATACTTATTCCATATTTGCATGCATATGTCTTGAAAGATTTTATGAATGTTAGTGAAAGCTATCCAAAACTCCTACAGTGGTAGCCTTTTACGCTTTCTAAATACCTACAGTCCTATGTAGTATTTTGTTGCTCACTGTAAGTTGATCTTTGTAATGTGCTTGTGATTGAAGATAACTTTCTTCTAAAAGGAAGTTATGGGGTTTCATTCTAATAGTCGGTGGCAATCATAGAATTCTGATCCCCCTCTCCCTGGCGGCAATATCAAACATGCCAAGTGTCACATTTGCACTACTAAACAAAAAAAAAACAACAACCGCCCCCCCCCAAAAACCCCAAACCAATAAAACCACAACACCAAACACACAAAACACTTAAAGATACAGATTCAATAATTAGTAAATTTATATTACACTTATGATTAATTTTATGCAAATTTCAACATTTTTCTACCTATCTTTCTGGAAAAAATGTATCATTATAGTAAAAAAAAAAAAAAAAAAATCAATGTATTTCTTTCACATTCAGGCACAAAAACTAGTCATACATAGGCAGCAGCCACTACACTAAGTCATCCAAAGATAAGAATTTGCCACATACGACTGCAATTAATTCAGGTTAAGTTTTGGCTCTTGCACCAATTAAACCACTAATAATGTTCACTATAATCACTGTTTAAAGAAACAGAGAGAGGACAAACTACAGAAAAAGCTTTACTTTCTTCCCCTAAATCAAATTTTTGAATGGAAGTTACCTCAAAACCAAAAAATATCTCTATGGCCATGGTAATTTATGACTGAAACTGTATGTTGCCCCCTTTTGCTACTACATAGAAGGCAGGGTATTGAGGTTAAAATTTATTAGCAGCTAGTATGGAAATCAAAGTTGAAAAACTGGGCACTGAGCTTCCACACTAACTGCATAATTTCACTTGTACAAAGGGGATTATTTGAGTTTCCACCACAGTATGAATGACATAGGAGAGGGTGGCTGTATAGTGCACACACCAGGGAAAATACATCAAAGCCTAAAATTTATTCCTAAGAATAGAGTGAATGGAGAGATTACTCAATAAAATCATCGCTACAAAAGGTATAACAGACCTCTTCCCTATTTTTCTCTATCTTTAACAAGAATGCTAAATAAAACGCATTCCAAAAGTCACATCATCTGCAAGCCCTAGCTCCTATACAAATGACTGCCAGCGTAAGAACAGTATTTCACTCTAATACAATTCATTATTTTTTAGGAGGTGCTGTCACTGATTGCAGCAGTACCCAGTGACATTTATTAGCTACTCAAACAGCAAAATAATTTTCAAGGAAGAAGGATATTTCTTATAAGCAAAGAATAGTTATAACTATTATCGACAACAGAGCTGAATTCTCCAAAAGTATCAAGAGTAAGTGCAGCTCATTAGTGTGCCACAAGTCTTGGTTAACGGTATATTAACAGCATATACATATAGACATCTGTAACCCTCTCAACTTCCTCACTAGCTCCTTAACTGGAACAATAAGTGATTGCTCTGAAGAGATATTTTAAAGAATTTAAAGATTATTTGACCACCTTTACACAGTACAGGAGCTTAATACAATGTAAGTGAAAAGCTCTTTTTTTAAGTGTCATACAGAACATGATAAATTGTTTCAGTGATAATGTTCTAATACATCATTTTTTGATCAGTACAGAAAAATACGGATTTCCAGCTCTCTAATATCAAATTCAGAGACTGAAAAATAAAAGATAAACTACTTAACTCCTGTTTTAAATCCTAAAAATTGCATAGAATGATTTGTCAAAACTTTTGTTAATTTCATTTGCATCTGTTGACTGAATAATGCAGCTTTATAAACAGGTATCTGTTGGGACACTTAAGTTCAGTTATGATACCCTGGATTCTCTTATGCCTTGTGCATACAATTGTGTTGCACCATGTCACCAGCCAACAAGCTGTGAACCCAGGTTAACATATCAGAGACTCAATGTAGTATCAGCAAAAGAAATCCTTGTTAAGGAATGTGTTTATTTCAATTAAAAAATAATTGGTTGTGGGGTTTGGGGGGATATATTTTTTTTTTTTTTAGGAGACTGGAAGGGAATTTTAAACAATAATAATTTTAAACACATACCATGTCAGTCAAACTATTACAGACCAATATTTCAATGTGTTACACTGAGTTCCACTCATTTCAGTGGATCAGCCCTCAAAGCAAGCAAATATGATTCAGATATAAAACATATGGAACCGTTAGGAAAAATAGTAACTAAATCAGAGAGAATGGAAGGCACAAAGAAAGGGATTCTGACTGAGGTATGCATATACAGGTATGTGGGCTCATCCTAATCTATCACAGAGATAACGACTCAGGTTGCAAATTAAATTCCCTACAGAGCAGCCATTTTAAGCCATACCAATGCCAGGCTTGCACGTAAGGTTCTTAGCTCTTGCTTCAAAAGCTATTTCAAATCACAGCTTTGAATAAGAAGCACTAATAGGTTCGTTCCAAGTAAATTCATCATCCCCTTGTTTCTTTCGATATCTGATCATTCCTATTCAAGCCAAGTAAGAACAGTCTCTCCAAACGTCAAGCAATGTTGGACCTGTCCAGCAAGCATCAGTCACACTAAAGACACTGTAAAAAACTGAATATTGTAAAACTCCTGACTCTGTCCTGTTGGTGAGGTAACTTTTGAAGGAAAATATTTTCAACTTTCAAATCAGTCAGCTATTGCACTTCCTCTAGTTGTGGTTCCACGAATGGATCACAATCAGGTGAAGTAAATCTGCTTGAGATACTTGCAATAACAAATACTTACAAACCAAAACATTTCTCTTAGTCTGGCACCGTTTAACTCATGCAAGGACTTAAATTTACTTGGTTTAGGTGAAAGGAGATCAGTGTCAAGTCGACTGGAATTGAGGTTGGAAGTTGTATTTTAGCTTTTCGTATCTGCCAAATCACAATTCTTTTTCCTTTTCCTTGATCACTAAATAGCATCTACATGAATGACATGAACAAACATAGGTGAGTGCAGAGAAGTATTTGTGGTAATTTAACTTTGCTGCATTTCCTATTTTTAACATCATTTTATTTGTATATATATATATATTTTATATATTAAGCATATTGTTTAATTTCACATTTGATAAAAATAGTCCATTTGCTTTCCCCTGCAGTTTAATTTTAATGGTGTTTACTGACTGTGACAGAAATATACTTTGTTCACTCAATACACTTTCCCCTGTGCTTTAATATCCTACTTTTTACTAAAGCATATTTTTACATTTTCTTGCAATTTCAATTTTCCAAACATCCGTTTTGCACAAAGCATTTCACCAAGTAATTACATTAGGCTGCTCCTTGGCTACTGGCTCTAAAAAAATTAAATTTTCAAGATTAATGGGTTTTATTTATTATAGCTCAAAATACTTCATTGTCACACTTTAGTACATTTCTAGTCTTTCATGTCTCTATTGGGGGAAAAAAAAAAAAAAGATACCAGTGGATTGTTGATTGATTTTTATTCACATCTGCACAAATGCATTTCTTATCATATGCAGTAGTTTTCCTTATTCCAGGGGACAATGTCCATGCCTGATATTCTCCAACAGGAAACAAAATCATCTGCTTCTCATAATTTGCACTTGTATTTCCAGATTTCCAGATTATTTAAAAACCTAAACACTTTGGTATGTGCCACAAGACTTGAATCAACATGCTATTTTCAGGTTATATCACGCATATGTGGTAAATCTTTTATAAAAGCATCAGATCAAATTCATCCACAGCTGATCGAATATTAGAAAAAAAGTGTTTTTATTAGAGATAATAGCTAACATAATACATACATCAGTTAACTCACAAACTATAAGATCAGCTCAAAAAACATGAAATTTGGACCTCTCTTAAGAAGAAGGCCGGCAGTCACCTAACTCAAAAATCTTTCAATAGTTTAATTTAATTGTCCTTCACTGCTAAATGCTGTAGCTTCATTACAGAAAAACTACTCTCACTTTGCCTAAGGGCTGATGCTCTCCTACAGCATTCTCATGCTAACTTAACCCCCGAGTTTAAGGAATAAAGGGATAGGAAACAAAGTCACAACATTGAGTATCACTATAGTCGCGACTGGATGCTCTGCTCATTACATGGCAAGAGCTAAACTCCTTAGATAAAAATAGCACCTTGGGAAAACAGATGCCTCCAACTTCCTTAGTTTCTGCTGTGGAATGCCTTATTCATGGCGAAAGACACATTTTCCTCTCCTCAGAGTATCGTGGTCAGGCATGCAGCACTCAAATTTGACAGATAAGTATCACCACTTTCTGTTTCACTTAGTAACATATCAAAACCTTTGTATTTGTGTACACACACACGTGTACGAAATAGTCGCATTCAGAGCGCCTGGCAGAACTCCCTGCAAGGAAGCCACCACCTCTGAAGCAGGAAGGTGACACTGAACAGCAGGCAAACAGAGTCCCTCCATGCTCTGCTCCTGCTAAATCCTGAGCTCAGCAGGGACTAGGATCACTTGTAACTCACATCAGGCAGAGTTAGTCTTGAATCTCAAATTTTCAAGACAAACTGTTCTATCCACTGTTTATGTCCACTGCCCAGCACAGAGGATGTCAACTTCAGTAAAGACTTTTAGATGCTGTTGGATTACTTATCTTGAAGTAAAAAGATTAATAAGTCTCCCTCATTTCCCTGAGTCCGTGCAACTGATGTTTCCACATAAGCGAGGGAAACAATTCTTCAGAAGTTACCTAAGCTGCACAATTGCCATGACTTGCAAAGGATCAAACATCAAAGATCTATAGGCTATAAAACAGAACTTTTTCCTATCAGGGCCAGCACTAGAACCAAGATTTCTTGGCTCTTAGCAATTTTGATACCTTTTTCCACTCAACTCAAAATACTGTATAAGGTTATAAGAGAACCTTAGCTAACGCCACCCCCCAGGAGAGGGAAAGGAAAAAAAAAACCCACAAAAACACCACCACAAAAAAATCCAACCCTGACTTAGAAAAACATGCCCTAAACTACAAAAAATCCAACAATTTGCTGATATGGAATGGAAAATAGTAGGCTATTGAAGACTGGTAGAGAGTAATGCTCCCGAAAAGGAAAGGAACAAGCTGAGAAAGAGCACTTGCTGCTCTTTTCTCTTCGATTTGCGCTCCTTTTTCTGTATTTCTATGGGTAAGTAGTTATGCAGAGCATTTGTAGCCCATCATTGTGATTAACCGACTTTTCAACTCCAAGAACAGGGCAAGTACCCAGAAGTTTTGGTTCCACCACAAAACACAGTAAAATCACATCTAACTGTTTTAGCTTTACACAAGATATCCATAAGCCTTGACAGCAAGCAGCATTAGATTTACTTTGTCACTTATCAAAATTCAATTTTGACAGTAAAAGCTCTCTCCCATCTGCATTCATCCATACTTACTATAACATCATACTTCTGAGGAAAAATGGAGTAACGTGTAGAAAACAAATGCAAAACCACAAACTATTACATAACCAACAGTATAAATAGCAATTATGTTGACTACATTTTTCTAAAACACACAAATAGTGTTATCTCTGTGAAGAACATTCTCCTTACTGAGAATAAAGCATTTATAAAAAGCCATAAATCAATTAATTATTAGCTTAAGTATACAGAGAAAGATTACTCAGACATTATGTAGCATTTTTTCCAGCCTTCTTGAATATCACAATATGCAATATTTACTAGATTTACCCAGAGCTGTGTACTTAATGAAGGCTGCATCCTTCCCTTACTTGAGTTCAGCTTTCAGCTTAGTGCGTAAAAAGATACTGAGTAGCTTTCGTATTCAAGCGCCCATACTACCTTCTTGGAAGTGGATTTTAAGATAAATACTGGTAATGAGAGTAGCACAAAGAGGTTAGTTGTATCATTAATCTTGTCAAATACTCTGCACCAACAGTCATGAGTTATCAGACAACGAAATAGAAGGCAGAATAAAATACCGGTTTCAGCTTTACTCATGGTAAGAGATAGAAGATTCTTAGCTGGGAATATGAGAAAGGACAGATAAGAAAGGCTTGCATTTTTTCAGGGGCCTTTTAAAGCATGATAATATTTATCTAGATAGATGGCATCAAAACCAATGTTTTAAGATAATGTGCGCTCAGTGTATATAAATTAAGTAAACGTAGAATGTACACATAATATAATATTCAGAAAACAATCACCCACAAAACATGAGAATATTCCAGATATTGTGGTGTTGCAATTACCCCTGCAGAGCTTCAGTACTTCTATTTTAAAGCCAGAAACGGTAACTTACTGAAGTGAAGCCACAGAGCATGGGTGATTGCAGACTATACAGGAGTTTGAAATGGGCACTGAGTGTAGGATCAAGCCTCTACATGACCTATTAAAGCAAAACACTTGTTAAGGCCATCTTGGTCATTACTACTTGTCTATCTATGAAAAATTAGTAAGAATCCTAAGTTAACTCATTATTAATCAAACCACTTAAAGTGATTAACACTTTAGCAGAGCATTTGCTTTAGCAAGAATCACAACTGACTGTATTTCTTCTTTTAAGACTTTGAGATGTGATGTGTTCAGATTCAATTTAGAATTATTTTACTGAGTGTTTTATACTTCATTACAAAACACTATTTGCTTCTCCCTGGTGTGTTTTGTTTTTCTTAATGTCCATTGCCTTCATTAAGTGAATGAGTAATACCAAGCTGCTCCTTCTTTTGGACAATGTTTTCTGGTGCAGTGGTGTAACACATGTTCTACACTACTGTCCTCATGTTCCCTGGCATGTGATGAGAAATAAAGTTTGGGTTCTTACTTTGTGAGTAAATGAGGTCAATAAAAGGGCTAGCTGATGAAATAAGGAGATCAAAACTTCCCATTGAAGTGTTTCTCCACTAATAGAAATAGGAGATATGCATTCCAGGCTTCTGTGTTGAGGAAATAATTCACTATGAATTCCGTTTTTAACAACCAATGCATGCACAAACTATACTTTTTATTAATCAGACTCATTTCCTTAACATTTCTATCACATGCACAGAAGGTACCATTCTGCAGAGCCTGTTCAGGACAATGTTTCACTGAAGAACTTGGAATGAGCAAGACCTGCAGTTAAGAAATTACCCAGACTTACAGTGGAATATTAAATTGTACATACTGTTTTAAAACAGTGGATTTGATCAGTTGACAAATACTATGTTTCTTTTCAGCTGAGCATTGATCTTGAGGCTCCAGTTTTAATTTAAAAAACAAAACAAAAAAACAATCCCCATATTTTACTTCAGTTACAGGTACTCACTAACATTAAGATTTACTAGTTTCTCTCCTATGCCCATCTAATTGTTGTTAATAACAGCAATATGTTCTGATACTGATGTGATTGATAGTGTATAAAGACTACAGTCCGATATTCCCACATTGCTCTGAGCTCTGGGAGTTTTAAGGTTAGAGGTTTTGGTTTTTTAGTCAACACCTTTCCCCACTTATTTTTCCCCTCTTCTAGGACTATTTACTTGTCCTTAACTGCGAGCTTTGTTTCTGATAGGGAAGTAAGGAGGCAGATCTTGAGATCCCACATTCCCCTGAGGTAGAAAGGGAAGAAAGCAGAGACGCAAGAGGAATGCTAAGATCCAGCCCTGCTTGTGCAACAACAAAGTGATGCCAATTCCAAATACAGAAAGGATATGCCCCTTACAGAGATGTTAAAGACAAATAAAACCAACATAATCTATTCTAGCACAACACAGAACATCCCTAAAAACTTCTACTCCGTACAATGGTTAATAGCTACAACCAGCCTCTAACATAACTCTAACAAATTCACATACTTAAAATAAGTTCCTTGAAATATTATAACTGTTTAGAACATAACTTTTCCCTACTGTACTCTACTTAGTCCTAGTCTTATTGCCTATTGCTCATCACTCCTACAGTCCATACTATTAAAACTCCTACCAAGTTCACGTCACAGCACAGCTCTAGAACTTTGAGTCAAGCATTCAAAAATCCACAGTTGCCACACAGTAGTAGGTAAGAAATTCTTAGTTTCTGTTTCAGGATAAAGAACTGCTGTAATGTTTCAGAATGAACAAGAGTAAATACTGATGTCTAAGACCATCTACTCTATCTAAGAGCCTCCCCCCCAGCTTACAAACATACTGACCTTGAAAAACTTTCCTCTCCCTTTATAGCAGCAGCCTTGTTTTTGGCAACACATATTACTACTCTTAAGTAACATTTCCCATTTCAAGTTGGGGATTTATTTCAATTTGTTTTATTTCCATTCAAAATATTGTATTTTCAAATGTATTCAAACTTGCTTGCTGCATTGTGAATTTCTTTTAAAGAAACTGTAAGGATATGAAATTTGCTGTAATGCCACTAGAGTATCGTATACAGTGACACTTCCAGTGTTTGACTGTATTGCCCCTTTCAGCACAGAACCAAGTAGAAAGCCTTATATCACCATTTTTGGATGCCGTTACACTTTGAAAACACAAAAACAACTGCCTGATGCTTTGTTCAACTTAAAGCACTCAAGAGAACTGCATTCATAACTATAACATTGTGCCAATATTTTGTAAATTTAGTGTAGCTGCATAGAAGAAAATAGATTAACTGAATTTACTTAGCTACTTGAAAAAGTTTCCTTTGTACTACAGATGAACACCATATGTCTGGATATTAACCAAAACCTGAAAAGTATCTTCTCAACAGACTGACCAGTCAAAAACTAAGGAAAGGTTTTGCCTGGGGAAAAAAAAAATTTAAAGGGGGGGGGGGGGGAACGGCAGACACATTCATGCATCAAAATAACCCATAAAAATAGAGTTCAGACTCATTCTTGGAGATAATATTTTTACAATATTTCAACATATGGATTTCTCTACTACTACAGAAAACATTCACCTCTACAACTCCCTTTCTTCTGCCAGATCTCCTGTTCTGTTCATGGAGACTAATAAAGTAGCAAACAGAGGAATTAAAACAAACACCACACTCCTACTCGCTATTGCCTCCTAATACTTCCAATAAAGTATTTTTTTATGGTAATGACAGAAAGTACAGTAGCGTGTGCTTTTTACTTTTTGGTTTCATATTTAATTAAATGCAAGTATTTGTCTATTGAGCAGCTGTATTAATAGTCTCTCTGGAAGCAAGTATGAGCTGTTAATAAAACCTGGTTACATATTTTAGAATAAAAATATCGTCATGTTGCTCTCACCTAATGCTTTCAGAAAAATCCTAATTAGTACTACGGGTGAATAAAATCCTTCTCACAATATTTCTAGGCTTGACTTACAGTTTTTGATTATCTGGTATTGACCTAAATTAACCTAAACCCAAAACACATTTGAGCAAAATTTGTGGAGCCTTGCTTTTCCGCAGTTCCCTGTAATAACACAATCTGTATATCTTTCTTTGTGTAACAGCGTGTAATTACACAATATACGTCATGCAGGTCACATAGATAAGATCTCAGTTTTATGCATTTCCTTGCTTTTCACTTCTTCACCACACTGTTCATTTTTCTCTCCTAATCTTAAGACTTCCCTTTCTGAATCAGTATGTAAGAACTCCATTATGTCCATGCAGTTATCTTAACTGATAGAAAAATAACTGAAGCATAAAGGTGGACCCTGCAGAGACTGCAGTGATTTGGGACTCCTTCAGCTTTTTTGCAGCTACACATGCACATTGCCTCATCCCCGCTGTGACAAAGTCTGCTTCCACATGGTAAAATCAGGTTTCATGCTGTTAAGAACAGTTAGGAAGGCAGGCTACTGAAGCTACTCCACAGGAGAACCAGCAAGGATATTTTCACCGAAACTAGCCACTATCAGAACTGCTAATTTCATTTTGCACAAAGCAATACTCATACTGTCTTCTTAAATGGCCAACAGCAAAACTAAAATAAATAATGACAGTAAAAATGCTACCCTCTGTCCTGCAACTTCACCCTCTTTTGGCAGAGACAAAATTAGGCAGCAGCACCACCATCCTTCAATGCCTCTTCTCTTATCCAGTACTGTTGATGGCATTTATTCCATGCTAAAGACCAGTTTTGAGACCTATTTTTTTCATATTGAATATGAGACATCATTACGTAAGTCGTCTAAAGAAAGCTGGAAGTTGACAGCTGAGAAAGGGACAGCTGAGGCTTTTACCACCTAGGAGAGACATGGGTGCTGGTTGTGGTTTCATGTATCCAAGAGACAGTTAAAATGCTTGGTACTGAAGAAGGCATATATTTCCACTTACTTAACAGCAGAAATTTAGGGGACTAATTTGGGAAGATGAAATTTTAACAACAACTAGCTAACCACTACTTCACAACACAAATCATGCCACATTACCATCAGGATGAATGCAGCTGTTTCAAGGGTTTGCTGAAACGGTTGAAGTTTATTTCAGTGCCATATTTCTTATTAGACATTAAAACAAAGGTGCTCTCAACAGTATCAGAGAAGTGATTTTGTATTAATACACCGTTTCGTTACAACATCAAAATTTATTTTATTATTTACATGAACTTTTCTTGTCTAGAGAAAACCTTCCTATCACTCAGAACTAGATAAATGGAAACATTTGTCACGGACAAAGCGTCTAACAATTCCTGAGCAAAATGGAACACAGCAAATGTCAGCATAACTACAAAACAGGTTTTCTTCCAAAGACAGAGGCACATGACACATTATTTGAAGGAGTCTGTGGAGAAGTAAGCAGGCCTTTGACCTCTGAGTTCTTAAAAAAAAAAAAAAGTCTTGAGTTTACATAGGATCTTTATTGTTGAACAAACATATTTTGACAGAAAGAGCTTTGCTTAGGGAGAAGAATGATATTAAGGATACAGCCAAAAGAAAAAAATGCAAAAGAGATCACTTGGTTTTGGAATATATTGTCAATGCTCATGTTTTCCACTTGTTTTCAGAGCGCTCCCATATGACATTACACATGATTGGACTACACAGTACAGGTTCTCAGTAAGGCAGGCTCTGAGACCCATGTACAAAACTGAAAACACAATTTGAAGCTTGATCAAGGTGCAAAAGCATTATATAAATGTTGTTGCTTGTGATAGAATGGGACTGCATTCAATGACCCAGAAGATCTATGCCACTCCTTTTTGCTTGGAGCAAGCATTATCCATGCAAAACAAGTCTGTTGTATGGATGCATTTTATTCTTAGCATTTGACCTATTCAGACATTTGGAGAGTAAAACACATGCAAATACCTTCAATTCATGTATTTAAAATCAGTAATATGTAATAAACATTACTTACAGTGAAAATAGTAAACTTTGACTATCAGCCTTGTCTCTTCTACTTTGTTAAAAGAGACTGTTTTTTTAACGACAAAGGCTTACAGCAACTTGAAATTCTTCACGATAGGAATTAAGTCTAAACAGGTCACCTTGACAGTTTATGTTAAAACAAAACCAGGTTCTTTTAAATAAAACCAACGTCAATTCAATATTATTTCATTTCTCTCTGTTCAGCAAACAATTCAACTCTACCTTTTGATTCAGACTGAGTCTATTAAACATATGGTTTTATTCCCAGAGAGAAAAAGAAGCACTCAGAAGCACTGCATCCAGCCCTCCACATTCAATTTGCTCTCATATTCCATAATGATATATTACCAGACATACATATTTAAAATACCTAATTTAAGAAAACCAGGGCCAGAACCACTTAGACTACAATTATAATTCTCTGAACATTTTTCTAGCAAAACTTTTGAAAAGGAAATTAATGTGCATACTGAATAACAAATACTAAAACATTGTGCACAACTATCTATTCTATCGTAACTACTATCCATACCCTCTTCTTTACCACTGTCAATGTTTTTAATGCTCATTATCAAATCATCTTTAGAGCCATTGAAAAACAGTCCAACAGCAAATCAACCCTAGTTACAAAATAACTTTTGTAGGAAAACAGAAACCTTAACTACTGACGAAGTTAACATGCCAACACATAGAGGTTTGATTACAAACTATTAAAAGGAGCAAGAGGGTTCCTCGGCGTTTGGGATTCTTTTTTGTGGAAAAAGGTTTCCTACAAAATTTTAATCTTACACTGCCTCAGACAGCCCTAACATGCCTGCCAACCTGTTACATTACCAGTAACCAAAGCTACCACTGGCACTGGAAGCATTTCAGAAGAAAACAGGTATGAAGAAATCTCTACATAGCATTTAAGGAACAAATGGTTTCCTCCAATATCAGTTAGGAACTTCTTCCTGTTCTCAGGACTTATCCTCCTATTGTTTCTGAATACCTTGTAAACTACTCTACGAGGTCCTCCCTCCCCCTGCCCTCCTGGTGCCTGCAATGGATATAACGCTTACCCTGCAATGCACAGTCTCTGGGGAGACAAAAGACAGTGCAAACAGTCCTCACAAAGGTTCTGGCATAAACTTTCTATATCAACAATGCTTGGCCCTCCATTTAATAGTTGAAAATAAATTTGCATGAGAAATAATGCACTCCAGTTAACAGCAGCACAGAAACTACACACCGGATTTATAACGTAAGGGCATCTGTACCTGGCTGAAGTCACTTCCCACTAACTCACATTTACCTGACGTTACAGCCACTTAATTCTCAAATGAGATTAAGATCCCATTAGAAGATGCAAATAAGAGAACTTCAAGGAGCTTACAGTATAGATAAATGGTAGAACAGAAAACTATGTGCATTTTAAGATGCCTACTAAAATATTGTGTATCCCTGATGAAAAAAACCATATCTGTAAAGGAAGCACAGATAGTGAAACTCTTATCTACTGTATCTCAGAAGGCTAGACACTGATGAAGACTGTATGTTCTATCTTCCTGAAGCTAACCTCTCCCAAGGTTAAGATACTCCAAACCGGATTGATATTCATAGAAGATGGGACTTGTGAAAGGATTTAGGCTGAGCTAAAAGTTTAAGTTAACTGTCCCTTTCACTCACTCACAGCAACGTACCTATTATTCCCATAAAGAATTTAATCACCAGTAGCAGCAGCCACGAAGTTCGGTCATGCACATTTCCAAAAGCCCTTTTTTTTCTTTCCTTCCACACCTTTGTCCTAATTTTGTTTCTTTAATTTCAACTTTGGTTTATAACATTTGTGTTACGTCTGTTGCATTAATAAATTCTACTCCGGTAAAAAAAAAAAACTAACAAAAACCTAAAAAGTTATACCACAGAAACAAAAGTTTCACCCATTCTTCTTTTACTTGAGAAATTATTTTTTTAAAAAATAATTTTACTGTGTAATGATGTAAATCATTATCACTCAGTTCACAAATGAAATCAAGTATCACTCAAAAGTTACAGTACCCCATATTCAAGTTTATCTATTAAAGACTAGAAACTACTAAGACATGCTTGAAAGTGAATGCTATATCCTAAAAGTTATTTATCGCCAGGAGAGGAGAAAGCATGCTGTGTGTTTATGCCAGACTGGCGAATGACGGCTGCACAGATTATAAATCTTTAGTTCCAAACATGAAGTACTCAAAGCCATAGTCCCCAAGCACATCAAAAACAAGAACAGTTCACAAAGGGCTAAACTAACTGGGGCTGGACCCAGTAGGAATACATTAATCTGCAGAGCATGTCTTCAGATAAAATAAAATGAAGAGAAATCAGTAAAGAAAACAAGCCATTTATAATATACTGTGAAAAATCACTAAAACAATAGCTTTTGGAAACCTTGCATCTGCAGAAAACCTTCTGGGCCTAAATCCAATACAAACCTGTCAGAAAATATTGATGAAAAATGTGCATTTACAATTGTAAATAAAACATGAATATGGAACCTATTCCTAAACTCAATTTTTCCAGAAAGGAAATAAGGCTTTTTTTTTTTTTAAGACTATGTTATTTAGTTAGTTGATTTAATTAGACACTGGTTTTGGTAAACAAAATTACTTCAGAATGAAACCCCCACAATAACCATTGACAAATCAAATGGACATCAAAGACTGTTACTGTGCTTATCTGCTTCACTCATAATAGCTTATTGAAAATACCTGTAAGAGTCTAGTATTATAAAAACCACCTTCCCAGAAGAGAAATATGATCAAAGCAATTGTCAGATGGCATAAGGCCAGCCTTTCATATACTGCACAAGGGATTCTTTCAACTTTGTCTTGAAAGGCCCTCTGATGCTCCATTTCAGATTCTAATCCAACTCTGCAAGTGAAAGGTTAATGGAGTGCACCCTTAATATACTGGCACATCTTAACATATACTAACAAAATAAAAATAAGTTTTCTTTAAGCTGGGTGCTTCTTTTTAACATATTAAAGGAATAACAGGCCTTCAGCCATTCTCTGACAGCAGTACATGCAAGCAGCTGCTCAACATTACAAATAAGCCTCAGGAAAACCTTCCTGATAAAACTCATTACATCAAATGTTCAGCTGACACAGGTTAGTAAACATATTCACTATGAACATGTACAACTAAACTTCTGAGCTCCATTTCTAAGAGGTCAGATGGAGTATTTTTTACAGTTACTGATGGTGAGATTAAACTTTTTATTTAAATAGATACCAATTCAGTTTCCACAGTATGACTTTCTGAAATGATTGGATCAATCTGTGCAGCACTAAGTGTCAAATGAAGCAAATACAAGGACAATACAGAATACAAGAATGAGAACTTGACAAAAACCTACTAGTAATGTCTTTCTGGCTAATTCATGAAATAACTGACATTTTGGTGCTAGTATGAAAGGTCAAAAAAAAAAAACCAAACCCAAACCCAACACACAAAAGACGGGCATGATTGCATGAGGAGACAGAAAAGACTGGAAAAAGATTGCCAGTTCTCAAGCACTTGCAAGTCAGCTCAGTCTCCTTGAAGTCTACTGCTTGACAGCAACTCAGAAGCTGGTTAGTTTTCAGCATGAAAAAAATTAAAGCAGGAACAGAAATTAAGTTCTATTGCATAATAATTCAGAAATATGGTCTGTGGGCATCATGTAGCTGAATCAATAGTAAATCATGTTTACCACAGTCAGCACTAGAGGCAGTACAAGTCATTGGAATGGGTAACTGTACAAGTAAGGCTACACACACCTTCAATGAGAAAAACTCTCCATTGCCTTGTTAGTGTATTTCCCTTTATTTAAACACTTCAGGTAGATTCTGGGGAAAAAAAACAGGCTAAATACTGAAGTAAAACATTCAATTTTACTTTAGATTACAGTAAGCAACATTTAAGCTACGCAAGTAGACTGCTCTAGTGCACTTTTTAGAGGGCTATTTTGGTTTGTATTAAAAATGAGTAGTGATAATGAGAAAAAAAGCAGTTCTTTTATTCCCACATATACTGTCAAGTAAAAAGATTACAAACCTTTCTTCATGTAAATTCGGAGAACTGAAATGCAAGAAACCTCCAGCTTCTCTCTCTCTCAATATCTAACTTCCCATTATCACATACAGGGAACTGAGAGACTCCGCAATTTGAACCGAGACTCCAGCTTGACCCCGGAGAATTAACACATCAAACCGAATGTGCGGAGGGCTGATCTTGTGATTAAAATAAATGTGAACAAAATTTATGCATCCATCAGAACATATAAAGATAAATTTCTGACTCGTAAACAAGTATCTCAAAGTATATGCTTCTTAGGATTACAGGACAGGAAAGGACCACCAAATTTCAGTCCAGTCCCCAGCCGTGACAAGTACTGCATAATTTAATGCTTTTCATAAGGCAATCAAACTCCTTCCGAAGAGCTCTCATGATTTTGCTTTGATTGAAAAACCATTGCAGAACCTCACTGCTCTAACAATTAGGAACCTTCTTTTAATTCTCAGCTTGAATTTATTCATAGCCAGCTTACACCCATTAGTTCTTGTGCCAATATTGTCCTTTAGTTTAAATAGCTCTTCTCCATCCCTGGTGTTTACCTCCCTCATGAATTTAACTTCATTCAATTACATTTCTTAGGACTAATTGTTTTAAAATGAGAGGACACACTTTATAAAACCATCAATGGCACATTCCATAAGGAGAAATATTAACTTCTCTAGCAATTAAATACCCACAAAAGTTGAAAAGTGCACAGTGAGGCAGTTATAAGCCCACAGAAAACATGTATTGCTCTAGGATATAAGGGAGAAACGATTCCAAAATGAAGATATTAAAAGGCTGGAAGATGAGAAGCTTTAGAAGCATACTGGAATGAAGAAGAGTTCTTATGGAAAAAAAAAAAGTTTATTCTTCAGCACTCTTGCGGAAGGACCTTCACTCAGTTTAAAAATCCTTTTAATGCTGATTTCCCTTGCCACTCTGCAAAATTAGAAAAAAAAAAAAAACCCAAAACACAACAAAACTTAGAAAGCACTAAAATAAAATACTCAGGGGAGCATGGAAAAAAGTGCAGTATTTTGTATGCTTTTTGTAAAACTTAATGAGGCTTTTTAAGTTCCACTGGTACAACTTTTAGTGTCACTTTGGTTCCTCCTGATAGTTCCTATAAAGGTCAAGCCAAAGTGCTTCTTGATCAACTCACAACCATGGCAAAACCAAACCCTCTTTTTAGACAAGAACTGTTTATTTTGGGCAGCAGTGTAGACTCTTGTTTAGTGATTCATCATATGTGCTACCTTATGGAAGGAAACAAGTACTTATGACAGTATTTCACAATCACACACTGTTTAATTTCAGGAAATTTTATGTTAGTAAACCCAAACCTTTCAGATAATTTGTCATATATTGTTTTAGCTTAGTTAATATAAAAGTACAAAGCAATTTTTTTGTATTCTTAGTTCCCATTCTGTTCCCACAATATGCAGTGCAAGAATAGGAGTAATGTAAATTGAAACACAATTTTCTTAGTAATAATCTGAAGAAATAAATACCTACTATTAATTGGAAGCCATCAATTTATACTTGTTAAGAGGCAGAAAACATTACTAACTCAAGACATTAGGCAGATGAATTACAGAGAAAAGCCAAAGAGTTCCACTTCACTATACTCACACCAAGAGAGTTACCTACCCCTCACGTATGAGGAGTACACAGAGCAATGGACAACCAAGAAGTTGCCCTACCATGTCCGTAAGCTGAAAAATCATCTTTCTCCTAAACTTTCTTCCGGTTTAATGAACTAAACCAGTACCTCCCTCCTGCATCTGAAGTGTGAGCTCCTTCAGTAAATCTGAGATTGTGCATTAAAGAAGTCTTCCAGACCACCTCTCTAGCTCACTGAAATCTTTAGAGCAAGTCAGTGTTTTCATATTTCTCTAACTACAGTTCTTCAAAGAGTTATTCAGACTATATTAATAGTATACAAAAATTTGGCAAGTCTGAAAAATCAGAGTTAGCAATCTAGAAGTCTAAAAAAAAAATCAAAACTTGGATTGTTTTTTGATTTTCATATCTCATGAAAAAGCATATACTAGCAAGTGTCTCACACAACACTAGAACTGAACCTAAATCACAGCTATACCTGATGCAGATAAGCAGGTAACAAATGTGATGATATTGCTTCTAGAAAATCACCAACACAGTCAAAATGCTGTTGTATATCACTATGATAAAGGACTTCTTCACCCCCCCAAAAAAAGATACAGTGCAGTATCAATCTGTATTAGAGTTTTTAAAACCTCCACTCACTGCATGATGAAGTGCTGGTTGCTGATTTTTATTTTGTGAATTTTCTAGCACAATTTCAATAATCATTGCTAAGAAAACAAAAAAAAAGAAATTCTTTTTTCTGTTAGAACATGAAACTTCAGTGGCTCACAGTTTCCAATTAATATTCTAAACCCTTCTCAATTCTACAACATACAGGAAAACCATGATAATTTTGCAAAGAAATAATATAATAATAATTTCAGATAGACAGTGTATAGGTGTAAAAAATATTAAAAGAAATCTTCTGAGTCAGTTACAAGTTATTACTACTTTGTAACAACTAAAAGACCTAAATCATTCAACTTTTTGCCTACCAGAAAGGATTACAGAAACTTGTTTACTAAAGCATTATGATAAGAATAGCTATTCTTCTGTCTGTATTACTGCAGAAATCCAAACCATGCAGGTCAGATACATGTCCAGGTTCAAACTCATTCAACTGAAGCTTATGAGCATGAGGATTTGATTTTGCCCATATCTTAACATACTTCCACATTAAAAGAAAACTTATTTTTGCAATAGTTTTACTAGTAGAAGCCACGGCACACAAAGAAACAACTGTCCTTTCTTGATTTTGGCCATAATTATTCTTGTATCCATTCACTGATACTTGCTTTTCTTAACAAAGCAAACAAAACAAAACTCAGCTGCATTGCCTCGTATTTTAATACATCATTGTAAAGACACTGCTAGCCATTTTAAGTTAAGTAGCTACCAACACTGATTTAACATTCTCTCTCTAATCCTTCCATAAATTACATGTTATACAACATAAAGCAGCTGCACCTAGTCAGTTTGCATGCCAGGAGACCAACAATGAACACCAAAAGGCTTGGTCACAGGAAACAAACAAACAAAAAAAGCAACCACCTGCTATCTTCTGCTCCTTAAAAAAAAAAAAAAAAAAGTGTTTACCTACCCTGAAAGAAAAGGCCCTCCTTGTTATGGAAAAAACAATCTGGTCTGCACTACCACTATGTTTCTAAAACCTCTGTACACTTTTTTTCCTTCCCCTTACAGTTAGGGGTGGGGGGAAAGAATAGGGAAAGAAAAGCGAGTAAAACATTGGTAATTTGTTTAGCTAGTGATGCAGGCTGTTCTCCGATCAAATTTTGTTTCCCAAAGGAAGATATCAGTTTTAAATTACACAGCAAGCAGGCAAGAGAAAGGAAGCAAACAATCAAAACCTTCCCAGGAGGCGTAAGAATAAGGCGAGAACTCCAGAGATCCTATTTAATAAATAAACACCTTCATTTCTGTAAGTTAATTTCACCACAGGAAATAAGTTTAGTTTTAATTATATTGCCTTATGTCATGTTTTATAAAAGGTACATGAGGCTCATTGACTTCCTCTTATTAAAGCCTTTACATGCTGCAGAGATGTTGCATGTAGATTAAGTCTCAGTAGAGCCCTAGCAGAGTACACAGTGATGTAAGATGCAATATTTTTATTGTTATCCCACACCTGTGACAACTGCCGAGATGAAAAACAAGATGTTGTTGCAGTTGACTTTTTTTTTCCAAAAAAGCAATTAGACATGAAGAAAATATAAAAGATACCTGTATACACAATGATAGAACATACCATCAGTTCAAAGCCTTCACTCACACAGATATGGGAGACGCACAGTTTTTCAGAAAACCAGAAGCCTAAGAGGTTATATAGGAATCAAAATTAAGTTTTTAAAAATTAATTTCCAAGAAGAGAAATCCCAGTGGAAAATCAATTTTGCTTCCAAAGTTTAGACACACCAAGTGAGCCATATTCTGAGAGCTGGGTAATGTTGGCATAGCCTTTCTTGACCTTCTGGCAACACTGTCATATGGCATCAGGTCAGCGAATACAGCAAACTATGGGAATCTCTGGGAGTTCTACTTTGAGTGCCTTAGGAGACAAAAAATAAACTTTAATATCACTGCCTTTTTTTTTACTCTGGGCAAAGCAGAGTTATGATACTACCACATATGACGTGCATTCACCACCACCACTTTTTTTTTTTCCCCTCCCCAGTCTCAGAAGCTTTCACTTAAGACAGCAGTTCCCATCCTGATACTTCTGGTTGAGTATCAAATGTTTGGAAGCACCAGCAGATATTTCTAGATGCCTTCTGTGACCAACAAGTAGCTTGCTCAGCAGCCTGCTGAGGAAAAAATTAAATGTACTAATGTTGCATTTGCGAAGATTTCTCTAGACTTCTACTAATTTGCTATGACTTTTCAAAAGCTAGTGGCGCGTACCCATGCAGTGATTTTTGTAGCTTCCAGAAGAATGAGAACACAACCCTGTCACTAAAACCACACAGCAGACGAGAAGTCTATTTATATGCCAGGCTGCTTTTTACTTAAGCAAAGACAGCATGAACTTCTTTTGCCATCAGCCTAACACTTCTCAGGATTAAACAATTATTTTAGGAAAGGGTAAAACTGTTACACTGCACTGACAACTTTAAATGAGATGTAAAATCCTGAAACATGCTTTTCATATGCTGCTCTTTACATTGGTGTATACGATTTTCACCTCAGTTCCTATTATCAACATTCACAGTATCTATGGAACAGATTAGAAAAATTAAAAAAAGGTTTGCCAAAATCTCTGGCAGCCATTACCCAACACATCTGCTCCCAGTTGCTCATCCATCTCTAATTCCCATGTGCAAAGTTTGCAACTGAAAATTAAATAGATAAATAAAGTATTTATTCGCCAAACTGTCTGACACTCATTCTTCAAGCTGTTTGCCCTTCATACAATTCAGAGCATCAGGGCTTTGGTTCAATTTTTAATAGAAAAAACATTAAAAATTCCCTTTAAGTGCCCTTCCTCATACTCGTGAATAATCATCAAGTAATTCCGGTGCCCGAATGACAACAGGCAAGGCAATGTTTTAAGAGAGTTTGGCATCCTCATAAGATTAGGATGAGCTAATATGTAATTACCAATAATATCATATACCCAAAACTTCAAAAGGAAGTCTTCTTTTATTAGTAGCAGATGGAGGAAATAAAAGGAGCCAGCTATTCACTAGATCCATTCTCTCACTCTGATGTCAAAGAAGAAATTCCAAGATGCATTTTTGCAACTCGGAATGCTACAGCATTGTCACGCTTTTGAAATTTTCAAAACCCTATGCTGCTTTTGCTAAACCAGTTATCTTTTATGATCCATGGTGGTACTCTGAAGAAGTGCAGAGTGAACTTAAAAAAAAAAAAAAAAAAAGGAACAGAGTTAAAGCTGTCAAAACATGGTATATTTTGAATCCATAATTGAGAATGTACAGCATTCAAACATGCTGTCTTTATTAGTAACATTAATGCAATTTGACTAATTTAAAGAATTTAGAGGTTCTCAAAAAGCACAGATAACAGGCCAGCTGCATGTTGTACAGGTGGTCTACTCCAAGTTGCATCAACCAATAAAAGAGTTCTTTTCTCAACATTTCCAGTCATTATTCTGTTGCCATATTTCTCTTAATTCAGTCAGCAGTAGTCAATAACTCTTTTCAGTCCTATCGTATATACATCTCCACTGAATTACAAAGTCTCAACAACAACAATCAACCAACAAACCACACACAAAACCAAAAAACCCCACAACACACACACACGCCCCCTCCCATAGTAGTGTTTGAGTAAGACAGACCTGCATACATTCAGTATAAAGCAGTAAGACAATACCATGCCTGAGGGATTCTATTATTTTACCAGAACAGATTACTGGGAGAGAAAAAATACCGTTACTAAAGAACTGTGTATTAACTAGAAGTTAGTCACCATCTATACTTGTCCTGAGAACCAATTTTGAGGTTGCAAAACTCTGATGAATACTTTACAACATCTGCCCATAAATGATCTGGTATGTTTTTCTCCTATACTTTAAAACTTGATTGCTAAAGATTACATGAACAGATACCCAGCTAAAAATGTCCACAGAAATTCTGCATAGCTTGAGGCAGGAGACTGCATATAAATAACTGCAAAACACTGTTTTGTGTTTGAGGAATAAGTTTTAAAGGAAGGCTTGCAAGGGACAATATTTTATTTTACCAGTGCAGGATCACCAGGTATAAAGAAATATGGAAGAGGTCTAAAGCTGAAGCTGGCTTTTTATCTCCCCTGCTTATTGCTGTTGAGGCAGGTAAATAACAACATATAATTAAGATTCAAGTTCCATATGTCTATGTATCCTTATAAACAAGATTGTCCAATCTTATTATGCTTCATCCATCTTCACATGTGCATGAAGGCAAATTCTTTACACCCATCTTTTTTATGCTCCCCCTTCAGATATCTGTATACATTAATGAGATCCCCCCCCACCCCCGAGCCTTCTCTTCTCCAGGCTAAAGAATCCCAGCACTCTCAGCCTCTCCTCATAGGAGGGATGCTCCAGTCCCTTAATCATCATCGTGGCCCTTTGCTACTCTCTCTCCAGTAACTGTATCTGTCTCATACTGCGAATTCCAAAACTGGGCACAGCACTCTAGGTGTGGCCTTACCACTGCTGAATAGAGCAGAAGGATCACCACCTTCAGCCTGCTGGAAACACTTCTCCTGAGGCAGCCCAGGAACCTGTTAGCCTTCTTTGCTGCAAGGGAACACTGCTGGCTCATGTTCAGTTTGCTGTCCACCAGGACCCCCTCTCTAGATTTGCAGTCACATAGGCAGATGGGGGTGTCCGGTCCCCACAGCAGCGTCGCCCATTACTATCACTCACTGCTTCCTCCTGATGGTCTTGCATGGCTGAGGGTCTGGTTGGTCTAGACACTTTGCTTGAAAGCATACCCAACTCCTCCTCAGCTTGGAGGGTAGCAAATCTGTCCCATAGTTGCAACCCTTCATGTGGAGCTGGAGTCACCAGCTTCCACGCTTCACCCTTCCCAGAACTTGCACTTACTGTTCTAAGGACAGACTCTGCAGACTTCACTGCAGTTGGGCTCTGGGGCTCCTGAAGTTGTTCCATCTCCGAGAAAGATCCTGTCTCCCTCTCTCTCATCCTCTCTGATGCTACACAGCCTGCCAACTTCCTCCTTTAAGTCCTCGACCCGCAAGACAGCTCTCCAAAACCAGCACACCACCTGCAGGACAGAGGACCATCTTTCCTGGCCTCAGGGAGAGGCCCCAGGCAGTCCCTGCAGCCTGGGAGATGGGGGGGCTGCATCAATCACCTGAAGCTGTGTCTGGGTCAAAGCCCCTGCCCTGACAGCGACAGCTGGTCCAGCACCAGCTAGGCAACATGCCCCGTGGTGCACTACCACCATAGCCAAGAACATTTAAGCTGGTCTGACCTCAGATGAGGGTCCCCTCCTCTGCACCCTTCTGCATGAACTGCTGCACAAACTGCCGTACCCATTGGTTGCGCTCTGGGAGCTGTGCTCTACACCTGACTTTTATCTAGTCCTCTCCCTACCACTAGCTGAAAGGCTGCCTGACCCTCCGTAATCAGGGGGCAGCTGCAACAAAGGCTGCCGGCACTCTTGGGTCAAGGGCAGCTGACTGAGCTTGTTAGAAGCTCCTAGGGCTTCCTCAGGGTACCCCTGTGGCTCCCCTTGTGCTTACCTGGCAGCAGCAGGTACCAGCCGAGCACTAATGCCAAAAATTGCAGAAACTTCATTGGCCATTTATTCTATTGCTTGTCTGTTTGAAAAAAAAAAGGGGGGGGGGGGGGTTTTGACAGTGCAGTTTAAGAGCCTTATCTTCTGCTATATACAGAGAATCATGCCCTATGTAAACTGCTTTTCTTCCTTCAAACAGAGTGTGCTTTCACACCATAGGGCATGATTTTAGAAGTGATTATTATTACAAAAAAGAGAACCACTGGAATCTGTGGTGTAAAAGTAATGTACGATGCTGTAAAAACAAACAGAAGCTGAAAAAGTAGTAGGTGTTTCCTAAACAGTAAGACTTAATTATCTCCCCCTGAGACAGAGGAAAAACTATCAGTAGAAAGGTTACCAGATCTGACACTTACTTACAAAACTACAAACAGATTCTGTTAAACAACGCTCAGCTACTTACGATAGACAGGCCTATCTCACTTCTCGAGATGGGCATATGCCAATTTTTATACCATATTCAAATGAATTTTGAGTTTGAACACATCAGTATTCTTTATGTTCAATTAGCACCACCCTCCTGTTAATTGATTTGTGAATTAGAAAATCAAGCAGTTTTCACTAGCATTATCAATCCTCCCATAAGAATATAAACTAGTCAAATGTAAGTACTACTACTGTAATGTGAAATCCATGTAAACGAATACAAGCTTTTTTGTTACTTAAAAAGGAAAAATAAAAGTACTTGGGACTTCCTTCGCTTTCCTTCATTGCTCAGTAGAATTATAAAGCAAAGTAAAACAAGTGGCTAGCAAAATAATGGTACTCCACAGTCTTCATAGGAAACAACACTAGAATCCACTGTAATAGCAGGAAAATAAACAGGCTTTTTGTCAGACAAGAATATTGTGCACTGTCTAGTGGACATTTGGAAAGATACTAAAAATTCCTTGCTATTGAAGGCTTCAAAGACACTTACGGAAACCTCACCGGATAGGAGAATGTATATAACCCAAAGTGCTAGGAGGCCTGGGACAGAGCAGCTGGGCTTGGACTAGGTGCTAAGAGTAAGGTCAATGTTTATATATGCTTTTAATACTCAAATTAATTTCCATAGAGACACAACTTGGCTTTCTCTAAGGTAAACAGTATGAAACCCATCATATTTCCATTTCATATTTAATGTATGTTGCAAGAGAGACACTGTGCCATGGTTCATTTCTTTCATCGCTTCCCTGTTCTACTATTGTTCAACAGTGAGTACAAGTCTATTGCTCTTGTTAGAGGCATGGTCTAGAGGAGACAGCTGGCAAGCTGAACTGTACTTCCACTTTAGCGGCTGAGGCACTTGGTAACTCTGGACATCTTCTAAACTTTCTTTTCTAACAGAATACTTACAGGCATCACAGAACTCTTACAGGCATATTATCAAGATCAGCCAGTAGTTGCATGCCACAACTAGCATCAGTCATGTCACAAGCGCTCCAGATGCAGCTAACATACAAAGCAGGCTTAATTTACCTATTATTCACATGTATTCCTAATGTAGATTGGGAAATAAGGCACCTCAGTCACACAAATGTAGAAACAGTGGGAAACTAGAATTATCCGTTTTTCCTATCCATGGCTTTAATGACTTCCTCATACACAGCACAACAGATTGTACATTCTCCACTTACACCACTATATCCATGCACGTAGCCTAAAGCAATACAAGAATAACTTTAAATAACAGCATTTTTATGATATTAAATTAGGTTTTTATCATGTTAAATGTATAATGTATGAAAATGGTATAGCATGAGACTTTCTGCCAACAGAGCAAAATTTTCAGATTATATTAGCATTTAGTATTTCCATTTTCCAATAACGGCTGTAAGCACAAGGGGAATGTTCACATTTCTAAGCTCTTAAATGCCATAATAATCATACTAGTAATAGTAGAATTTAGATTTTAGATCTAGTAAAAATAAAGAGGTGGAGAAGCAAAGCTCCATGGAAAGTAAAAACCTCTCAACAGTTTGCCACTGTAGGAAAATACAGCTTCCAGCACTCAGTTGTGTCTTAAAAGCACTGCAGACAACTGATTTCACATTATCTCCTCTATAAGCACGGTTAGGCACTGGCAGCCAAAGCAACACAATTCTTGTCTTTCTATCCTCTCATACTCCATACAAGCCCTTCTATCACACCTGTGTAAGTATCCATTGAGAGAGATCGAGATCCAGCTGAAAAACAGACCAGACCAAAAAAAAAAAAAAAAAGGTAATTTTCAAGTAAATCATCTCTCCAAATGAGCCTACATGAGACGATCCAAATATCTGAGCCTCCACTATTGACACTGCTTTTCATATAAAGGAGACAGCTATTGCTATTACAGAAGTAAACTTTATTCTGAAATTAAAAATGTAAATGGCATCGAGTGGGTCATGTTCTCAGGTCTAAGTTCTAACTCAAGACTCCTACTGGCAACTCATAAGAAAGCAGCCTCCATATAAAGAAGAAAGTAATATGCCTATATAAAATACAGCATATGTGAAAGTGTTATATTATTTTAAAATTCCATACTTTTAGCATACTACTCTACATTTTTTAAAATATTATTCTATTCTTAAAATGAGATTTGTTAGTATCAGACTATCCAATGGGGTCTAATTTTACTTTGCATGAAAAATATATGCAATATGCAAGATGGATCAAGTCTCAGATGTAGTCTTCTCATGTAGACTAGCCAAACATTTGCTCAAAAAACTTTTAAAACACATTGCCTTTATATTCTGTAAGCTAGCTCTTAGAAATATTTTTGGACAGATTCTAGCAGTACTCCTTGTCCACCTACTGCTGAGAGCTACTATTTGTTAAGAGGGTCATAATTTTCATTGGGTCACAAGGTCTTGCACATCACTATTATATAGTATTTTGTAGCTGCCAGATCTGAGGAAATTTTCATTTCTGTGAGAAATCTTGATGATTGCCAGTACACAAAAGCTTCAGGACTGTGCTGTCTATTAAGTCGTATCTGTCCAGTATCACAGGTCATAAAGTGTTTTCTCACATTTTGAAAGCTACTACGTGACTTTGTTTTTCATAAAGCCTCCTGCTATCAGATTCTGCTCTACTGATGTCAATGACTAACATCCCGCTCCCTGCCTTAGTTCTTTCCTTTGTTGTTTTACAATTTATACATTTAAAGACAAACAGAGTCCATGCAAAAGTACAATATTCAGCAAGTACCTCTTACTGCACAACATTACAGTTATAACATTAGCTGATGTCTTACCCTTCATAGAGTGCTAACATAGTAGGTGAGAAAAAGAGAAGAGTACATAACAAGGAGAATGTATGTACTGGCAGTCAGCTATATGTTATATTAGCTAAGTGTTTGCATTCTCCCCTAAACCTTTACTCTTTAGCTCTGTGAATTAACTAGTACTAAATTGAGATATTAGAGATCATGACAGGGGCCTGGCTCTGTATGGCCTCACACGTAACATGTTTATCATCAACATACGTGCACCTAAAATGGGTACCAGAAATGCTTTCACACAGTGTGCACACAGTTTGCAGACAAATAACCTCTGAACTAGCTACCAGCATTAAGCCACGCACGCACACATACACACAAAAAATAAGCCAAAAATCTAAAATACTACCATCTCAGTGACAACAGAAGACGGCGTGCCACTGGTAAAGACACAACTGTGAGTATCTTTCTCCAAATTACTTTTATCGACTTCTCACATGCCATGAGGAATTCCAAAACTCTTCCCAATCCTAAACAAACAGCTACAAGGCAACAACAACAGTGCCAAATATTCAGCAGGTCTGGCAGAATCAAAATAATGACAGAAGCAGTTGCATTTCATCACTGTGTGCAACTATGTTATTCTACTAGTTTGTAAAAGCAAAAATTCTACAGATGCATCATTAAATTATGTTTTCTTTGGAACTACGCACAATGTTGGCAAGGAATAAACAATAAATTTAAAGTAATTTAATTACAGCAATATTAATTTCAAAATAGTTTCCAGCATCTGCACCGCTAAGAGGCATGTGAACATCTCAGGTATCAGCAGCCAAATAGTTATCAATATTAATCACTTCTTTATCACTGTTTTCCAATGACTTGTACATCCCACTAGTCAATTTCTGAGAGAAATGAAGGACATGTTTTTCTAAAATTTATGATTGTTTATTTAGCCAGCTTGTTTTCCAAATGGAGATCTACAGTTTGATTCTTCTGCCTGATGCTACAAAATGAGACAGTGGAATAGTCAGCCGGACACTCAGCTGGGATTTAAGAGGTTTGACTTTTGTCCTAGGTCAACTAATGGCTTAATGCATAACAGCAGGTAATTTGTCTCTCCTGTGATTTCGTCTCCTGTCTTTGAAAAGGGAAAATATTTACATGATCCATTGAACTGCTCTTTGAAGCAGAGTTTAAACACCTCACATTCCCATCCAACCTAACAGAGGGGCTGATCTCCCGAGATGTAGCACATCTTCCACAAAATACCACCTATTTCAACTTGCAAAACATCAGTGATATGCAACAACCAGGGAACCAATCCACCCAGCTCACTTAAAGCAATTCTGTGTTGTATAAACAGTACCTCTTTGTATGACTTGGGAGAAAAAAAGAAGAAAAAAAAAAAGGTTACATAAAGCCTGAAAAAAAGAAGTATATTGTTCATTCCCACAAAAAAAGAACAGAAAAACCCCACACACATCAGCACCCCCCCAACCGTCAATAGAAAATAGGTCAGTAAGAAATGTCTGATCAATTTTGGTATTTGATTCCTTTATAAAATACTTCATATCTATTGATGAGAATCATAATTAGTGCTTTAATAAAGTGCTTGAAGAATAGCAGGCATCCAATCTGCTATTCTCATGACTGCATCACTGAAAGTTCTTTTCAATGCAGCAGAGGAAGAATGATGTGTAAACTCTGAAAAACTGCTCACAAAGACATGCAGGTGTTGTTTTCATGCAAATCACATTATGCATGGCACAAAAACAGAAGACTGTTTTAAATGTTTGAGAACATTTAATGAAATTGTCCCTGAATCACTAAATGATAATTACTTTCAAAGATTATAGACCTCTTAAAAGAGCACTATCACCCCAAACCATCAGTAGTTGTACAGAGGCTGAAATGTAATGGCAAGGTTCAGCATTAAGGTGAATCTATTTTTGCATTTGTTGCAATGTAAAGCTAATAAATGAATGCTGTGAATTTGGGGGCAGCAAGAGATGCCATGTTATCTGACAGATTAGCATGTGAAGTAAATGAAACTGTCACACAGAGACGACTGCTAACAGAATCAAATTTAGATTTAAAATGAGCCTTGGAAATATCTCTTAGAAAAGCTTCAACAACGAAGAATTCACTGGCTTCCCAGAGGGCAGGAGGTCATGTATTACACCAAATCAATCAGCTGTGCCCCTCCACGGAAATACAAGAAATGAAGAGCTGTAAGTGCTGAAATAAAAAGAAGTTCTTAAAAGAAAGAGTGAGACTTTATAACTAGGGTCATGGGTCACACCATTTAAAGATAGCAGAAGCACTATTCCAATGAGTGCAAGACGAGGTCCAGAGCGATCCATTTCTTTCAGAAGATCAGAGCACTCTTGTATGCTGAAAAAAACAGATGTAATGCCCCTGTTTCATATCACATTAGAAAAAGTTCTTGAAACTCTAGCAAACCATGACTAAACCCACAAATAGCTGCAAATAGAACGTAACAATTAGTCTTCCTTATTTACCAGGAGTGACATAGTCATTTGTTTTAAAGAAAAGGTTACTATATTTTGAGCTACATATAGGCAAGAAATAACACTCCAAGATTCTAAAATCTGAGCTTGATGGAAGGTTTCCCAAACTTCTGACTAAAAGGGATAATGAATATAATGTAACAACAACAAACTACCATTACATACCAGGTTACTACACATACCACCAAAATCCCTGCTTTATCAACTCTGTTGCATCTGAGGGACATAAGGTTTGCTATAAGGCTAGAACCTATATGGGATCAATCCCTAGCAAGAGAAATGGAGAAAGAGACCTCCCAACACTGGTGGTTACTGCCATCCGTCTGGGCTTTGAAACAACTAAGTACACACCCTTCGCCTGAAAGAGGCAAAAGTAGGCCCCTCACGCTGGAATGCATTGGAACCAGTTAACAGTTCGCTATAAAAGCTATATGTAGACATGCATGCGCCTATACACAGATGATGGTTCATTCTGAGATAATTTCTTCCCCACACAACAAAAACTTTTCAGTAAAACTTTCCAGAATCCCTTACACAAAGTTCTTCTACTTGTGAGATGCAACTCCTTTAAGTGTTCCCTTCCTCAGCTATTCCCAGAGCAAAGCATATCTCCTTTCAACAAATTTATTTTTCTGAATTCATCTAGTCTATATTCTTTTCCTCTCAAAAAAACACTGGGCAGAGACTTTCAGAACTGTTTTGAGCACAGAATGCTGGACTGTTGTAGAATTAAAGGGGAAAAAAAAAACCAAACATGCAATTATATGGCTGAACTAATACTTATTCAAAATGAATTAAACAACAGAAGGTTTTAATCTGTCAGTCCAGCAGAAACCCAGAAGTCCAGCATCTCGGTTGTCAGAACCCACAGGATTTCAGCACAATGCAAACATCAGTCCTACTAGACAATGACCTTAGAAGACTACAGTGTAAATAGAGATTCTCTCTCTACATTCTGAATGTGCACTAGCTGGTACTGTAAAAACATAAAACTGTTTTGAATGAGCATCCTAGAATTCCTCCTGTGGCACACCATAGCCAGCTGCAGTCAGTGTGCTCTACAATATCTTTAATTTCTTGGATACAGAAGAAGAAAGTAGGCTGCAGTAGGAAAAGAAGCAGAAATAGTAGGTGCATGCTACCCAACAGGAATCAGTGTTGTAACAGCCTTTGCATCATTATGGCAAGCTAGTCTAGGTTGTACAAGCCTCCCAAATTGCCTCCCTGCAGTTCTAGACACTTAAGTAGCAGAACACAATCTTTCTTTTTTCTGCCACTCAAGGATATGCAGCCTATGATTTTTCTTCCAATATTAAAAGCAAAATAGAAAGACCTAACTTAATTGAGAGTGTGTACAAACAGAGGAAGTGCTGTTCTCAAGGTATTTTTAACCATACTTGAGCTAATGTTAAATGATTTTAAAGCATTTTAAAGCATGCAAAGTTAAATTGTATTTTTCAAATGTGGAAAAATCATAAGCAGCAATAAAAAGAAGCTGCAAATCTGCATATGTATGCAGAAGTCATCACTGTTTTAAGTCAGAATTAGCTCTTTATCATCACACTTTTCATTGATTCAAATAAAAACCCTATATAATTCCAGTGAGGCCCAAGTAGAAAGCATAAAACAGTTACTAATATTTATAAAAACATGCCTTCCCTAAAGACAAACTTAGTCAATTACCATGAAATAACCAAGACACCCAAATGATCCAAGTTATGAATACTCAATTTAAAATGGCAAGCTCTGCATTCAACATTAAAAAAAATAGGAAAGGAGTATTGGAAGTTGTGTGCTATTAATGGACAATTTGTCTATTATTTATCTATTGGTTCTAAATATCATTGTTCAGTCAGATACTCATACTGAAATTTTTATGAGAGCCCGCCACCATTATGGAAATATAGAAGAAAATGGGTAATAGCCCCCTAGGGTCCAATATATTTTTTGACAATGGGTTTTAAAACATATGCCAAAAATTAATGAGGCAGAAATGGAAACAGATTGGGTAAAGTTTGAAATAGCTTAAAGTGAAAGATATTTATTATAAATTATTTTTGTAGTTTGCTGAAATAAAAAGTCAAGAAAATAAACACTGAGGTAACAATACAGTTGTGATAAACTTGGTTCAAAAATGACTGAGGAAATGTATAATCACTGCAATTAAAAGGCCTAACAAGACCACTGTCAGACAGTTGTATATTTTAATTTAACATTCTCAGAAGGATACTCTGAAAAAAACAGGCATGCTCACTTAAAAAATTGTACCTTCTTTAGTTTCATCACCAGTGCATTTCATTTACCTGAGCTACTAGTAATTCAATCAGAAAAAGGTAATTTTGACACAGCATTTTAAAGACTGAACTTCCATCAGCTTCATGACATAAAATTTACTCATCCTCAGAAAATAACTACGTCTTACAAAGGTGAGTGTGAGAAATTATGTTAACACTACTGGCAAACTTTCTTTTTCTCCACAGGACCTGTTCAATATGAGCAGATTGCCCTGTGAATACAAAAGGGTCTATGAGCATTTGACAGAGTATCCAAACAAATGAAAGCTTCTTGAGGTTTCATAAGAGATGGACAAGTTGCACCTTATGGATTTTGGACAATGTGTTTATGAGGTAAACAGGACAGGTGACATTCTTAAGAGGTGGTATTCATTGTCTTTTTCCATTCTCCTCTATTTTCTGATAACCGTACATCAGTGTCTTACAGAGCATCACATAAGTGTTCTGCTTAGAGAGCACAATAGAAAGATTATAACTAAAAAAAAAGCTAAATGTAACTTTTCATCTACCTTGACTAGACCTTATGACCAGAAAGAAGAATCTCACTACTAAAGCATCACCCAACCCTTCCAGCAATTATAGCCAAGGTTACTTCAAAGTATGAGTGCAAGAATGTCCCTGGAAAAAGGTCAGAAAAGAAATCCAATTTAATTTTTTTTTTTATGTTGACATATGTCAAAGTAGAACTATTCTTTATGGATACAGTTGAACACTGTATCCTAAGAAAAGCAACTGGGATTTGAACAGGTTTTGCACAGAAATAGACTTGAATGTGTAAACATGTGGTTTTTTGGATACGGCTGAACCTCCCAAATCTTCCCCATGGGGCACTTCAATTTTTGTCACTTTAGAAAATTCCATAGTCGTAAAATTCTTTGTAAGGTTTTCCTGCAGGGTTGCAATAGGGAAGATCAACCTCTTAATTTGGTGGACTATCCAACAGTAACAAGGAATCTGGATATACCGACCACATGCCCACTGAAGTGCAGGGCAGCTTCAAAATGGGAAACCACAGCACAGTTCAGTCCTTGTGAAGAACACAGAATTTCACGAGACTTTCATGCCAACACTATTCTTCCTGAATAGTAAAGTATAACGGATAAATTACAAAGTTTATAGTAATCTCATTTGGTTGACTAAGTGCCAAATGCTCTTGGGACAAAGTCAAAGAATAAAGTTCCTAAAATTCAATTGCTTGTCCAACAGCACCAGATCACAAACATAGGGCGGATATTACAACTAATGTCTCTGCAATTGCACCTATTTTCCATTAAGCCATTTTACCAGATCTGAGCTAGCTCAACAACTAGATCTTCCTCCCTAACTGAAGTATTACTTGAATATTAACTCTTCACTCAATTATTTAGCATAAATTGACAGAACCTATTCCAGTACGAAGAATCTGGCTGGTAATCAGGTTGCTATATAATCACTGAAGAGTCTCACAACTGCTAGTGCAGAAAATTCCAATTTACACAGAACAATTTTCCAGTGGAAGAACACTAAATTCAAACTTTTGAATGAAGCCGTATTTTGAAAACCATACATTTCAATAGCTGTTCTAACTAAACATCCGATACAAATTTTTAACAAGTGCCAGGAAAAGTGAGAGTTTCCAGAAGAAATTAAGTCATTTTAAAAATCTCCAAATATGTTACTGTTTGAAAAATAAACATGTAATTACTGTGGGAAAGTAACATTCCAAGTTTTCTTTACTTCCTCTAGGAGAAAGGGCTTTAATGAAGGGCTACAACTTGGGGAAAAAAGCCAAACAGACTGGCCTAAAACAGACGAAGGCAATTGGAGGCTTTATGGAGGAATAGTGTCTATCAAGTTAGAATTAAATGCAAGTACAAAAATTTAGAAATACTGTTCAAATTGCCTAGGTTTACTTAAAAAAAACCCAGCAAACACCACAACAACAAAACACCACATAACCCAACATTTTTCAAAACCAGTATGTGCTTTGTGGCTTTTTCCTGGAGATGCAAACACTGATAGAAAACAAAACAAAACCAAACAAAAAACTAAAAAAAACCCAAACCACCAAAAAACAGACTGCTGGCTTATATGCGTGTTTCAATCTAAAAAGATACTTGAATCATTATACAAGGCTCACTCATTCATGCATTTGGCTTTTCTAATGTTCATGACTGAAGTTATCTTACAAGGTCTTATGCTGTATCTTTTCAGCACTTTTAATAGGTACACCAGTGGAATACCTACCTGTTCTGTTAGATAAATAAAATGTCTTTTCCTGATGTGGACACATCAATTAACACTTTAAACATTGACAAAGTTAAACAGACATTTGCACAATTAGAGATACAATCTGTAACACATTTGAAGTACTTTCTGTCTTCAGTAGCAAATATTATTTACATCAATAGTATTATTTACCTTACCTTTTTTCTGCTTCTCATAGGCTACATTCATTAAATTCTGTTCAGATCACAGTAATGTTTTCCATAAAGGTATGTGGAAGGCAGAATATTATGCTATTAACGTGTAGTATAAATAGCATTTCTTCAGTACTGTCAGCATGATTCACATATAAAATTAAGGTTATCAAAACCAAACTTCAATCTAGATCCCTTAATTATTTTTTAACCTATTACAGTATATTTTTTTTATCTGATGTAACAAACAGTAACTTTGCTGCCAAAGGCCAGTCTTCATCACTTCCACCATTAGTGGACAATACTCTCTACGTGGTAATTTCTCTGAAAGCTGTTTGAAGACATTGAAACCAATTTCCTGAAAATTCCTCAGAGAGGAAGTGCTTAGCACTTGGATATACTGGGGAAGCTGCCCTAAAGCAGTCTATAAAATCTATAACTAAATTCAATGATAATTTTCCCCAATAATTTAATGGAAGAAAATTATAAACGCCACCTGTCTACAAAAACATCATCACACACAAGAAGCATCCCCACTAAGGAACGTGAGCACCCTTGACTAAAAAACTGTGATAGCTTCAATAAAGCACAAACAAACCAAAATAAAATCTGTTGTTCACTTTGGGATTTCATTTATAAGCATAAATTGAATCTTTTTTTTTTTTTTTTAATGTCTCCTCACCAGCAAGAAACAAGTATCTTGCTTCACTAAATCACCCTGGGTTTATGCAATTTTTTGTTCTATACTGGAATGAAAATTAGAGCTTTCAAATTCTTACATTAAAAAAACCCAAAGTACAAGATCCACCCCTAGAAATCCAATGAGTCAGTGGTTAGAACATGGGAACAGAAAATTAGAATGGATGCCTCAAAAAAAAAAACAAAAAAAAAACCCCACCAACCACAAAAAAACCCAAAAAAAACAACCAACCAAAAAAATCAATCCTTTAGACTTAAGTTTCCTTGGTAATTTAGCTTTCAGGCATCATCTATTCTGAGAAAGGTGGCTAAGCCAATCTGGCACATACATGTAACTGTCTATTCTCTCATCAAAATCTCCCTCATCTGATAAATAATGCCCATGAAAATCAACAAAACTACTAAGTTCCTATCAAACATAGGATTTCAACGGAATGGTTATTTTTCATCAAGGAAAAAGAGGACGCTGAGAAGCTCTAGTCTAACTACCATATTTACATTTGGTTCACTTTGTTTCTATTTTCTCTCTAAACCAATCACTGTTCCACATAATACAAATATTTTCTGGAGTCACGCATGTCATCCATGCATTCTTTACAAATGCCCTGCATTCTGAAGTTATTGTCAATAAAATTTTATAACATTCTCACACTACCCCATATTATGCCACCTATTTTGTTCTTTTTTTTAAAACTAAACTGCTATTTCCTCCTCTGAAGTGCATCAGTTACTATAGAAACAGTTGTATATGCAAACCTGAGTTGAATCCCCTCGCATAAAATAAAAAATAATCATTGATTGAATAGCTTGAAATGCAGAATTGGTGAATACTGAAATGTAAGAATTCACATGCTGGCTAAAATTCATGCTTTGGCTAGAATCAATATGAGGTGCAAATAGCAAAATGTTAAAGGATGGTACTAAAGAAACAAATATCAATGTTTTAAACATGCTTAATTCCATCTAATATTACCACCGAATTGTGTATTTGATTGAATTGCTCTTCCAGTGAGAGGATATAAATGTAAAGATTCATTTCACTGCAAAACTCTGGGTGATTCATCATTCCAGTAATTTTTATTAATTTAAAACTGCTGGATCAATTTACTACAATAAATTGTCTTCTGTTGATCAAAAGAAATGCATTGGGTCTAAGTTATCAACATTAGGATGTATAAATTTTCTTTCAGTGCTTTATATAAATTAAAGCAAGACCAGGCTGAGATTTTATAATTGATTTTTCACCAATTCCTTCACAGGTTAATAGATTAGATTTGCTTTTTTAATTTTTTATAGATATGTGTAGATACAAGCAAATGTAATGCATACACATACATACAAAAGAATTTTCATCTGTTTGTAAATTATCCCTTGTCTTTCAGGGCTACAAAAATTCACAATTAATTGGCTTTCATAAGATGCTGTAGCTGGTTCAAATAGGAATTGCACTCAGTGGCATCTTAGCTAGTTCTTTTTGAACAAGTAATTACTACAACCATTAGAAACATACACTGAAAAAAAAACTTTTAGAAGCTTGCTCCAGCCTTCAATACCCATGAGGGTTTTTACAGGTGACAGAAGCCTTTCAAACAGCCAAAATCAGAGCTGACAGCTCACCTTCTACCAAGAACCATGCTAACGAGCCTTTGATGTCGTTTCTGTGTGCACTACAGACCCCCACTCTTCCAAAAACCTCCTGTTTTGGTCTGCCCCACAACAGAATATAAATGACTGACCCCAGCTTTTTGCCAGTACTGTTCTATCATTCAAACATTCAAGCCAAGTTAAAGTTTTAAAATCATAGTTCATTATTTGTTTCACTCGGGAACTACTTAGAGCGAGATTAGTAATTACTATTATTTGTGCTGAACTCAAAGAAAAATATCCCAGTGACTTCAAAGAGCTTTGAATCAGGCCCAAAGGGCTTAAATTGGATTTAATTTATTCCTGGACTTTTACTGACCCTCTGCACAGTGATGAATTTAACCTATCTTGAAATTACGAATTAAATAGGCCAAGGATATATTTTTAATGGCTTTTTCAATTTGAAAATACAATGAAAAATGGCATCTGTGTTTTGATCAATCATTTGGACATATTTCTGAAATCTTTTCTGGGCCTATATTATGCTCTACATAATTTTTTTTTTCTTCAGTCAGTTATTTCTGAAGCAGTAGATGATATTGAGTATTATATGCTGATTAAAGAATACACATTGTCACATTGTGTGACAATGACTTTAAATTTTAAGATTAGGCAAACTGATAAAAATAGAAGGGCATAATTCAGGAAACAATTATCCACCTTAGATGACGGAGTTCTACAGACTTAATTAAAAAATGTACAGAATGCATTACTGTCAATTAGAGCACACCCTGTGCAATTCATTAAAGCCCTCTCCCCTGTGCAGAAGTGACAAACACTCCATTATGCACTGGAGAAATGAGGCAGAACACAAAGGGGTAATGTCAAATTAAAAAGGGACTGACCTGTTCATAGCACAAAATTATATTATTCAAAAATTAAGGAATCTGGACAAAAGGGATGAAACTAGAAGAGAAAAAAAACCTGCCTAAGGAGAGGTCTAATTTGTTTACAGAGCAGTTAGGATGGAGATTTACTATGGTAATTAAGCTATTATTCAATGACAAAAAGAAAAAAAGAAGCAATTACTAAAGAAACCCCACTGACACTTGGCCTAAAAAGATACATACCTTGGTAAGAAAGAAAAAGGTGAAATAAACAGCAACAGAACTTTTTAAAAACTGTGTCATTTAAAATCAAATGAACCAAGTTAGACCTGTCATCGCTTCATTTGTTGCTTTCCTGATCTTATCCGTATTCTTTTTGTACTGGACTAAACTATCTCTCACAGTTCCCATACATAAAAGTAGACACGCCTTTACACAGTTTGGAAGTACCTTCCCCATTTCTTTATCCCTCTTTGACTGTTTCATTTACTGGTCCTGTTTTGAAATATAAATGGAAAAAGAATAAAGATTAATATTCTAGGTCCCATTCGTGTAGTGCTAAAAAGCAGCTGTGATTTCATTAATCTTTCCGAGCTCCTTGATTCAAGGACAGAAACTTTAAATTTACAATGGAGTCTTTCCTCAGCATCTATCTTCCATATACCTTAGCTAAATTCCAAGCAAGCAGCTGATTCCAATAAAAAGTAGTCTATTAATACTGAGATTTTCGACTCCCTCTAACATATTTCCAAAGTCACTGTAAAGTTAATCTAGCTAACTTTACACCAGCATCTTCCAAGTCAGCAAACAGCATGCACGTGTTGAGCGCAGCACTGACGTGATGCTTACTATATAGAACAGAAGTCCCATATAAAAACCACCGTGCAGTGCAGGAAACTCCTTATCTCAAGCCCCTATGCTTTAAGCCTACCTTGCAAGTTATTGTCATTACTGGCTACTACAAAATTTAAAAATCAGTACTGACTGCTTATAATCATTTGACTATTTTGACTTAAAGCTTTAAAAGAGTATTTTGGCACTTTGCCTTCCGTTTACATTTCACTTTTTTCTCCCAAAGCTATTCTATGCTTTTTAGGACCCTACTTGGACAAGTGATAATAGAAAAATATTTCCTATGTACAGATTTGCACACAGTCTGCTTAATTTTAGTTACAAATTCTAATACACAGCTATGCAGGCAAAGGATGAATAGAAAGGAAAGTGAGTTTCTTAACTTGCGTGTTACGAGCAGACGCATCAGTTAAATTCTAATTAAAGGGTCAGTTTAATTAGACAGGGGATTGAACATGAGTGTCTAACTGCTATGAAACCATGAAGGAGCTCATTCTCCTTTTATATATTCCAAAATATATCAAACGCAAATCAAAACAAATCAAGGGAGTGACAGTGATGCATTACTTAGATGCAGTCAAATTCAAGCCTAAGAAAAGAGAGATGCCAAAGCTGATCAGTTCCATTATACTGCTAGTTCAGATAATAGGTCCCCTGCTCTATGCAAGAAAGCCTCTCAACAGGTCATATAGTCAGGGACACGGAAGGGGGGAGAAGAATACCTTTCCTTAAGCAAAACAAAAGCAATTATTCTTAAATACAACAATGTAACAACTAGTACTGCACAACATCCTCTTCCTGAATCCACACGTCAACTTTCACGATGGATAACGACAGTCAGATTCACCAAAACCATTTCTAACACTGCAACATAACCAGGTCAAGTATAAACTCTTGCTACCTATACCACACCAGCTATTTTCACCATACCACAGCTCAGGATTCAGCATCTGATACCTCCCACCTTCAACACCATAATTTCTGTAGCAATAGCACCACAGCCCTGCACGTGGATATTGGAAGTAACTTAAGTATAGGCTACACCTGTAAACTCAGTCTTTAGCTTGTCTCATTCCCATTCAGATTGCACAGAGCAAACGGATCAGTTTGAACCAGAAGCATAGCAGTGCTCTATGTTTTCAACCTTACTGATTCCAAGTCAGATACGTACAGCCTTTGACCATGAATGAACACACTGGAATCTACAAAAAAAAAAGGGGGGGGGGGGGCCACGTCACTTTTCTTAGGTGACTATTATGAATGCACACAGCTAGGTGTAACCACATTCTTCCTTTCTATACTTTTTTCCTCTGATCTAGGCATGACTCTCATTTACCAAGAGCACAGCAAGACTGCAGCTGGTTCCTTACACGTCCCAAGAAAATCTGAGAGTAAGCTACTTAATTTGCCTACGTTAAGTAAGCACTTAATAAAAAAGAATGTTTAAGCACACATTGCTCAGAGTAGAAACTATATTACTGCATTAAAAGTATAGCAAGTATTACTCATGTTCTCACAGCAGAAGTTTTCCAGCTGTCATATTGTGGTGGATGTCATATTTCAGCATGTCAAAGATCAATAAACAATTTAAAACAAGAGCAATCAGTTCCTTAATCTGCCACAGTCCAGACATTTAGCATTCAAGGGCCATATGCAGTACTCCTAACAAAAGTAGTCTCCTGTAAAACAGTTAACACTCAGGTCAATTTTAATAGGCAGCAATTTATGAACAACTTGAAATGCTTATCTCTGGTGAAACTTCACAAAAGCCAAAGTGCCTTGATTTTGCTACCATCTTCCAAGAACAACTGTATCACTAAAAAGCTTCAAATCTGCTCAATCACTGTTTAATCATTTATTCCAGGCAAATTTAAATTAAAAAAATCTAATTTCTCTTTTAGCTAATTACTATGAACAATAAATTATTTTCACGATGTGTAAACTAAGGAGAATGATCAGAACATCCTCTGAGTCTCATTTGTTTACATGTAATGAAATTTAAACGCATAAGGATTACAAAAAGGATGCTTTTTACAACATTAATTAGGGACACAAAATTCATACTCCACAAATGCATTCCCCACTTGTTACTAGGTGGGATTAGCTTCTCACTGCGGTTCGAAAACATGAGAACAAACCTTTTTTACCTCTTCCAAACCGTAATGCCTCCAAGTAACAAAAACATTGCTCCCAAAAGCTTTGAATGCTTTATGGAGCCCCCAAGTCCATTCTGTTTTATTTACTACATACAGGATAGTATTTTATTCTCTACCAACACTGAATATTCATTTCTAGGTCTTGATTTGAAGCTCAGTAACAAAGCCCTTGTAACAGATCCCTGGGAATTTTATCCACCTCACTCCAAACGTACAACTCTTCTCCCCTCCAAATGCCTTTCGCTGTCAACTGGGCAGCAGTCTGTTTTGGGAGAGTATTTTGTACCACTTCAGACCAGGTATTACAGCACCCCTTTTGCTGTCGCTCCACAATATTGGTGTCATTTGGAAAACACACGAACAGCTGACGGTGTGGGCTTGCAGTCAGGGGACTCCCCTTTTTCTGTCAGGAAGGAGATGCGAGTGCTGAAAGGCTCCCTTTTTGCCAGAACTTGTCAGGTAAAAACACCACCCGACAGTACTGTGAGACCCCTCTTGTCACCCCTCCCTCTCCCCTTGGCGGGTTATTCTGATCCACCTACCGTTGCATTTTTCCGACTTGGTAGCCTTTTGATGACTTTAAATCGTCCGGGTTTACCTACTGCCTTTAACCCCCTAGCTTCACAGGCGACACGATGCGTCTCCCCTGCCTGTGACTCACTACGTGTCGCTGGCAGAAAGGGCGGGGGGTGCCTTTGTCCGGTCATCTACCCCCCCCAACCCCCGGGGGGGGTCCCACAGCCGCGGGGAGCGGGATCTCTCCCGCAACGCCAGCGGGCGGCAGCGCCGGGCCGGGCGGCCGTTGGGCGGGAAGCCGCCCACTCCCCCCTCCCCCGCCAGCCCTGACAGGAACCGCAGTACGGGGGCGGGAGGGGGGGCGGTTGTTGTTGCGGCCCTGGTCTCTTGCTACCCTGCTGCACCGCCGGATTTCTTTGCTTTCAGAGCTGGGCAGTTTTAATTCGCGGTGGATTCCGAGCCATCTTGTGGGCCTGCGCGCCCTCGGGTGCTTACCGCCGTGGCGGCGCACCCCAGCTCGGGGTCCCACCGCGCCTCGCCTCCCCCTCGGCTGTGCTTCACTGGCCGTCGCAGGGGACACGGCCACCCGCTGTCAGCAACCCCACGCCTGAGAGACACCCCCTTCACCCCCCAAGCTCTCCATCAAAGGTTTTGTACGCCATCTTCCTTAGGCCCCGTAGCAGAGCTAAGGGGTCAGCAGCCCCAGCAGCCATCCCCCTTCTTTCTCCCCTTCAAATCCTCACAGCACCGTGTCTGTAAACACCTTTTCTTTGCACGCCTTTCTCAACTCGTGCACAGGTCTGAAATGACCGAGAAGCACAAAGCGGCTTAAGAAGAACCTGCCAGCAATCTCCTTCAGCCTCTTGGTGCAACCGGACTGCCAGGGATCTCTTCCCTTCCCGCGGCTTTGTCAGCTCGCAGGCAGTGGCTTCCGAGTGCCAGGTATTTTTGTACATGGTTTAACTACAAGCCAAATAGTCACAAGTACAATATGTTGTCTAATAAACAAAGTAGCAGTCATGTCAATGGACCGCTCCACAACAATTAGACTGGGGTCTTAATTCTGAAAATAGTGTATATTTTGTGGTTTGTTACTAACTCAAGTAAACTTTCTTAATTGGAAGTGTATTTCCCAGAAGGAAATATAGGCTTCCTCTAGGCTTTAGAAAAATCATAAAATCATATATAGCCTTTTTTTTTTTCTTTCTCCATTCAACTATGTTGTTTAATGCCTTTTAACAGTGACTATAGATACAAATACAGTCTGTTGAAGACCTAACTGAAAGTTACGTTAGTTTGTAGGAGCATCTGTTGAAATACGAATAACTGCTGAACTTTGGGCAGATAATCGTAATGGTTTATCTTTCATCTATGAGATAATGCGTAGTGTTTGCTAGCTGAAAAAAGTGATCAAATTTGTAGTAAATTAGTTTCTTAGTTTGAAAGGTTGTTCTAGCATGAACTAAGACATGAGAGAAGTCGGGCTGTATTGATACCATATAGTTTTAAGATACTTGGAAAATTAGTGTCTGACAGTGCTACAACCCTGGCTGACATGACAGTAGGAAAAAAAACGCAAGTGCCACATTAACTACAGTTCAATATCTCATTCTGTGCTGTGCCTGGTAACTGATGGATATAGTTTACAAATCCATACAAAACCCAGATATCTGTTGTTTTTATCAAAGCTACAAAAGGATTTTCACAAGCTGTTTCTAAAACTGTTTTCACACAATAGGATCTTTACACTGTCTTAATCTTGCCAAGCTAGAGAGGTTGTCGATACAACTGTTTTATTTGGTTAGAACAATAATCTTGTATTAGTAATAAAACACACTATTTGTATCTTGCTGAATATACTGTGAAACATCTAGTATTTCCCATATCAAGTTACAGCCAGTTGTTCTCACATGAGTATTTAGAAGTATAGGCAGTTTAAAAGTAATATGGGGTAATACCTCCTGTGACTGTTTAATACCCATGTTTCCCCCAGTGCTTGCTCCAGCTGCTTTCTCATTCTGTCTGAGAATTGAAGGACACTCCTTCCAAATCGTTCTGTATATACAGCTAACTTTAACCCAAACTGCAGCTCCTCCTATATTTTTACCTGCTGATGATCAGTTAAACATGAAGAGTCCAACAAAGCACTTGCTGTTAAAATAGCTTAACTTTATGAAGTCCTTTCACACCACACACACAAATACTTTAGCTAGGTTAATGATTAGAATTTTACTATTTCATCAATTAAACTGTGACTACTCACAAAATAGCACTAGCCAATGCAGTTAGTCATCAACTCTACACTGCAATACTGTTTGTCTGACAGAACAATCCGCTACTTTTGTTCAAGTACAAGTACAAGATTTTGCTGAACTTGGAGACTACCTGTTACTCAGCCTGTTTCTTCTCCTGAAGACATTACAACATACCGTGTAGTTTTAGCTGGACACTTGATCTCACCCTGCACAATCATTCAGATCTCCCTTCTTTGCACACCTTACACTGCTCACGTCTGTAAGAATACATCCATAACAACACACAATACAAACTTTCATGATCCTAGCATCATTTACAAAAAAAAAAATGTAGTCTGATTTCTATGATTTTAAATGCAGACTGAAAGCGGCACATAAAGAGAATTTCACCACTGAAAAGAATGGAAAGTCTATACCTATTACCTGTGTCCTTAACCAGAGGTTGCGAAAGTCTCCTTGAAAGTCTTTCTATTGATTTATATGGCATTTGAATGTAAACTTGAACAATATTGTAGAGATAACTGTTTAAGAATCATAGAATCATTTAGGTTGGTAAAGACCTATAAGATTATTGAGCTCTGCTTCAATTGCACCAGAGTTGGCAACTTGCTTATCTGTATCATTAAGCTGCTCGGTCCGCCCATCTCTACCTTCCAGATTTCCACTGCTGTCCCTGGTAACTTTTTCTCAAAGGCAAAAAGGTTTTGCCCCTTTTTGGGAGAGTAAAAGGAAAGTGTCTCTTAAAACAATTAAGTATAGGGACATTCTTTGGGAGTGTGATTATCTGTCTTTCCACTCTTGTCAAATGCAAATTGATGAGTTTGACTTAGGTACAATTATTCAAGTTATTAGTAAATGCAACAACAGGGCAGGGGGCGGGGGAGAGAAGGGCATAGGAGAATTTAAAATAAAGTATACTTTAGGCCCATACATCAGATCTGAAGTCCAAGTGTCTAACAGCTGATGCCGAGAACATCATAACAGGCCTGAAGGAAAAACAGTCAGGATAGGGAGCAGGAGGAAGAAAGAGGTGCAAAAATACAGTGGTGTTGGAAGTACAGGAATGAGAATTCTTGATCCATTCAAGGCAAAAGAGATGAAAGACATCACGATTTCTGTGCAGGCATCTCAGGTATCCATAGATAAGATCACCATTTTCAGTGAAGATTTACCCATGGTGATTTGCTGTCCAAGCAGCCAGTTGCAGGCCACTACGGTTCTTATGAGAGATGCAAAAGCAGAGACCATCTGCTAATTTTTGTTTATATCCAACATAGTTATAAAATTCCTTCAGATTACCCCTCAAAAGTATTTCTGCTTTATCTCGTTGCTGATCATAGTCTACCAAAGAATCTAAGCAGAGACGCTCAATACATTAGATTTGTATCATGAGTACACAGCTAGCAAAGCATGTAATTTTTACCCTCATTACAAAGAAAAGCAACCCAATGGCTAAGTTGCCATTTAATCACTAAAACATATTAAAAAATAATCATGTCAGTAATGTGCTTCTATTTTGCAAAGAATAGCACTGAGCAGTAGTAATGCTGAACTATGGTTTGTTCATTAAATTATGGATCTTGTTCTATTAATTACATAAAACATCCTCTAGAAAGGTATGTTATACAGTTTGGTTAACAGTGATGATTTTGATTCAGAAAATAATACAATTCATCTTGCAGAATATATTTGACCAGGTTAAATATTATTCAGAAAGTAATACGTGCTTCCCTTTCTCATGTGTATTGTGACCTATTTTATATTACATTGAGAATGTTTAGACTTCACAAAGGAGACAGAATAGGACCCTAAATCAGTACAAGATACAAAAAAATCCCATTGCATATTTATCAGGGAAAACTATTTCTTCCCCAGATGAACACAGAATTTCTAAAGGGGATTAGGAGGCGTTATGGGAGAAATATTGCAAATGCATTAATTGAACACAAATTTGCCCTTTACTTCTTGACACTTCATTTGGAAAACACCAGGTAGGTGTTAATTAAGATAACAAGTGACCCATACTTTTCATCTTTTGCTTTAATGACTGATGAGAATTTATGAACTTTAATACCACTTCTTCGCTGATGCAGAGTTAAATATTACAGAAAAACACACACCTAATTTAAATAGTAAAAAATTAAGTCTCACTTTCAATTTCAACATATGCCTCAGAAACATAGGCAAAAATCAAGTCTGCTTCCACATGCTGGTAAGCAGATGACAAATATCAATTTTTCAGAAAAATCAGCTGATTACAGGTTATTGGAAGACTGTTCTTACCAAAGGCAGGAATGCTCTGCACTGCATGTAGGAACTAGTATGCCTAAGAACATCTGTACTAAAATGGAGCGTCTACGTTTATCCGGTTAAAGTTTTCATTAGAAACCAGAGTCCTACCTCTCTTCTAACCCGAATATTAAAAACAGAAAAATGAACACTTGCTTATCACCTAAAAAGGGCATGCCAGCTATTTCTGCACATGAACTTTATTCCCTTGCCATTGACATGAGCTTATTCATGTCAAGGAACAAGAAAGGGAAATAAATTATCCCTTTTGCAATCGTAGCAATTTAGCTTTGCACTTTACTTAAAGAATCAAAAGAGAGACTGAAATTGGTAACAGGTATTCTTATTTTTACAAAAAGTGTACTTCAAAACAACACCACATCAGATCCACTTTACTCACTGAATGAAAACAAGTATTTTTGCAGTTTGAATTGTGGTCTCAGCTGTATTTCTGAATACTAAAACTTCTTGAATTTATCAGCGCTCCACGGTTGTAGAGCTTGCTGAGCTTGGAGGAAGACAGGCAGGCCATTTTGGGAGCAGACCAGCATAAACTGACTCAAAAATAAGCCTTTGTTTCCCTGTATAAAAATAGTTCCATACACATCAGTTTACTGAGAATCATCACTGGCTCCTGTCTAGATAACTCAAGCTAGTGCTTCTCAGCAGAGCTCTTCATATAAAAATTCACTGTTTTAAGCAAGATCTCCCAAAGATGTCCTGTTCTGCATTTACCTTTTTACTAAAAGAAATGGAACAACATTTGTGTTCCGCCTTAGCTCTAAAGTGTTTGAATATAGTATAACGCTGTCCAAAGGTACATTTAATGGCACCCAGTTGCAGCAGAAAGATTCAAAACTTCTGCCACATTTTTTGATGTAGAGAATTTCTTTGCAGCTTTTATTTATTGAAGGCATAGGCAGATGAGAAATTAAAAAAAAATTTATAATATTTTTGTAAACCCCCGTTACTTGCCTGTTGGTGGAAATGGCATCTTAGCAGTAAGAAGCTCTTATACACTGCTGAGTATGGAACGGCTGAAGCAAGAGGGTAGCCTTCATCCTGATGCAGTGAACATTAGTGTTTCCCATTGCCCTTTTCATAACGACCACAATCTAGATTAGCTCCAGGAAAACACAGTCACATACAGTATTAAACCATCATGGTCTACATTTACAAGTCATTTGGCAAACTTCTGGTCTCTGCAGACCTTTGCCTGAATTTCTGTGTGATTTGCATATTGCTAATCATTACATTCAGCAGTGGAGTTTTCTTTGTAATTAGTTCTTTTAAGTGCATCAGAGCTTTAGAAGACATATATTCATTTGACAGTTTTCTAATTGCTTTTTATGTTGTCATCTTTATGGCAAAGGAGCTTTATGATCTTAAACCTCTAAAACATTTTAATTTTTCCTAGAACTTGATATTAAAGAGCTAAGAACTGTGGTCAGATTAAACAAGTCTGTCTAATTTGAAGACACATGAGGTCTTCCTAATGCATCAGTTTAGTCAGTCAGACATTTTTAACCCTTTCTGTAACCATCAGACTACACAGAAATGTGACAACCCACATCTTGCCCTTTGACAGTAAGGATTTGCTTCATTTTTATTACTATCTAGACCAGACTAACTGTTACAATAATCAGCTGGGATCACTCCAAGAAATTTATTGCACATACTAGCAAAATTAATTGTCAAGGAGAGTGTTTTCTTCTTATCCATATTAAATGACCTTTTCTTTCATCAGTTGCCTGTGCGTATACCTGACAAGATTTTTTTCTTCCCTTTGCAGCATTTGCCTCAGTTATTTGTGGGCTCTCTCCTCCATTAGTACTCAGTGGGGTCATATTATTCAGTCTTAATAAAAGGCTCCACAAGCCTTTTGCTCCAGTAGCACTAATCACTTTTGCCATTCTACTTTCTACCTTTTTATTAACAAAAGCTGGGCTGACGTTAGCAATTCAGCAGAACAGGAGATCAGGACATCAAAGTTGATCAAAGTAGATCAAGGCAGATGGTGCTGAGTGCACTCCATCATCATCCCCACGTTGAAAGTTTCAGAGTTTCACTTTAGACTACGTGTCTCTGGACCAAGCATCCCAAACACACCCTTGGTTCAAGGCTGTCTGAAGGAGCAATAGGTTTGGACCCTCACATTTCCATTATGGATCAGAGGGCATTAGGTGAACTACCAGTCTGACATTCTCTAAAAGAGATCTATTTCACATGCTCTGTATAAATCAAAACCTGCCAGGGGATAATGCTTCAAAACATACTGTTTGTCAAAACTGAAGTACTAAAAATTGTGCAGGCAAATACTCACATAATAGCAATAAAAGGAAAGAAAAAAAAACCTCCCAGATGATAAACACCACAACAATAGCAAAGAGATAGATGCACTACTAACTACTACTAACAAATTTGGGTTTTGACATGGAGTTTTGTTTTGAAAGTTTAACTTGAGGCAATGAACCCTTATTTTCTGATCTCCATGTATGATTTTCTTTTAGTTCAGTCAAAAATGTCTTCAGAACTAGTAAATGCCCTTTGTTGCTGGCCATTTTATGATTTTGGTAATGGCTGTATTACATGTAGTCATTACACAGTAGTCATTCAAGTTTCTTGACCTGTCCAAGCTTTTACTTCCATTAGTGTACATCTTGTTTGACTAGGTCAGTTATTTGCGGGGGGGGGGGGGCGGGGGCTCGGCGACGGGGGGT
>NW_010973360.1:4246755-4290148 GCF_000737465.1 Haliaeetus leucocephalus
TGGGGGGGGTGGGGAACCACCAGACCTCCTCAGGACTAAAAACACAGTTGCAAACATTTTGAGAAGAAAGTATTTTTTTACTTTTTAATAAGAAATTATTATTTTCTCTTGCTCCATTTACTGAAGCGCAGGGTCAAGTGACCTAACGAAAAAACAGATTTTTATGGAGCTACAGTATAACAGGATTGCATCTTTTTTTAGTCCAAGATTTGATTCATCCAACTGTTCAAATCTAATTTCTAATTTAAGAGAAGAAAGAAGTTCAACAACAATATAAATTGTTTAACATTGCTATTTTGTAAGTAAATGTTATACGAGATGAAACTTATTTTTGTAAGAGGTATTTAACTGATACCCAAGACCAAGCCAAGCTTCCTGCTCTTTGTTAATTGGGAAACTCCAGAACTTCCAGTTATAAACCAAGGCTGCCTCTGGTTCATCTGGAAAGTCTATCACAACTGGTTAGTTCAAGGATGTTGTGAAATATTCAAGATTAATTTAAAGACTATTTAAAAGTGTCTAATATTTTTGTATTTAGTGGCAGATGAACCATGGAAGTGGGTTGGGTTATATCCAGACAGCTAGTGCAAACCTGCAATTCAACAAGTATTATTAGTTCTAATGACTTAATGTTTGCTAAATAACACACCTCTGAAAAAATGAAAAGCTTTGGAGTTTCCTACAACATGTGGTAAATTCCAAGTCTCTGCTCATGTCGGAGACTGTTGCACTGTTTTCCTATCGTTTAATTTCACTGCTGGGGTATTTTCATAGTTTATCACTTGGTTTATACAGATAACCAATGCTTTCATTTCCTCCTCCCTCTTTTTTTTTTTTTCTTTTTTAGAAATGTGGAATAGAAACTTAATTGTTATAGAAATTGTTATGGTAAAATCTAGCTGTTTCATTTTATACCTGAGGCATAAGAGGAGTCTCTTTGGAAAAAAAACAACAAACCATACCTGTGAATAACTGCTTTGATAAAACAAAAACATCCTTTTTAATGACCTCTATGTAACAATCACCTATCCACTCACTGTGATAGATGCAAGTAGATTATTTACATGTGAAATAATTAGCATTGTTAAAATAGCACCCATTTTTCAATCCATGTGCTCTTGCAAGTCTCCGTATATCACAATTGCATAAGACATTCTTGAAAATGTTTGAGGTCCCCTGAAAGCTATTTGCAAGACATATTATCCAGTGTCATAAACATCTTGTGCAGAATGTGAATAATTTGTCTATCAGGCAACATATAAGCAGTTCTTCCCTACACTTCAAACTTTGGCTATTTAAATTTCCATATTACTGTTGAATCAAAGTTAGAATGTACTGGTACTTGTCTTGTGAATAACCCATTTTTCTTCTAAGCAAAAGGCCAAAGGAGGTCTCAACAACTGTTTAATAAATTACTGTAGAACAGTAATGCTATTACTGAAATAATTCCCATCATGAAAGGTGATTTGAGTGTGAAAGGAGTCTTATGAATGGCTTCAGATCCTCTGACTTGGGATATTTTCTGTAAAATCAAATGTAACCTGAAACAGATCCCCTTGACAGTACATAAACACATTTTTATTTTCTTTTTCTGATTTGTATGGGGAAAGATGCTCCATCTGCATGTCTACAAAAATTTTGAAAAGGTTGACTTAGTCACAAAAGACTCCTGGATTAAAAAGTCCATGATTTACTAAAATACAGCAAAAACTAACATCCAGATCTTCAGTCAGTATCATCAGAGTAGTTCCATTGAGGTCCAATTTATGCTAGCTAAGAATCCAGCCTTATATTTAATGACCTCATTGGTAATGAAGCAGAAAGATGGGTTTACAAAATCAACAGTGAGGAAACAGAAGAAAAAAGAAAGAAATATTCTGGCAGCAATCCAGCATTCATAACTGAACTAATGTTCAATTACTGTAAAACACTTTATGGAAATAAATGTTAGTTCTACATGAATCCCAAATGAGTTTATTACAATCAGTGCTATTAAAATGATTAAAATAAAGTGTTACTAATATGCCAAACAACTGTGATTGCAGTTTCATAAAACTATTGTTTAATATCCATCAGAGATGAAAGATTTTTTCTGTAATAACTAAACATAATGATGTGTCTAAATCATTTGAAATTATGACATTGATGATAATGTTAATTAGCCTTTTAAAAGGAATTAACGTAGTGCAATGTGTAAAATAGATTAGAATACCTAAAGGTTACTTAAGTAACACGAAACTACTCTTAGTACCCATTTTGTATCAGCAGAACAGGAAAATAGAAATCATTATATCATACAATCATTTGCTTGGGTTTGTTTTTTTTTTTTTTTCCAAAATCCAAAGTGGTTATGAACATATTATTTTTTGCTTAGAAATTATTCGTTATTATGGTACTCAAAACACTGAATTCAAACACCATTTCAAATCCCTAAATGACAACTTAAAAAATTCAGTACTTAGACAAATATACACTATTAATAAGTAACAGTTCATCTTAGGGCAGAAAAACATGAAGTTATGTGAATCTGTTCAGTCTGAATATTTCAAAGAGCCTTTTCCAATGGAGAATAACACATTTTGGTTAGAGCATAATGTGCAGTTTTATTAGGAAATATATTTACGAAGCAGTTGTACAGGCACCACAGTCAGTGCTGTAATTTTCCTAATGAAAAAGGTTTTACTTAAAACACACACACACAACTTAGCAACAGATTTTAAACGTCGCACATCCATGGAGTTAACAGCTGAAGCAGAATCGGAAGGGTATCTACACAGAAGATGGTGCAACTCATACTGTATTTTCTAAGTTGTGTTTCTCAAGAAACCCGACAATATTGAACATTTGGTTTCCTATCTAATTGGAACTGTGTAAATTTAAATACCATTCTTGCTGTTTAAGGGGACATATATATCTATATCTGTACACCGGTCAGAGTTAAATATCTGTGTGGACATCTTGAGAAAGAATAGTAACTAAGTATTTAATTTAGGGTCTTTTTTGTTTTGTGGTTTCAGCTTTACTCAGTGTAAATACTCTAAGCGCTCCGACGAAAAATATAAATAATATATGTATTTCCACTCTTCACCAGCCATCTGATCCAGCAATCTCTTGTGGAACAAAGTTTTCTAGTTCTACGCTCTGATATTTGAACTGTTGTTTACAAGATTACTTTCTTGCAGTTTTTACTTCCACAATTATTTTAACAAGTACAGTAACTTTTTTTCTTCTTGACCTAAAGACTGTTTTATTCTGCCATGGTTTCTTTAAAAACAGTCTTTAAAAAAATACCACATAAGCAAGCATAGACCCTCTTCCCCTTTGCTGAATGGAAGGTAGATCTGAAGTCTCTGAAACTCAGATGCACAAGTGACTAACAACAAAACCATACCATTTTTAGACAAGTTCTCTGAAAGGACAGATGTCTTATATGAGTCTGCTAAAGTCATAAAAACAAAAGTGACATTAGACAAATACTCTTCTTACAGCAAAATTCACTTCCCACTCCATAAAGAGATCAAGTGTTCACTTAAAATATGATGAGCATCCCACATAAGAATTAGATGGGGATGGCAGATGGATGAATGCATCAGAAAGTTCCCACAATCCTTGCATGCCAGGAAAGTCATGTCTGATTTCATTCCACAGTCAAACACAGAAAGTCACTTAAGAGAGACTGGAAATGACTGAGGGATGAGACAAGAGAAGTTGTTACAGGTGCATAACTGGGACCTCCATGTCCACAATACCGAATGGCAACTCAGTGACTTCCCACTATTCCAGCGTGTCAATGGAACAGAAATAATGGGGCTTCTGCTTTCTGCTGGCATCGGCACCAACTGTGAAAGGTGGATTCCATATCTATTACCTTCCCTTCTCTCATTTGCATACTTATCTCACCTACTTTGTACAGCATAAATTACATCTGTAGATTTTCTATTCTCTGCAGATTATTAAATAGTTTGTCTAGGTGAGTGATAAAGAAACACCACTTAGTTCCATGTCCTATGATTTATTTTTAAAGCCAAAGCACATTCCCTGACAGGTTTATAGTCAAGTTAAAAAACAAACCTTTTTGAGGGAAACTGAACACAAGTCATTAAGATTTATGTTTTTAAGGGCTTTTAGTCAAGTCATGTATTTTACATTAAGCAATATCTGAATAAAATACAAGCTTCTTGAAACAGCATCTGAAACTCAGGACTCCCTGCTCACATGTAATTGCTACTCTAACAAGTCATACCATCTCATCTGCTCCTTTTTGTATTGTAAATGAATTATTTGCTGTATATGGGCAGATTGACCAGAAAAGACATACTTCTCCAGCTGAAACCCATCTATAGTTGCCAGCTAATATACTCTACTGAAAAACAAGACACATGAGTGTCTGCTTCACCAGACTGAGAAGTTAATTAAATCACTACTTTCTACCTCCTCTGGCATTGTATTGAGTTTGCATGACAAGGTTTTGGTAGCAAGGTGGGCTACAGGGGTGGCTTCTGTGAGAAGCTGCTAGAAGCTTCCCCCATGTCCGACAGAGCCAATGCCAGCCAGCTCTGAGACAGACCCACCACTGGCCAAGGCCAAGCCCATCAGCAACAGTGGTAGTGCCTCTGGGATAACAGATTTAAGAAGGGGAAAATAAACCCTACAAAACCCCACAATCCACAAAATTCTCTCACCACTCCTTTCTCCTCCACTTTGAAAAGTTGCTATGATTGAAATTCCAAGACAGGAAGAGGGTGAAATTAAATCATAGATCGCAAACTCCAAGTCAAGTCAGGAAACTGGGGCTTTTCTTTACCAAGCTTTATTATCCCAAGGAAAGGGGACTAGGCACTGGGTTACCCTGCTTCAGACCTACCCTGCAGGGGCAGAGCCCTAGGAGAACATCTCTGTCAAACAAGAAGGTTTCCCTGCCTTAGGTCATGATTCATTCAGGATGTCAGAGACAGGTCATGAGAATAACCAAGAAGATAATTGTAAGTACTATGGACTTAAAAAAAGTTCAGACATACAATGGCAATGAGCTAACTTCCAAGAGTGATATTTCAAAGAGTTATTTTTATTAAGGGACTAAAAGAAAAAAAAAAAAAGAGAGAGAGATCCATAGTGAAGTATAGCAAGCTCTTAAAGAAAGGTCGATTCCTGTAGAGTGGAAGGTATCTTCTTATAAGTAATTATTAGTGCACTTAATTGGCTATGGCAGCTGATGCTGCCTATAGCTTTTTTTTATCTTAATTGAAGAAACCAGTGAAAAATCCTCCAACCAATATGACTAAGAAAGCATAGGAGATGGTTTACCAATATGTTTGTCTACAGCCTTGGATTTTGTGTCCTTTCGTTAGGTTTTATGTGCTACTTTTTGTAGTGACAGAATACAGAAGATTTCTAAAATTGAGCTAACCAGAACACAGTGCGTCTGAGCACTATGAGCAACACCAACCTATGTTGGAGCTAAATAATTCTGTTTCCAGACAACATAAAGATCTGACCAATACAAGCTATTTCTAAATGCAGAACACACATAACTTTTTTCCTCACTCAGTGCCCTTCAAGTTTAAAATTGCCTTATGCGACAAGTGTAGTATACTGAAAGTGATTGCAAATTGCCAGAAGAGAAGATTCCAAGTACACTTCAAGAGCTGTTCAGACATACCAACAGCTTTGAAAACTGTTTTTCTTACATCTGTATTTGTACACAATTTTTTCAAATTATATTCTAGGATTATTTCTTCTCTGTGAAATTTACACTATGTATTTTCCAGTTAAAGACATAATTAGCACTGTGTAAGGACAAAAATTGTTTTGCAAAGGGCTGGGATACAAAAAAGTGGCCTTTCCAAATTGAAAAGGATTATCATGATTCAAAATATCCTCTAAAAAGAGTCCATTGGAGACAACTGAATCCCATCTTTTCAGTGTAGTCATTTTGTAATTCAATTTTTCCTGTTTGTGTTATTTAAAATGAATAGCAGTTAGAATAAAGGCAGGATATCTTGTTCTCAAAACTTAAGGTAAAAATGGAACATTATGTAGCGTTGAATTTCCCCTTTTCCTCTCCCCTTTTAAGGGTTTTTTCGTTCAAAATTGTATTTGGAGAAAATGTTTCATTAAATGCAACATTTTTTTTCCAATCCCAGTAGTCGCGCAGTCAACACCAACATTTTTGGAGCTGTGATTTTGATGAGGTTTTAATCACAACCCTGTTACTGAAATAATTCATATGAAAGGGCACTAACACCAGAATATACTCTTGCCATCTTAAAATACCATTGACATTTAAAACAAAAACCTTAAAACCACCCCTCATCCCATAATGGAATAGAACCAATAGCACACACAAAGCCAAAGAGAGAAAACAGAATGCAAAACATCTATAACTTGGAGAATTAGATTCAAAGCTGGAGTCCAAACAAAGGTCTCTCACATCTCATGGAACCACCATGCAAGCTGGACTTCAGAATCGGCTGTAGCCCAGTAAATAGTTTTTGGCATTACTAGTAAAACACCATCGACATTGTACAGAACCAGCAGTACCAGATCTCAGGGCTAGGATGGTCTTTCCATGGCCCCAGCTGGTTTTAGCTGTGATAATAGTTGTTAAGTGGGCAAGCGACCATTGTTGCCTCTGCAGGCACCGGCTCCAGCAGAGCTGGGGATGGAAAAAGCCTGATCCTCTCCAGGCCATCACTAAGGAACCACCGGCAGCTCCGAGGGTGCCCAGGGAGGAGCCGGGGCAACTCACAGACCTCCCCTGGGCACCAGGGAGAAGGATGTGAGCTGGGAGGAGGGTACACCCCAATAAACCCAAGCAAGCTGAGCCTGAGGAGGAAGGGATCCCCAGCACCCCCACCCCACCATCCTGATGCTGTTCCTTGAAAGATTAGCAGTATCACCCTTAGGAGAGGGCATCACAAGGGTGAGCCAGACAAACAGCAGAGAAACAAGGTGTGTTCCCTTCTGCAAGTAATATTTTCAGTGTAACAGTTCCTTTCCCCCCCATTTTCCCTTGACCAATGTTTATTTGTACTTCAAGTGAGGTTTATCTTTCAAACTACCAGGTTATTAGCTATTAAGGAGTAATATTCTTTTGCATCCTCTAGTTTTGATCAGAAGTAACATTCTCTACCAAAATCACCAATAGACTTATTAGGAGAAAAAAAAAAAATCTACTTTGAGTTTTTGTGATGAAACATCATGTAGCAGAAGAATTCCAACTTAAATCTGGTTCCAATTGTAAATTAAAATGATTCCCTAGAATTGGATGAGAGAGTAAGAGAAAAGTTTCTTTACTTCAGAACATTAGACAAAGCAAAAATTGGCAACAATTATCTGGAGATGCATTCAGTTCATTTTTTTAATTTGTATCAACATCCTTATACTTAGGAGAAGCCCAACATTAATATATCAAAAATTTATGGTTAAGAGGAAATAAATCTGTTAAAAAAGGAAAAAAAAAAAAGGTTGCAGTGTCAGATTGCCAAGAAAGTTGTTAGAAAGAATGAAGCTTAAAAAAAAAAATAAATAAATCCATGGGAAATATCCCAAAAAGCCTGTTAAAATGCTAACAATTTGAGTTGTTACATAGCATTAGTAAAATTATAATTCATAAATTGAGACAAAACCCCACAGAAATATAACCATATAGAGTATTTGTGGATGGAAAAATACTTTCTGGGCTTTCAGAATCATGGAATATTTTTAATAAGTGACAGGCACAAAATAAGTGTATACAATTGTAATAAGTTTCTCTGCTATGGAAACAATGCTACTCAGCAGTAAATGGAAGTAAAAATAATTATTTCTTGCCAAAATAAATTCAACTTCAAGTTTTATCCTTCCAACAGTTTTATTAACAAGATAACAGTATTTTGTTCTCTCAACTTTGAAAGCAGAACCATGTGAATTAATAGCTAATTCAGATTTAAAATTAATGAGCTTTACCGCATTGATTTTTTTCCAATTTTCTTGAATAGTATTTCCTTTAAATAGTCTTTCACATAATGCACAATCTTATAAGTCCCAATTGAGTAACAATGAAGTCTCGTTAGTCTTTGTCACCTCATAATCATTCATGCTGCATTTTAAACAAGCAACATAAATTGCTGCCTTGGGAAATTATTTTGGAGTTATGGAAGAAATATGTGCCAGCTTAAGTTTTAGTTTGTTCTTGTAAAGCATTTTATACTAAAGAAGTTTTACTGGGCATACAAGAGTGTTTTCTCATTAAATTACATGTTTTTTTCTGCTAAGTGTGGGTTGCTTCTCACATATGTTAAATCCTAACTGCCTACCTACTTCATAACAGCTCTATTTAAAACCAGCATTTTTCACAGAGGTGATACTGTCAGATTTATTTATTTATTTAAAAGGAACCCTTCAAACAAATTCAGAAGAAGAGAAAAAAGACATGCAGAGAGAATTTTTCACGAGGAAGGAATTCCACAGGACAAGTGTTTGAGAGATTTCTTTAATTTTCCCCATACCTCATTGTTAAGTCATCTGTTTCTGGCATTTTGATAGCACATATAATGGAACCAGACTCACATTTGTTGACCTACCAATTAAGCAATGTTGACAATTAAATGAAAATCTACCTCTGGGCAGAGGGCCAGCACAGATCTTACAAATCACTTAAGTGCTGTTTATGACTCACTTTGAGACTAGATAGTAGCTAAGTGATATGTACATCTTGCACCACACAAATTAACCCTTAATGGATGTTTTAATTTTACATGAAGATTCATTTTTATCCTTCAGCAACATACATTTAATAATATCTTGTTTCACATAGTGCACTATTTTGGCACTAGTTTCAGTGCTACAGGGTCAGAACATGTTTTTCCAAATCTGGCCAATCTCCATCACTAAATGTGGAAAGAGATCTACCACCGTATACAATATCAACTCACTGTAAATAGGAAAGGTGCTTACTTCAGAGCTGGAGGAAGAGCAGATAGTGAGCAAATTTTACGGAGACAAAGCCAGAAGATTAATTACTCTTTGGTTTACCACAGAAGTTACGCTATCAGGGAGGAGAATGTGAAGTGTTGGAAATTTGTGAAGCTTTTGAGCAAAAGAAGCTTTTAATTAAAGCTTCCACAATCTTGCAGATCATCTAAGATATGCTTGTTATCTTTGCAAGGGTAGCTTCAGGTTTAGGCACCCTGAAGATATTTATTTCATGAAGAGGAAGACTGAGACACAGTGCTGTCAGAAGGCTCCCATTAGGGCTTCATTTCCCTCATTTCATTAAGTGTTTCCTTTCCTGCATCTTAGGAGGGTATGAACAGACCAGTTGATTAAAAATATGGGGCTTTGGTTCTAAGAGAACAGAGCCTTGATCAACCCAAGGAAGATAAACATAGGGGGGTTTAATCCTTGCCGGTTTTTTTTTTGTGGTCTTAGAAAGGCTAAAAGAAAAGAAAGCCACAAGACAAGGATTCCCCCCCCTCATATTCTAACTATACATCTATCTTCTTTTATTCCATTTTAGTTTAGATAAAATACTGGTAAGATCTGAACTTTCTAGGTTATCATTTGACAAAGGAGACACAGCTAGTAGTATTGTATCTTGAACCGGTCTTTCAGTTAACTATTTATGCAAGGTTTTCACTGAAGTATTTATTGAAATGGAAATATTTGTAACCTCAAATACAAAATCATGTTCTCTGACCAAATAGTATTTAGCCCATGCAAAATGCCCTGCTTTAACATGCAACAGAAAGACTCCAGTACTCTAAACCTGATAATTAGCTTCTTACTGTGGAAAATGACAAAGTTGGGTTAGATACCAGTGAAGTTCTTAATGCCCTACATCCTAAGAGCACTGAAAGGATTCTGTCTCATGAGAACAGCTGGTTTAGGCACACAGTTTTCAGGCAGGAATCTGACCTGTGAATCTTCAGTAGAAGGACATACCTCCCTATAACCTAGAAATACAGGGTCTGACATATCTTTTCTCGCTGAATTTACTTTTGTAGAGCCTAGGTGGGTCCCACCTGAGCATGCAGAGTTGCAGGCATTTTGGTCTTCAGCAGCTAACTCCAAACACAATATCACCTCCTGAAACTCCCTGAAAACCAGCGTATTCCATGAAGAGCCAAAGTGTTTAGAAGCCAGACTGATTTTTGAAACTTTGGATTTACTGATTTAAAGATTAGATATCTAAAAACCTTTACCAGTCTGAAAGTATTAAATAGAAGAAAAAATAGATAGTGGATCCTTTAATGTCTACCTTTCCCCTGAAAAATCTGAAAAAGAAAAAGGTAATGGAACAATAAAGAATGTAATCCAGTTTGACATACTGATTTGGCAGATCTGTCGCTAAAGTTTACACAAAGGTGATCTTCTATGCCAGGAAATGTACAAATTCCCAGTTCTTCTGTTTAACTTTTGCATTTAACAACCAAATATGCTGATTCTTTTTCTCATGAATGTGAGTACTTGGCACAGGAATGTGAAACTACAGATTTCTCCTAAAGGAGCTCAGGAAGGGAACTTGTGCTTCCACTGTCATGACAAGACAACCTTCTGCTGTCCTTTAACCACACACAGCATCAGAACAAGCTCCAGCTACAGGACAGTGACACTGACATGCATGAAAACTGATTAGGAGGGCATTTTTGCTGCAGAAAACTCTGATATTCTAATGCCCCCCTTCCCCTTGTGGGACAGAAAAATATAATGTCCCTTTCACAGGAATTCTTGGAGGGCGGGAGTAGAGAGAAGTAATTGGCAGCATAACAGATTTGAAATTCACAGCTTCTCTCACTCACCTATAAGCCTTTCCTTTTCCCTTACAAGATTTGTAGGTCCTCAGCAACTTCTCAGTCCCTAAGGCTTAAAAGGCAGAAAAAGCTTCAAGATAAGAGCTCCCAGTTCCACACCAGGGGATCTGGAAATACAGAGACTTCAAGATCCCTGCAGAACAGCTGGAAACCTGACCCATTATTAGATACCCAAGATCATCAGTCCTGTGACAGGGACCTGGGAAGTTCACCGAGCCCCAGCTCCTGGCTCAACTCAACAGCATTACCATGGTAAGGAACTCGAGCCATAGAGGACACAATAGAGCTGAAAGACCTCAACTTCCTTCTTCAAAGACTGCCTAAAACTTTAAAAGCCTAGATTTTCCAGCCAAACAAACATGAGAATGGTTAGGAAGACATTAGGTGGGGATTTTTTTTTTTTTAAAGAAAGAGTTATGGTTTTGCAAGACATTTGAACTAAAAGAAATAAAAAAGGTATTTCGCAACAAAAATCTTATTTTGCTGGACAGCTCCCTAACTAGTTGTAGTCTAAAGGATCTGTTCCTTACCAAAGTTTCATCAGTTATGTCATTCCCATGTTCTTAAAAATTTGCAGAAGTAAATTTTCAGAGCCAAGACTCCTTATTGAAATGTCTTGTGAAAGAGGAAAAAAAGTATCTTTATAAAAGAGTTTGCAATTATTAATTGCCTTCACTTTTAATTAGTTAATGATCCAATTCAGCTGTGATCAAAGCACAACAGCTAGATAATTCAGGATAGAAAATGGAGTTAATTTACTTAGATATGATACTACTTTCCTAATGACTTTATTTCAATAGAGTTTCAATTAGTTATTAGGTTATTTTACTCATTAGTCCAACAAGATGTCTGCAGGCAATTAACATGTCACTCCTCATGAAAACAGAACATATATTTTTTCCAGAGGGATGTCTTTAAGATTTATACTACTGAGATTTTTTTAAAAGTTTATGGAAAAACTAATTAAATATTGAAGCTCCATGAATTGGCCATTTATTTTTGTTTATTTAGGGGGCTGAACGTTTGTAATTTTTTAAAAATATACAGTGAGTAAGAGCCATTTATTGATACACCATTTAGTTTTCTGTTCTTCTTGCCAGACAGGGATTTCCCTTACCTAGTCAAACACAGACCATACACACTTTAAGACTAGATCACAAATCAAGGCATTCAGTTTTTGTAACAAAGACATTATCTCAAACAGCTAAACCATATCCCTAAGCAGTGATAAAACCCTAGGAATAGTTAGTAATTGCTATAGCTTCTGTTTTTTAAAACATAATTTATCAGACAGTTGAAGTTAGTGGACACTTCATATTCTAATACAGGGAAAAAAATATCTGCTCTAATCAGTAATAACTTCATAGCTAATGAGTAAAGACTTCCCTTCACCCAAAGTTGAGAATTTTTAACTTCTATGTTACAAATTATTTTACCTTTCCAAATTTACTACATGGTGGTACCATGTATTCTACTAAGAGCCAGAATGACTGAGCAAGGAGTGTACTTTGCAGCTACAAGCCTAAATCAGTAAAAAAAAAAAAAAAGCTTACTGACATTTTTCCTGGGCACATACTTTCAGAAGAGAGCTTCCAGCATATCGGTCTTTATTCCATGCCTTTTCTTAAATACATAGAAGTACAAACACTCTTTACTTTCTTCTTACCCATGTTCTAAGTGCATTCCTCTGTCAGTGACTAGAAGAAAGGATTTCTTTTCTCAGTTTAATTCAGCCAACAAATCAAACCCAGTAATTCACGGAGGTTTGGCCACAATGAACAGCATTTGACTGTGAGCAGCTCCAAAAATCTGACCTTCAATCCTTCATTGTAGGTGTTTAGCACTGATCCCTAATCACACAGCATGTGAGGTAGCGCTAACCTTCTCCAATTGCTATAGTCATGTGTAATAATTATATACATATTAAAATCTCGCTTCCACACTGACTTGTGTTAGCAAGCTGAGACTGTAAATCCCTCTCCTCAAACCTACATATTTTACAAAAAGCTATGGAGATTTTTTTTTTTTTTTTTAACCAAGGACAATAGTAGGTCTTCTAGCCTTCTTTTCTTGATTTAGCTGTTCTCAGTGGTTCCTAGGCTTTTAAGTACTCACCACTCGCAACAAAACACAGTGGTACAACGTAGAGCAAGTAGGGAAAGGGGAGGGTTTCAGCTGTGGTCTTGCAAACCTTATTGCTTACAGGATAAGCAATTTAAACTACGCAGACATACTGGCCCTGGAGAAGTCAAGCAGAACTGCTTACTGGAGAGAAGCAGAATTAACTTATCCTTCTAAATGTATTTCCCAAGGGACAAGATCCCACAAACTTCATCAGCCTAGCAAAAGTGCATGAGAATGGGTCAAACCAACTCGGCGGAAGAATAATGAGCTTGACAGCCAGCACTGCTGGGAAAGGCATATAGACAGCTGTGGAGACAGCCAGGCTGACAGGCTTTTTTATTGTTCTGTTTTTAATGGTAGTCTGATAAAATAGGATGATCAAACAGAAACGCACATTCATAAAGTCATTCTCTGACTCACTGAACCCTCTTCTCTGTTATTTATGGTGAGATAGGAGGTCAAATCAGAGAGGTTTTAGTTGATGAAAAAAAGCTGCAGGAAGGATTTGCTTAATTCCAAGAAAGGGCAAGTTTCTTCTTAAAAGAAAATTAATTGGCACATCCTTCTTAATAACTAACAAGTTCCCAACAAGTGTGATTGCCAAATGTAATTTTGCATAGGCAACTATTTTTTCTCCAACTCAGAGTATTTAACTTTTTGGTTTATGTTTTAAAATAAGCATTTTGGAGGAATCCTCTGCTTTTGGCCCAAATAGTGACACCGTACTACATTCTATGGTTGGAGAAGCCTTAGTTTTATTTATCCAACAGGAGACTCATGGTAGTATGCCCCACCTGGAGAACAATACTTCAGAAGAACTTCAGAATTTTTCAGAAAGTCAACTTAATTTGAGGGTCTTTCAGGTATCACAAGACTAAACTTTTTCCCTTGAATGCCGAGTTCAGATGCGACTGCCATTATGACCATAGCAGTAAGAATTTACGAGATGCTAATCCCGATTTACAGGATTGGCTTAGAGTCAGATTAACCTTCTCCTGTGAAATTCTTAATAACTATGTGCCCGGATAAATGTTTAACAACATCATCATGCTGCCATCACCCTTTACTGTGTGAAGTACTTACCACATTCTTCAAGCAGCAGTTAGTGCCTTACAGGACAAAAGTGAAATTTTAGCTTTTGGGATGAGAAGAAATTGAGTACAAATGATCACTTGGGGAAAAAAAAAAAAGACAACAAAACAAAACCAAAAAAAAAAAATCAAATCTAGTATCCTAAGGGATTAACCACCATGGGGAAAAAAAACAATTCCTTGCTGTCCTAAATACTTCTGTAGGAACTTTAAGCTTTTAGGAACAGAAGATGCATTACTATCCCTGACTTTTAGACTCACCAACCCTGTATCAAATGCTTGGCTTCTCTATGGCAGAAGTGTCAGATTCCCAATTTTTCCATATGTCATACCGCTGATATTGTCATTCCACAAACATTTCTTCTGTGGGCAGAGCTTATAATTGTAGTCACATCATTCTCTCAACTGGTCCCATACAAGCAGTAAGGGCAAATGGTCAATTAGGGAATGATGATAGCTAAAAAAAAAAAGGGGGGGGGAGAACGCTGTTTCAATGCTGTGCTGGAAACTAATTTACTTGTACTGCACACTGACTTTCTCTCTCCACGTCAAAACCAAAACACTTAAATCAGTCCTCCAGATTCTCTAAAGATAGGGAGACAGAAGTAGGCTCTTTGAACCCGGGCCTCCCAAACACTGGATTAATGCATTAAGCAATTTCCCCCTCAGGCTAAGGGGAGCCAGATCTAAATCGTTCCTTGTCTAGAAGAATACCTTGCCCATCCAGCTACAGCCACTTTGAGGAAATTCAGTCAAACAGCAAAGGTGTTCACCTCTGGAGAAGAGTTTTAACACTTTGGAGTGTTAAAGTATTTTATCTTAATGAGGCACTAAATAAGTCTGCCCTGCATCCCTACAAAATCTAAACCAGGTTGGAAGTGGTTGTCTCCACAAAGGGATCAGGTAACACCACACTTATCTGTCAAGACCAGACAATAAGTGAAACATTCTCTATTAGACGCTTGCCTCTGAGTGATTTTCTGAACAGCAGATGATGACATGAATATAGTAAACAAAAAAGCCCTAAGTAGAAAACACATTCCAATATTAAAAGCCCCCCTCATTATGAACTCTTTGGAAAACAGGAGTGAAAGGCTTTCCTCAGTTCTTTTTTCATGAAAAAAAAACCCAGTTACCAGCAAGAGGGAATACAGCCAGCCAGCAGCATTAGCTTGGATAGTTTCTAGTTCTGCAGTGCTTGATATGCTTAATAGCTTTCAGTTGATTCAGGCAGAGGAAACTAATTATGAAATTACTACAGAAATTAGAATACAACACTCTGTGCAAAAATGAAACATATGAATATATTCACAAATGCCGAGCATTAAAAAAGAGCATAGAAATGGATAAACCAAGGCTGAGCCAGTTGTGTTTGGGGGGATTTGGGGAGGAAGAAGAAAAGGGTAAGTTTTAAGATAAGATCAGACTGAATTTGGCATCTCAGACAAAACTTGTCATAGTAAGACAGTTTACACTGACAAAGCAGTTGAAATTGCTAAGCAACTAGAGTTTCTTTAGCTTGTCCTGAAAGTTCTGGATGGTAGATAAGATTCTCTGATCATCACAGAAATTAGAGAAAGAAAAAAATTACGGATAGAAAACCACAAACATCCAGCATCTAAGCAACTTCCAGTTCTTAAAAGCACAGCAAAAATAGCACATTTTTGACCCTAAGTTTTCATAGGGTGAGGAAGCATCAGGATGGCCCCATGCTTCCTTCTATTCTGGGACTCACCTCTCTATCTTACATTCATATTTCATGACTGCATAGAGAGGCAACATACTAAGCCTGTCCCAAATTAATAGCGGAGCACTGACATTTTTCTTGCTCTGGGATTGCTTTTGATAAAAGTTTATTCAAGTTTGGAGAAACATGTACAAATGTTGCATGAATATCTCTAGTGATATTGAAGTCCCCAGCAAGTAGAAGTGTTCAAGCTATTCAATGAAACAATTACTGAATTCATCTACAGTTTATTAACCTTTTCTAATTAATGTTCTATCAAGTAATAAAACATAGACCACAGTCGCCTTAGTGAAATGAAGTACAACAGAACAACTGGTGGAGGGACTACATCAGGAGTCAAAGAAAAAGTTGAATGCTACAAAGTAAATCATTACCTCTGTTGTAAAGGTAAACCTGGATTAAGAAGTTAATATCATTTAGGTTGCGTGCCACCTAGTCACAACAGCAGCTTTATTGGTTATCACAGAAGTCATGGTTTGCGGCTTCATTTTGAAATAATTTCCAAGATAATTGAAAGTGAGTAATTATTCACAGCTACTGAAAACTTACAGTCTTTTTGATGTTTTCCCTTATGTATATTGATTCTCTCACTGATGGGAAATAGCTTTTCATTTCTAGGATGTATTTTTTGTGTGACTTCAGGGAAACTCAAAATATTGTTCTAAACTAAGTTAGAGGAAACATACTGTGCTATTAAGAGACTGCTGCTCAGTTATTACTCTAGCAGAGATGGATGATGAAAAGCATGCCTCCACTTTTGCCCAGCAGGACCTACAATTGAACTGGCCTCAATCACAACTACAGCAAAGCTCAAAGCTATATTTGGTCACTCAGTTTCTTTCTTCAGTGGGACGGGGGTAGAAATTAGGAAAAACAGGAGCAAGAAAGCTCATGGGTTGACAAAGACAGGGAAATCACTTACCAATTGCTGTCATGGGCTAAAATGACTCAACTTGGGGAAATTAATTTATTGCCAATTATAAAAATATCTAGTTCCTGATATGGGTAGTGGTAAGCAAAACCAAGAAAAGAAACAAACATTTATACACTTCAGAAAAACACATTTCTACCCCCTTTCCCAGGCTTACCTTCAACCCAGGGGCGTACCTGGTCCAGTGTGGGCTCATTTACAGGCTGCAGTCCCTTTGGGGAAATACCTGCCCTGGGCTGAGCTTATCCACTGCCTGCAGTCCCTCCAGGTAGGTGGGGGTTGCCTTGTCCACCATGGAGCACCTCCTCCAACCTTGGTGTTCCCTTCTCCTCTCTCTGTCTGGTGTTTTCTGCCCTTTCTTAAACCCATTTTCACAAAAGCACCACCACCTTCATTAATGAGCTCAGCTGCAGCCTCAGGTGGGTCCACTTTAGAGTTGGCTGGAACCAGCTGTGTTCAGCACTAAGCAGCCCCGTCCTCTCAGAGGCCATACCTTTGCCACTTAAACCCAATTCAGATACCAATTTTCATTACTAAAACTGCATTTTTAGCAGGATTTTTCTAGAAAAATGCAACTTTGATGCAAATGGTGCAGACTAGGATAAGTTTAGCAAATAAGGAACAAGGAAATCCATAGGGCTTTAGACTCAAAAAGCTTGAAAAATACTCACCAGCTGTGAGAATATTTTCCCTGGGTCACAGTTAAGAGTGTAAAATAATGCAGTGACTAACTCCTAAATGATAACATCTACCTGAGATTTTTTTTTCAGCTCAGAACCAATGCACAACATTCTTACTCTGCCTGTGAAACCCACAGGTAATCATCCCACTTCTCCATTTCTGGTTGAAAATCCTGATACAAAGTGAAAGCTCTTTCTACCAAATGTTGCCATTTTTCAGACTTGAAGTGCAGAGTCATTCTTACTCCTGAGGTAATTCAGCCACACAGTACGTAAACCATGTGCAATTGCATAACCTTCATTAAGGAAAAAATTCAAGATACAGATTATAACTGCCCAGGCCTAAATCAGACAAATCTTTCATTCACACCTTTGTACCTTCTCCAGATTTTTCAGGTTTTACTATTCAACGATATTTATTCTGTATTTTAATAATGCTCTATTCATAACCTCAAAGTCAGAGGATACTATATTATGGGAAGCATTAGGGTTTTGCCTATAACATCAAAAGAATGAAAGTTGGGAAGTGAGGGAAGAAAAAGAAAAGCTCATTTTTTTGTCAGTGCTCTGAGCTGGTCACAGATTTCAGTGAGAAACTCCACAAGCAAAATGGTTCCCTCTGCTCACTCCAGTTGCAGGATTAGAACCTCATTTCTCATCACTGAAACCTTATGAATAAAAATGAAGCTGAGCCTCTGCCCTTTATCCTCTACAAAGACAGCTATGAAACTCTTTTATCCTGTTCAACCCATCAAAGGTACGCTCAGAACATTTGACTAAATCTGCCAACAAACCAAGTTCTGTAATAAAATATAAATCTAGTTACTTTAAAATAAGGGATCACAAGCCTTCAAAGGAAAATCATTAGACTGCCTTATAAAAAAATCAAACACTTAAGGTTAGCGATACCAAAATTGCAACCATAAGTGAGAAAAATCACGAGTTTCCTTACAACAACAGTTACTCTCAAACATAACTTACGGATTAACACAGTTACAATAGGAGTATAAACTACAGCAAAAATGCAAATGGCTCTGAAGCGATACTGTCTTTAAAAAGCTAAGTGTTCTGAAAGTAGATTTACATGCACGTGTGGCAGACAAGAAATAAGAAACCACAAAACAGATATGACACAGCAATCTGTATGTTACTCATTCTCACACTTTCTTCTCTCTTAAACAACCATCTTTCATTTTATTCCTCAAACTTACCTGAATTTGGCAGCTTTCTGAAGAGGTAGCTGGGTCTGCTAGGAGACTAGATACAAACTGGCAGACCAGCGTACTTATTAACTAGGCCCCACCCAGGAAAACCAATTGCATTAATTAAAGTGTAGGGCAGAGTAAAGTTTCTAGCCAGGTGCCTCCAGCTGTGAAAGTCAATAGTTTTAATAGATAAGGGGGAGGAGGAAAAAAAAACAAAAACCACAACACAAAAAAAAGCCCAGAACTGAAAAAGCACCAAATTCTTCTCTCACTCTGATTATTAAAGTCACCTTCACATGTATCCTGTAAGTGTAGACCTATTTATCTGGCTAGTCTCGCTTCTCTGCCAACAGAGAGATTTTTATACTCAAACACAAACTTCATTAGGCTTAAGAATTATGCCAGTGCATTAGATATATCTGTGCTTCACTAAATCTTGTGATGTGACATGTGGGAGTGATTAACTATTTGTAAGTCTTAGTCTAACTAGAGAGATGGAAGAAGTGAAAGAACTGTTAACCCAATAAGGTTCCACAAGAGAGAGAGATGACGGTGGGTTGTACTGAAATGCAAAGCATTGGGGAGAAAGGAGGTTAATAGTGGAATTTCTCAAGGCTCTGTCTTGTGAGCCAATCCAATGTAAAATTTTCATTGGTAACTCAAGCATGAAAAGCAGGAGAATGGCAATGAAGTGACCTAATGATTCAAAACTATCAATACATAGGGAGGCTGAATATCACTCCCAGAAAAAGACGAGGACATGGCTTGAGAAGTGCTGGATCAGTTTTAAAGGTACAAAGTGCAGTGCGGAAGGAGTACTGAGACAATAAGAATAGGTGTCCTAAGTTACGAGAAAAGACTGAGAAAGCTTCACTTACTTAGCCTCATAGTCTGAAAGTTGCAAGAACATTGTTGCTTTCTATACGCACCTCAGGAGCAGAGCTGTCACAATGGGAATCAAACTGCATGAAAGAACATTAGCAGATGAATGAACAGTTATATACTAGCTGTGAGTACATTTAGGCTGAAAATTAGATACTTTCCAAATATCAGAGCATTGAGTTTCTGTGCTAGTCTTTCTATTATGAATAGTAGGAACTGAAAACACGGCTGGCTTTAAGCTAGAGCTTGTTCATTTGCTTTGTGGAGGGATATAGTGTCATTGCCTACAACAGAAGACGACTAACATAGAGACCCATAACCCTAATTTTATAACATTCTGCATGAAATATTTGTTCTCTTTCAGATGCATATAAGGGACTTTTCAACTGTGACAATAAAATTCAATAAGCATCTACGCCAGCTAATTCAAGGGTGTGTGGGTGTGTATCTGTGCTGAAAGAAACATATAATTGCTAACTTTGAGTAAGGTTTACCACATGAGGGTAAAGAATATGGTTAGTCTAAACACAGTGATGCCAGGGACTGTCGTAAACATTCCCAAACTCAGAAATCCCGAGGTGTGTTGCATTGAGGTGTGAGCGTAAAGATCTTTTACCACAGTACTTGTGTATATCTTGGGAAGGAGAGAGAAGGGAAGGGGGGAGGATGAGGTGTTGCCGTTCTCCTTTTTAATCCTCATTCTGAGGGGGAAGCTTGGGACTACAGGACACCAAGGCAAATTAGAGTAACTTTCCAGATAAGTCACTAGTCACAGGCTAGAGTACACACAGTTAATAGCCAGTCTTCACACTTCTATCTTAACCAAGGTAAGCAAGCTAGAGCTAATCCTTAAAATCTTGAGAAAATTATAAATAAGTACATATTAGAGAAAGAGGGCATTAAAAAGACCTTCAATAAAGTGAGTGTGAGAACATAATAGAACATAGTCTAGAGCTGTGCCACCGCATTTAGTTTTAGATCAAACCACATCCACCATTTAGCTAGCACCAGTTTGCTAAAATGCTATCAGTTTTGAAGAACTGGCCTTAAAAAGCGAAATGGTCTTTGAATAGCTTTTACTTTTGTTATGCATGTTTACAACTTGTTTATAGTAAACATGCATTTTCAGTACATACCTACTTCTATCCTGCCATTTATTCTTCTAGAAAAAAAGCACTTTCATACTTGTCCTGGTTTCAGCTGGGACAGAGTTAATATTCTTTCTAGTGGCTGGTATAGTATTATGTTTTGGGTTCAGTATGAGAAGAATGTTGATAACACACTGATGTTTTCACTTGTTGCTAAGTAGTGTTTAGAATAAGTCAAGGATTTTTCAGCTTCTCATGCCCAGCCAGCGAGAAGGCTGGAGGGGCACAAGAAGTTGGGAGGGGACACAGCCAGGGCAGCTGACCCAAACTGGTATTTCGTACCGTGTGACGTCATGCCTAGTATATAAACTGGGGGGAGGGCATTGCTGCTTGGGAACTAACTGGGCATCAGTCATGGCTGTGTGGTGCTTAGTTGCTGGCTGGATGACAGTTGTGTCTGGCACCCAGCGTGGGGCTTGAACCCACAACCCTGGGATTAAGAGTCCCACGCTTTACCAGCTGGGCTTCACACCATTTTTCCTACCCAGAAAAACTGGTATGAGAGATGGAGCCCAAAGTCATGGAATAAATTAACTCAACAGACATTTTATAGGGATGGCCCATAGAGTAAGGGAATGTTACCTCTGTGTGGCCATGGATAAGCCCACGACAGAGCAGGTACACCCTGAGGGACTGCAGCCATGGGTAAGGCCATGTTGGAACGGGTGCACCTCAGAGCGACTGTGGCTGTAGATAAGTCTATGCTGCAGCAGGTATGCGCCTCCCAAAAGGACTGCTGTGGTTTAACCCCAGCCAGCAACTAGGCACCACGCGGCTGCTCGCTCACTCCCCCACACCCAGTGGGATGGGGGAGAGAATCGGGAAGAAAAGTAAAACTTGTGGGTTGAGATAAAGACAGTTTAGTAGGACAGAAAGGAAGAAAATAATAATGATAATGATAATTATGATGATGATAATAATAATAATAATAAAACCATCATTGGAATATACAAAACGAGTGATGCACAATGGAATTGCTCACCACTCGCCGACCGATGCCCAGTTAGTTCCCGAGCAGTGATCCCTCCCAGCCAACTACCCCCAGTTTATATACTGGGCATGACATCCCATGGTATGGAATACCCCGTTGGCCGCTTTGGGTCAGCTGCCCTGGCTGTGTCCCCTCCAAAATTCTTGTGCCCCTCCAGCCTTCTCGCTGGCTGGGCATGAGAAGCTGAAAAATCCTTGACTTATTCTAAACACTACTTAGCAACAAGTGAAAACATCAGTGTGTTATCAACATTCTTCTCATACTGAACCCAAAACATAACACTATACCAGCCACTAGAAAGAAAATTAACTCTATCCCAGCCGAAACCGGGATAATACTGCAGGGATGCCTAATGGCTCTCTAGGAAGGCTCCCTAAACTACCTGTTCCAATAAACAAACATGTCAATGTCACGTTTTAGCTACTGGCAGTTCCTATTCCAGCTTTTGGATGCTATATCCATATAACTCTATTATAACCATCCCCTCCACCTCAGCTCAATTCTTTTCTAGGGCACAAGATAGAATATTATCCTTTCAAAAATTACTGCCCAGCTTTAAATTTCAGGGCTGTCATATGCAATATCTTGAATGCAGGTATTAGTAATGGTTCCCAGTGAGTTTCAGAGACAATACCATACAATTTTTATCAATAAAGATTTAATACAGCATTTGGAATCTTTCTTAAACTTGCTTTCAAATAAAGGTAATAAATATACTGGGGTTTTCTCACATATCAGAGGCAAAATGAGGAGGTTGCATTTTTCTAAATTGGGTTCCAACACAACATTAAAATGTTACTATGCTTTAATACACAGCAGTAAACATCTTTGCTTCTAATCTTTTTTTCAGAGATGATTTATCATTCTCTCTACTGTGGCCCTAAAAGATATTGAATTCTCCAGCATTTGACAGGAACAATCGCTTCTCCAGGCTTTTCTACTCCGGAAAGTTGGCACACAGTCAGCTAGAGTAGGGCTTTACAGAGCACTGACTGCTCTTCCTAACTGTCTGCGTGGACATTTTTAAGACAAAGTAAAAACACACAGAGCTAGTTTCAAATAGCTGGTGAATTTTAAATTCGCACCACAGCTGACTGCACTAACTTACCCAAGAAATGACGCATTAGTTCTTCCCACAAAGGGAAAACACTTTCGTAGCATGCAGAATAAGGCTTGCAGCTAACAATATTCCAGTATGGGGGTTGGAACCTGGCTGGAACTAACTTTTGGCAATAGGGCAAAGGTAGTCTATATACAAATCCAGCTCCTGCATTAAGAAGAGCCCACGACACTGCCTTTCACTTTCAGACTTTAACCTCTGCTCATCTCAGACAGCCAGGCTTCTTGGGCAGCCTCATTCTTTCTGGAGGTTTTCTCTGCAGCTTCGGAAACCAGTGCTGAGTACAGGGAATTGCCAGTATTGCTTTTCCCCCTGGGTCATTTTTCATCTTTACTACGCTGTTCTTCTGAGTCTCCATATTTTATACAGAATCTATATATCTTTCTTTTTTTTTTCCCTTTTCCCCATTCCTTTGGAGCTTAAAAATTAAATGGTGCAACATACAGCGCCAATTACAAGAATGAGGGCTGCTCCCCCTTCTTTACTTTTTCTTTAGAGAGCAAACACAGTCCTCGAATTAAGGTTCTTCCATTCTGTGATGCAAATGCAACTTCAGGCATTAAGCAGATGGCACTACACACCCAGTGTTTACGTGACAGCTGCATCTCCTGAGATAAAGGCAGCTTCTTCCCTTCGCTACTCACTAGCCCCTTTGCCTTCCTTCTATAGGAAGCATCTGGATCTGACTGCTTGATAAGCTTCAGTTATCTTTCTGGCTCTAACAATTAACTCTTCTTTACCAGGCATCGTAAATTTGCCAAGACCCCTAGAAGGGGAGGGGATTTTAAATTTAATGCCTTTAGGCTGCCCCAGCCCGATGTTCAAAGGTTCTAAGTTTGGAAACAAAAGTTTTGCTTCCCATCACAAAGGAGAATTTCAACTTTTTTCAGTTGATAGAGCTGACGATAACAGAAATACTCAAGCATGGAGGTGAGCTGTTTACAGAGGTTACATGAAATTACGTTTATCAGCCAAGTCATGATTGGAGGAGAGGCTGAAATGTAAATTCCTAGGATTTTCAGGCATACATAAAAATGCTATCTCTTCAAATATATGCTCTGAAATGCGTCTCTAAGAACTTTTTTCTCGTTCATATAAAAATACACTTTGAATGACAGGGGATTCATAAGAACAACACTTAAGCAGATAGCAAAAAATTTCCCAAAAGAAGATTTCTGGTTTTTAACGTTCCTATGGTTTTGTATGTATTCTACTATTTTGCTGTCTCTGGATGATATTAGATTATTACTCCAAAAATATATGAGAAAAGCACCTCAAATAATTTGTAGTTGACAATGAAATATAATTTTACTGAAATATATCATGGCAACCTGGTAATTGAATCTTCTAAAATATGATTCTTCTGCATGTCAGTAAGAAGAACTGATGAGAAAAACCAGAAAAGACTGACTTACATGTGCAGTTCAAATTCATGAAACTTGGACGAATTTCAGTGAAAACTACTGCAATAGCCTCAGACCAGAGGCCTCACATACCCTCAGACCAGAGGTCTGGAAGGGTTGGCAAAGGTATGTGAGATAGCTGCAGGCTGTGTTACTGAGAATGATTACACATTAAGCCATTTAAAATTTGTGTTAATATTGACCAATAATTGTAATTCCAATCTCATTGCTCTTGGCACACAATAAAGAACATAAAATACTATAATAACGTGCTGTTTTCAGACGTGCTGATGTGCAGCTCAATTTTGAATTCGCTGAGGCTGGTACAGTTGGCACAATTGTTTCTCAGGTAAAGGGTAGATTGAAAGGAGAAACAAATCACCTTGCTAGTCTTATGTCTAGGGTGATTTCTATCTTAGTTTACTGACAGAATCAGATGGTCTACCTTAAACATAATAACACAGTCAGTATTGCAAAATCAAGATTTTGATTTCCTGTCTGATGGAGCTTCCCATCCTGATGGATAACAGACAGATAACCAAAACAGAAGATATCCCAGCACCAGTCACTAGAGCAGTCCTAAAGAACATGACCGTGGAAGAGATCCTGCTCTTAGATACACAATTTAGCAAGACACTTCAGCCAATGTTTAGCTCTAAGCAGAGCTTTACATCCTTCCCTAAAGGCAGCAAAGCCTTTAAGCATATCTCTGTGTTTAAATATGTTCCTGAATCAGAGCCACAGCCAACTATCAGAAAGCATCTGTTCTTTGATGCTGCCTCAACCCTGTCTAGCTCCCAAATTTTCTGTTTAACATAGGAAATTTAAGTGTATGCCAAGACTTGTTTTCTAGAGTTATTTGTTACCAGGCTGCAGATGGCTAATGCTGCAATTTGTAATTCATACGAGCAACATTCCACCCATTGCATTTCTTAAACTGTATGCTCTTTAGATCAGGAATATATGATTGTTACTTAGGCCAAGAGAGCTTTGATCCTGACTGGGGCTGGAGAAAACTCCTATAGACTGAAAAGTAAATAGTAATAGGAAAAAAGACATTTGTACTACTAGTATGCTATTATGGTATGTGCGCTGACAACCTATTCAGCAAGAAATAGTAAGAACACTTGGGAACTCGACAAGTCTGGGGGTCTCAGTTACATAAATAACGTCAACTAAATGAAACTGTTTATTTTAATTTAATTGTAAAAAGACGTCAAAGGTGATGAAAAGAATTCTGAGGGGCAAATTTCTGAGACTGTAATGATGGATTAAAGATACAGGGTCAGACTGGCAGATGATATAAATTGTTGTTGAAGTCAATGGAGCTATGACAATTTCCTCTGCTGAGAATTTGTCCCATATATTATAAGTTCCTGATTATAAGATGAAAAGAAATAGAAGAACTATTAGGTTTAGTTTTAAATTGAAGCAGCCAATGTTATGATATTCTTGGTATGGATCAAGTAGCTGTCCTCCATACAGACCTTTTTATATCTTAAAAATTTTATGCATTATATGCAGATAAGTATTGCCAGAAGCACTTTCTATTACCAGATACTACTGTAACGAAAGATAGGGATAGAATTTGGAAGGAGACATTCATCATATTTCTTTCTTGAATTAGTTAATAAAAATTCTTTTAATGTGGCACTGAATACCAAGAGGGCTAAGCTTTTACATTAGCAGTATTGGTACTTTATGTCAGGACCTGTTTAAGAAAAGGCATTATTTCTCTTCGTAATTATTTCCTATTAATATTGCTAATAACATTGTACAGCATTTTAACAGAACTCTCCTTGATCAATTTTAAAAGTGGGAATGAAACTGCAGGCTAAAGTTGTTCTTTATAGCTAGCTCTCATTTGAAGTGGAAATGAGGGATTTTCTCTGACCTCGTTCTCTTTGTTCTTGTGGTGGTGGATAGTCACTTCTGGGGAGTGCATGAAATACAGTCATTGCTTTTGGCCCAATACCGCTATCTTTACATTGATAGTATTCATTTGCACAATTAATTACACTGAAATGCTGGGATTTCTAACAGAAATAAGGTGACAATGAAAGGCTAGGAGAATTAAGCCCTGCTGAGCTTTCAAGTAGCAAGAAGTCTAAGTCCCTGAGCTTACTCAAGAAAGCCTTTCGAACATGCTTAAGCCCCATTAAACTCAGTTGCTAGCCATAGCCCCTTTCTTTCGGAAGCTGTAACATTTTGAAGTTTAAACCAAAATCTTAACTGTAAGATTTAGGAGCCATATGAGCAGCAAAGACACAGCTGAAGCAGCCCCGTATCTAAAGCAGCAAAGAAATAGTTTTGTCCTGTGTACGTCTTTCCCTGAAATTGGTAAGATACGTTGGGAAATTACAGAAGTGCAGGTAACCAGACTTTTAAAAGGATTCCTGTAGTTCAGGAGGCCAAAGAAGCTCTGTAAGACATTTCCTTTTAGCATTTTTTTTAAAAAAAACAACTTAATTTGACAGAAGTTACAAGTAGAAATATGTATGCTGGTCTTTGCACATAGCTAAAACTATTGAACTTCTTAGGGTTATCCAACTCAAAGTCTAGAGAAACAAGGCAGAGCAGCAACAACTCACATTTCTGTACTTTCCTATTTATTATTCCTTCATTACTAATAATTAATTTGTGCAATAATTTAGCTTTAGCCACATCTCCTTGTAGCCCGATTAATTATCCTATTTCCTTATCTGTATTTTTTAAGAGTATGTAGCTACCATAAAAAACACTGATGATATGAGTGGTCCAAATTATGTACATTGTCCTTTACTATATATGATCCATGGCGTTCTGGAGATAAAATTGGAGTTGAGCTGTTTACATTAACAAGAAACAAACTACTCAAGAGAATCTCCTACTTAAAGCAGTAGGAGCATTGCCCAAGTAATGAATTTTGTTTCAAATTTAAACTTAAATTCTCCCTTGAGTTGCTCTTATATATATTGCTGGCACCAGAGGCATTTCCAGTATTCCATGTAATCCTCGCTTTCAAGTTTGTAGTAGTATAGCAGTGGCTGAATGTGTTAGCCACTCCGTCAGTCAATTGTTCTCAACACAGTCTAGCTAATTAAAATTTCTTACTAACACATTGCTCATTATCTAATCCAAATGAGAACTGGTGGGAACATTTGTGATGATATTTTAAAATTAATATATCAATAACAAACAACGCAATTGCCATACATTACTTCTAACATATCTTTAAGCCGTTACTGTATCTCAGTGAACTTATCAAGTTCATCTTGTTCAACTAATATTGATTATTAACTGTGAACATTGGTACAAAATTAAAAGTGTAATTATAAAAGCCTATCATTTCTTTGTATTACAGAATTATACATGTTACCATATTAATAATAATTGCTTGTTAATGCATCAGTTCTTTATTTTCAGAGATAAGGGAGCAAGCAGGCCCTTATTTTCAAGGTGTTAATGACTACATTTAAGTAGAAAAGGAAGCTTTAAACACATGGTTATTTATTTTACTTTTTCACAGGAAAGAAAAAAAACCTTAAGATATTAATGTTGAAAAAGCATAACTCAATACTGGGAAATACCATAAATAAAGCTGTCTAATCTTAACAAAGGGTTCTTTTCTATAGGCATTATAATAAAGTCTTTAATTATATGATCCTAACCTGCATTTTTATGTTCAGACAGTGAACAAGATGGCCAATGCCCAGAAATTAGTCATATTATCTTCAAGACCTTCATCTTACTTTTTCAGATATTGGAAGCTATAAAATTAATAAATGTAGGACTCGAGAGACCTAAAAGGCCGAACTAGTTAAAATTATTGGGTAGAATTTCTTGCACAAAAATTGTTTATTTGACAAAAAATGTTTCTTTTAAGGTCATTAACTTCGTGGAAGACTTGGATAATAAATTCAGAGAGTACTTCTTCGTTTTGATGTAGTTGAAATCTTTTGTTCTGAGCTGCTCAGCAATACATCATGCAAGTTTATAATTCCAGTTTTATACCAAGACTGAAAGAGCAATCTGTTTTTCAATGGGCTTTATTCCTACAGTTAAGGCACTGTAACACCAACTTAGAAAATGTATTTTATATCATCATCTGTCACAAGATTACCTTATGATTCAAAGCAAGTCATTTAAACCAGACTTTTGAGAGGAAAGATGTTCCTCATTTTCTGAGTGCTTATCTTGTCACAGCAAAGTTTTCATTTGCAAAAATGCAGCATAGTCACAGCTTCAACTGAGACTAATAGAAGTTGGGCTGTGAAAAAAATAAAGCAATAGCCTATGAAAATCTGTATGTAGATAATTCAAATTGGGCAAAAGCAATCTTAAATCTGCCTTTTTCTAAAGTCTGAGTTTTCTAAATGCAGTTATACTTAACAAATTGGTTTTATTTAAAAACAAATAAAATATAAAATGCAAATATCCTCATTTTGAACCGTTGGAAAACAACATCAAAAAACAGTTGGAATGCCAGCAATCAAAGGACAATTACGTTCAAATTACTATTCATGTCTGAATGGTTTATGGCTAATTCCTAGGAGGAAAATCAGTCTCCGGTGATTTGCCTGAGGTTTAGGGAGTGCATATGATAGTGTTCAGAACTTTCCACCTATTTTATGTACTAAGCTCGTCTTTTCTGCTGTGACAGTCCATCCAATACCAGTCACATCCCGTATCAAAAGTAAAAATACCAGATCAAACTAGTATCCTCCTGTTGCACTTCCTGCCTCCAGGATTAAGTAAACACTTAATAATTCTGAGGGATGCGAAAACACCAAAGCTGAAAAAGTGTGTAAGATACTGCTAAGTTTAAGATTGAAACCTGTATTTAGTCATCCAGGTAAGAGAACCACATAGGGGCACCTCTTTCTGAGCTGGAAGTGATTATTGTTTGCCTCGCTTATTCCTCTGACCCATTCTAGATATACATTTTAAGGTGGGATAAATTGTGCAGTGAGGGTTCTGCTCCCCCTTCACTGCCTGCAGAGGAAATCTAGATGACTAGTTTAGATTAGTTGCCTAACCTGTGAACACCAAAATAACATGATGTGAACATCAGCAACCTCCCATTAGCATCTGTCTAGGAGTGGAGGAATAAAGAAGGAATTTCTTCCTATACAGAATGAGTAACATGTGATTTCCCATATCATTTTGGCATAGGAAATTGTTGAAATTATTCAACAATCAATTTGCATGTCTTCCTGTGAATAGTACTTTTAGGGCATTCAGGCATTTTATCGCAGTGCAAATCTCCAGAGTGTTCTTTTGTCTCTGATTTTCCCCAGGATTTGGGATTTTCCCCATTTTTCCTGTTCTGCTACAGCCCTAGTAGTTTACCCACTTGTTATATTGCAATGAGAGAGGAGGAGATAGAGGCCATGTCACTGATGCCTGCTCACATGATTTAACAGAGATGAGGGAAGAGGAGTATCTCTCTCTCTGTAACCTGTCCCTTTAAAAAATAATAACAATCTGATCATCTTTACTAAATTACAGGACTTTTAACCAGTGTTTCCACCTATTTTGCTGTGCAGATTTGCTCCTTCAACACTGAAGTGAGCTGAAACAGTGACTTACAGCCTGCTTACTTCCTACCTGAAAGTACCATTTTTCAACAATCTTGTCAGCCAAGATTAAAAGGCAAAAAACCACAAAAGGTCATTAATAAAATGATCGCTTTCTAACTTTGTTCTTACCTGTTGTCAATTACTTTGAGACCTTAGTACACCTCTTTTTTTCAGCAACAAAGTAGTAAAATGTTTGTGGATAAGATACAATTCTTTTTTTTTTTTTTTTTTTTTTTAATTCTTTTGCAGCTCTACAGTTTACCCAGTAGCTGTAGGTGCTTTTTGCCTGGAAGCAACATTGACAGTCCAATTCACGTCCTGTTGTCCCACAAGTTGTAGTTCTCTGCCCTGAGCACTTCTGGTACTCCTTTTCTGTATGTGGAATAGACAGTAAATAGTTAAGTGTCTCCCACTGAAAGCCCCCAAAAAAGGAAGAAACAACCTGATGCGGACTCGATGCCCACGGAACGATAAACAACAGGTTTTCTTGAAGTAGCCTTGAATATCTGTGGCTACGTTTTGGCATGCTCTTTCAAAAATGGTCTACAGCATTTTAAATTCCTTCCTGTTAGCTGGGCCCTATGAAGTGTTTTGGTTCATTTTTCTCCCCTCTCTGATACACAAGGGTTTGTGAGAAAAAATAGAGAGAAAAGAGTAGTTCTTTTAAGAGTTTTCTGTACAGTAACAGTAATCAGCCATTATATGAGACCGTACGTTTTCCTTCTCCTTTATGTCTAAAGATTTCTCATCGTAATTAACTGACAACAGCAATAATTAAACAAACAAACAAACAAACACACTCTTCTACCAAAGTAACATTCTTGATGAATTGTGTCGATAGGGTTTTTTTCTTATTGCTCACCATGTGTCTGAGTGGCCAGCACCAAGCAATTAAAAGAGACAGCCGTATGAACTACATACTGCATGTTACAGAAAAAAAAGGTTGGCAATCTGAGCCTGGATTTCCAGTGCTCTTTGATGCCTGCCATGAAAATAATTTATGCAAATAAGTAGCACACAAGCAGTAAACATGATCAGCAGGAACTCATCCTTCTGCTTTTATTCATATAAAAGGCTGTTCCTCTATTTCAGCTGTCTGTCGGTATTTGTTTTTGTTATCACCATCCACTGTTCAAAAATTATGTGATAAAGTACCTGTTTCCTGCAAAACCGGGCTAGTGGGGCAGCTAAACAGCTTTCTACCAGTTACTGTTTCACAGAAAATGATGGGATGAATTAAAAGGCTTTCATATTATACGCTTGCTAGCAGGGACACTGAAATTCAGCTTGAGTATCTGATAGCTACGGAAATCTCCATAAGTCAAAAGACAAGAACAACGTGAAGAGAACTTTTTTGTTGCAATAGGCTTTTCCGTGACGGTTAAGCTACCCACCTTCAAGCTGTCTCACAAAGCCTGGGCCTCTGGTTTCTTGTTTCAACTCAATCCTGGAGCTCTTAGCTTTCCAGGTTGGTTACGTGTGAAGCAGTCATGCTCTAATTCCTGGAAGAAATGGAGAAAACACAGCATGAGATGGCTGATCGATGACAAGTAAATATGATAGAGGAACTGCTTTAACATTATATTTACATATATAGATATGAAAATAAATAAAAGTGTGAAGAATGAAAGTAAATCTCTCGTGCTGATATAGCCAAGTCTTTTACTTTCCTTACCAGCTTCACGTGGAAGTGATTCACTTCTGCTGGGTTAGTTTTCTGATAGTTTGGTGGGCTGACTCAGAGGCTCAACTGTGCAGTCCAGCTAGTTTGAGGGAAGAAGACAGAATGGTAGAGCTGAAAGCAGGAACAAAAAAAAAAACGGGGAGTAAAGGAAGTGGGACAATAGGATTTTTCCCTTTTACTAGAAGTGCTGTTGGAGCAGATCAGCTTTCCCGTCAGACTAAAATTAAGAAAACGTGTTACCTGAAAGGTGCAAAGAACTCACCTTAAAGCCAAATGGAAGGTAACTATGTGTTTCACTGATTCAGTTGTCAGCCTCTGTCTTCTGAGACAATAGCTCTTTTCTTAAGCTTTGCAGTGTTAAAAACTCTTTTTTGCTTTTGCCATAAGGTTTGCCAGGAGTTGAGAAACATCTTAGCAGTGAATTCACTGAAGGCTTTTATTTTGTTCACAACGGTGGTGCTGAACCCTGGAACAGGGGCATTGGTCCCTGGGAATGTTCCTGCTTCGGCTCTGCGAAGCTGCGGAGGCACGTCTGGAGGTCGGTAACACCAGGTACTGACTAAAACCAGAGTCAGAGTTAGCACACGCGTAAATTGCTTGGTTGCCATCAGAGCAATGACGAGAAGACACGAGACTCGCATGAACCCTTCAGAACCGTGTCAGTGATGGTACAAACACCGCGGAGAGCCTTAGAGTTTAAGGAGAGGTGTATTGGAGAAAGATCATGTAAGTGGTGGAGAAGAGGTCATGAAATTCAAAGGAAATGGGTCAAGGGTTTTCAATAAAATTGGGGTAAATATTAGTTAGTGTGTATGATATGTGAACTGAAAAGGAAGGTAGGTTTTTTGAGGTGCAGTAATATTTTTTGCGTGCAGTATTTCCTGATGAGGAACTGCAGATACATTTAAATTTTGCCATTTACTGGAAAACTCATAAAGAAGGACAGAGCAATATCAGCATCCATGTTTTTTTCCAGAGCAAATGCTTTCTCAGCAATATGAACGATCACTTTCGTGCCCTCAGAGAGGCAAATTTAATCCAGTGTTCTGAGACTGCTTGTTTTCTGACATTGTGTTTATAGTGAAAGCAAGTGATTATTAAGAAAACTGATTAATCAATTGGCACAAGTTTACGGGAAGACTCATTTAACTTGGCACTCGGGGGATGCTGTACTGTAGCTGTATTGCATGTTTCAGAGCTCAGGGAGCAATATACCCACCAAAGAAGAGAATGAAGCAGTTTGTTTGCTTGTGTCCACAGTAAAATAACTTTATTAGGAATAATTAATAGGACTTCAAAAATAACAATCTTAAAATAACAGTTTCCAGCCATAGAAGTCATTAATTTTCTACTAAGTGAGGAGTATGTGTGGCAAAAAGCCTGACACATTATTACATTCCTCCAGCATTGTGGTTTCCATCATTTCTTTGAAATCCATACCTTTCATGCACAGTTCATTAACACTGATCAAAGCATGTGTCTTTCTAATAAAGTCAATTTTTCCTCATAATCTTTTGTAGATGTTTCACTTCATGTAATATTTTGGATGTTCTTTATCCTGAAGTCTCATTTTTAATGTGTGGCTGTGGTCAGAGAAGTGACAGTATATAAATGACATCTTGGTTTACTATATTTATTCTCTCTCAATGACGTCCATAGCAAGTTTCTCACTTTACAAGTCAAAACAAGATTTTGGTAACTGCCAATACTGTACTTTCAAACTGGTGCCTGGAAAATCAGCTGTTTGTCTCACTGCAATGTCTGTGCTAAAACATAGCATTTCTTCATGCCATATAAGATTCACTTTCAAAAGTAAAGTAATTTCTAAACTTGCAATCAAGATATTGCATGTACAAATCTCAGTAATGACTGAAGAGTTGCACCTCTCACTAAGCAGCAAGGTGTGTGGTGGTCTGAATTTTATATAGGAATATCTGCTTTGCACATTGGAAAGACTGAAACCTGGCTGTTTGGCCCCTACGACTGGCTCTGATTAATTTCTGACTCCTGATGAAGGTGGTAGTTAAGTACATCCACATCTTTTATTGTGGGATTTCAGTAGGGTTTGAGGATATGATGAATATCCTGAAGCAACATCTCTAGTAATGGAAAGTAAAAAAACAAAACAAACTTGAACTGGGTAAGATGAGGTCAAAAGTGACAGCAGAATCAGCAGACAACACTCTGGAGGTTAAGTGCATGATGATAAAGAAAAATATTAGGAAAAAATAAAGACAACTGAAAAACATGCAGTCAAATCGGTACTCCTGCTCCACCCAAAATTTCTTTGCTAAGTCCAGTTTTGTTACCTTCTCTGGTAGGGAATGATCTTGATCTCCTCATTCCACAGATTTTCTCTTGATTGCACTGGCACCGCTCGTAAGTATAGCACTGCAGCTCTGCATTAGAAGAGATAAGCATAGGCTTGATTCTTTCTCACTTTTGTTATTTAAAAATATCTAAAGTTTCATCATTAAGATAGAGGAAGAAACCCTTTCCAGGCAGAGACTGCAAGACAAAAAAAATTTTGTGACTGCAAAATTCAATAATTATTTACTAGAGGTAGAAGAACAATGCATTCATTTTGAAATGGCAGCATTTACTGATACAGGTAACTACAAGTAATTTCTCGGTGCTTGCTGAAGAATCTGTTTTTATTTTTTCAGGAGGGCTCTTTTTGTTATGCTTTACATACATTAACAGCAGCCTTAGTAGGGAATCAACAGTTTTATGTCTACTAATAAACTTCCCAGTTCCAGATTATTATTTTGTTGTTAAACTATACACCATATCATTGAAAGGCATTACAGAGGTTTCTCTGCTACTTCTCTTTAATGTTGTTGTAAATAATGGTGTGTATATGTCAGTTTAGGGTGAAGCTTAAATCCTCTGCTTTGTCAGTGATAAAAACAGATAAAGATTTCTTGAGAGGTTGTTTAACATTAATGTTTCCACCTGCTTCACCTTTAAAATTGTGCACTTGTGAAAAAGTATGATAAAAAGAGAGCTATTTTGGTATGCTGTGAGGTACATTAACTCATGGAAGAGCTTGTAATATTTAAAATGTAGAATGCACAAAATGTATATATAACATATAGACATATTTATATGACTAAAGAATTGTTATAAGACTGTAGATACGAAGAAATACAAAGACAGATGCAATAGTAGGATGTATTCAATAGCACTAATTATGTAAGGGCTGAAAATATCTCATATTCCCCTGTTTTACCATGCTAATAACCTTCTAAATGTTTATCATAAAGATTTTCCATGCATGTTTTCTGCCTGAAGAGGCGTGTTATTAATTATTATTACCATTTGCTTGAAAAAAAAAATTGGTCTTCTGTGAGGTTAAGTGTGAAAAAACATAGCCTCCATCCTTTAAAAGAAAACATTAATCCCATTTTCAAATCAGGTTTCAAAACATGGCTGAAATTTGAGACTTTATAACTGGGATGAACATAATCTTATTTGTAGAAGTTAGGGATGGGAAACAGCAGGTCAACCAGATTAGCATAGTGATTCCAGAAGCACATATGTTGGGCTAGCACATTTTTAGGTTTTTGGAGACTGACAAAGCAGTATTCAACCAGCCATCATCCCAACATTATGGGATTCTTCCACCCCTGGTCGTCTCTTGAGAAGGAGCTCTTGAATCCTTCGTATAGACAGCTGGATGCCTCACGTGAGGAATTTACTTCTCTCTTTCTTGTGCCATTCCCTTTAAATTCAAGGGGATGGAGACAGAATAGCCCAGACTTCAAAATTAGAGCTATCATGGTATCTACATATCCGGGCACTTGATTTATGCCTCCAGAAACTGGTGGAGTTTTCCTGTAGCTGTATCATGACTTTTAGTTTGTTGACAGACCAATCTGTTGTAACAAATGGTGGTGACACTTCAGAGGGCTGGGCAGCTTTCTTCTTTCCCTCAGTGGCTCCCTGCACGGTCAAGCAAGAGCAATATCGTGCTCTGCTGGAAGCCCATTTTAGGTTTCCTGCACTGGAAGAAGGTTCACACATACTGATCTTCCAGCAAAAATGGAAATATGAAAAACAGACTGAGCAGCTCTCCATGACTGAAAAGCTTGCAGTACAGTCAGAAAAAGGAAAATACCACAGGCTGATTTTTTAAAACTGTGTTTCTATTTTCTCTGTTTCTGATGCAATGACACATACAGTTCTTGACAGCACATTAATCCAATATGCAGCAGGATGCTTTCCTTTTTTTTCTTTTTTCCTTCTGAATTTGGTATGCAACTTGGCCTCCTATGTCTAGCATGGGAGAAATCCACACCAGAAGATGATTTTTGCAGGTGAGGCAGTGAATTCCCAATGTCAGAAGCAGTAAACTGTGCAAACTCAAGTCGAAGGCAGGCAGAATTGCTCACTGGATAGGACAGATGGCTTGTGGGTACTGGCTGTCCCTGATCTGCAGGATGCATTTTTTTGAAATCACAGTACCTCTTCATAACCTGGGTTCTACTTGATTTTAGTTTTTTAGGTCACCTGCCACATGGGGGGGGACAGGGTGTCAGAAAAATGTCCCTTGAAAAGTACGAGGTAGATGCCTGAAAGCTTTTTAACATGGGAAGGATAGAGTCCAGGCTCATTAATGCTTTTATAAGTCTATATTCACTTCAGTAAAGCCAATGTTACTCTATATCACACAACTGCTATGTCCAAACAGATAGTTAGATGATAAAAAGACCTCACACTTTAGAAAATAATCAGTCTCTTGGAGATCCTGACAGTGCATGTAATGTAAAAATACCAATTTCACTGAGAACTTAGAAGGGCCCCCAGGATGTGGTAGATGATTCTGCCTTCCAGTTTTCCCCAGGGTGGAAGCCTGTCGCTCTTGATGTATGACACAGACTAGGAGCTCTCAGTAGTGCCTACTCAACATACAAATGACAGATGTAAGTTTTAACCTCGAGATAATAAAAACCAAGAGAGAAACATAGCTGCATGCAGAACCTCATTCGCAAATCCTGCCCTGAAAACAGAGATGTAAAGAAGAGTCCCAGCCCTATCAGCAGCACCTTGACCAGTAGGCCACATCATCAGGCAGAAGAAAAGAAACTCTACTTTGGGCATCTGCGGGCTTTTCTACTGTTATGGTGTACATCCTTCCCGAGACCCAGGAGGCCCAGTCAGAGCACTGAAGCCCAAGTGTACTTCAATGCAAAGTACATCAGACATACCCACATCTCCTTCTCACGCCGTTTGTAGGAAGAGTTGGGAAAAGAAGCGGACGTGAATTTCATTACTAGTCCACCTGGCTTGTAGAGAAATAAATACAATTTGATACCCCATTTTAATAATATTCAGAAATGTGCAGACGAACGCTGAAAAGTAAAGTAAGGGTATCAGGATTTATTTTCAGCCTTTCTGTTCAATATATTGTGTGCCATCACACATTATCTTTTATTATACACACAAGTCTCTTTAGAACACTGTTTCTATATTTCTTGCAAATGGGAGACAGCTCCTTCTAGGTTATTATTTTATTGATATAGTGCCATAAGTGCATGCAGCAAATGTCCATAAAGTGTTGTTTCAATAGATCTTTTTTACTGTGGGCTTTTTCTCAGGTGGTTTCCTCAATTCATGCTTACCTAATCATATTTCCTCTGATCACAAGCCTTTGATAATCAAGGCACTAAGTACTATGTGTTTAACTTGTGTCTTTTTTTCTTGAAAAATACCTCTTTCAAGATGCCTTGAGGAAAAATAAGTGTTCATTCCTCTGCTGCATTGCTGTTTATTGAAGCCTGACCCACTGAGTTCAATCAAAGTCTGTCCACAGTCTTTATAAGAAATCCAAGGAGGAACCCTTAGGAGAAGAGAAGTGTTGCTTTTGGCAGAATCCTTTGTGCTCTTCAATATTTTATGAAGGAAAATAAACAGGCTCATGAGAAGGACAATGTACTTTGGCATTCCACGTATTACAGTCCCGTCAGAGCAAATATAAGCTACTTGTTGAGTCTTTATACAATGTGGTTTCATAACCACCATGATCTAAATACTTGACCTATCAGGCAATAAAAGCAGTCTCTTGCAGTGACAGGACTGTTAAAGCAGCATCATGACATAAGCAAAAGCAATTGCAGTTTCCAGAGATACCATGTATAGCTCAATAACCTAAAGCCTTCAGGCTGTGGAGGAGGACCAGAAGGTAGGTCAGAAAGCATCTGTCAATAATTTAAGTAAGAGAGCAGCACAAAAGAAAGCACAGAACAATTCAAACTATGTGAGAAGGAATAAGTTGTTATATAGAATTCATATTAATAACAGACCATAAGAAATTAATTAAGAAGTTTCTATAATAAGAATACAAATAGGTATTAAACATGCTAATTAACTTACCATTAAAAGGGTTTTGGGGCGGGTCAGTGGATTTGTAGCATATGAGACTGATTCTTTGTTTCCTCCAGAAACAAAGTTTATAATCTATCATGCTGTCAATATAATTTTGTTCACGTGCATGTCAGTCTGTCTGTTGTCTCAGAATTTGATATAAAGGTTAAAGTCCTAAAGATAATTAAGCTTCTACAAAACTTGTGAAAATAGCCGGCCTGCCAAAGAAAAGTTTGATAAGATCCCCAACTCAGGTTACAGCTTTCACTTACACCTTACTGAAAACACAAAATCCACACAGGGCAGAGCACATCTAAGTGGCTCAAATACAGAAAATTTTCAATTGGAAATCACCAGGCTTGAGACACCTAAGCCAGTCAAGAAAAAGGCACAAACCCATAGTCCTTCCTCACAGAACTACATGTTTAATCTACTTCCCCCATGGCCCTTGCCTTTGTAATCTATTCTTAAAAACACAACTTTCAGCGTCTTAGAAAGATGAACCAAGGAGTATTTTCTGCACGTTGCTACTTACAGAAAACGGTGCTTCAGAAATACAACTTCTACCATTATCTATGGTTCACCTGTTGCCTCTCTTTGTAGAGTTGCCTGTATCCCAGATGGTCTCTACCTGTAGTTCTGAAGTGCTGTGCTGGGGGTGGTTCCCATTCTGTCCTGTCTTCAAATGTTTTGACCCGTCTTTTGCCTTTTATTCTTTTCAGCCTTTCATTCAAGGTACAAGATCTTTCTTTCCTGGAGGAACAGCTAGCAGTCTCTATTATACTAACGACTTGCAGGCTTCCTTCATAGTTTACTGGGAAAAGAGCAAAACACAAATTAAGATCTAGCCTTTCTAATGATGGGATCTTCGAAGACACTCAACATCTCTTAAAATTAGTGTAATAGCAGTAGCTACAGAAGGATGCATCTATAACTGTTGCTGTACACCTTTTCATGCCTGATTAGTCTCTTCCAAAGACGTTCCTTGTATCAACATTTTGTATTAAAATCTTTATGAGAGAGAGACACTAGAGACGCAGCATAGCTCAGAGCGAGTTGGAAATGGAGGAACTCACTCAAAACTTGGTTGAAACATTAGATGGTGTCCGTGATGCCCTATCTAAATTGATGGTGCTGTATGAGTGTAACAGAAAACCGAATTACACTTCAGCTGTAGTGAGAAACTGGAACTCACACACTGCTTTTCTCAGAAGAATATTGCATTTTGTTTTGCTTTGACCCAATGCTTTGACCATTGATCAAGCTTAGTGCAGCACATAGAGAAGACAGCTACTGTATTCCACATCTAAGAAAGAGACAATGCATGCACAATTAGAGCACAAATTCGCATCCCCTATGACTTAAAAATCAGTTTAAGCTGAAGAGGAAGAAGATGTGAAGACCTAATGGGTTCTAGAGAAACCAATGCTGCAGCCAGCAGGCTGATAGTGACTGAGACACAGCCCGCCCAGACCCCACCACACAGGTGTAACACCACTGCACTCCTTTTAAATTCAGCCCTGCATATCCTGTTCTGAATCCGAAAGCCAAGGATGTGCTTCCTCTACTCCTTTTCATCTCTTGGTGTTTCCTCCAGACTTGACAGAAAAACAGACTGAGATTCATTTGACACAGTAGGCGACTTAGTTGCTGTGACTCTTGTCTAGCATTTGTGGTGCCTGTGTTAGCTCCAAGCTTTCGTTCTAGGAGTAACACAAGAGGGCTTTTAATTAAGCTTTCCAGATAAAGGATCCCTATTCTTTTGTCCTCTACCCTCACTGTGATACCTCCGTGGATCTCAGGAAGTTGTAAAAGGTATTTGGTAAATACAAAACGTATTTGGTAAATAAATGTACCAAAACTCCCCAACACCTTTGTGCGTGGCATTGTCATCAGCTCATAGCCAGCAAATACTTTCTCCGAGGTCTTGCTGGTTAGTACTGCCATTAAACTGCCTCCTTCTGCTGAGCTTTGGCATGGAGTGAACAGCAAAAGAGTATGGATGAACTACATAAGCGTTCAAAGAAAACATGGGAATTCCTGGCTACGCAGAGGCTGAGATGAACGGAATAGTTTTCACCTATTCCCCTTATTCTCCAGCTGTAAATTGTGCATGATCCCTGAAGAATAATCCCTCCAATATCTCTCAATTGCTGAAAATGGCTGCTGTGAATTCTCTGAGAAGCATCATAATTTCATAGTGTGTTTGTTGCTTTTCCCACAACTCTTTGCTTTAATGTCTAATAACTAAATAATGTCATCAGGTATACGGACATAGCTCCCACTGGCTTCAAAAGCAAATAAAGAAGGGAAATTTACTTCATCTATGTAAATGAGGCCTTATCGTGCTATGCAATACTGCAGACACTAAGGAAGTTATGCTAGCAAAACTCTTTATAGAAGGCAATTCTGCTTAATGCAAGAAAAAAAAAATGACAGAAATTGTGAGGAAGGGAATAGGAGTGCACATTTACCCCTTTAAAAGGTTGCAGCCATAAAAACAGTGCTTAATTCCAAAGCAAGACACTAAGTACGGTAAGCTGAATATTAAAATAAAGTTTATTTGGCAGTAAACTGATGAACTTTAAGAGTGTAGTGAACTGTGTGCCTTGTATACACATATTAAGCAAAAACCCTTTTGGTTAAACTAATGTTCAAGGTACAATCGAGAGACACAAAAGCAAGAAAATGCCCAGGATATGCCAGAATTAATGATTTGGGGGTAGTAAACCCCAGGTTTTATGATATTATGTATTGTTTCTAGACTTAGTACCAATAGTGTCAGCTAAAGACTCCGAGGAAAATAGCTTGACTGGTGAAAGAGGCCTTCCATTAAAGACATAATATTATAAAGACTTCTATTATAAATTTGGTATTTTTAATGACTTCACTCTTTCTAAGCTTTAAAGTAGCATCCCTACAACAAAGTTTTGACTTCAGACCATCAGTTGTCTGAGCAGGTTGAAAAAAGCATCTTTACCATAATCATTGTGTTTGCCAGAGAATAAAAACCTCCACTTGCTTTTAGTTTATCAAAAGACAAAGGAGATGATGACATTTACTGTGTGTTTTCTTTCTCGTCTTTTTTTTTTTTCTTTTTTTCCCCTCATGGCTTGTTCCTGGATACTTAAATATATTGTTTCACCTACTCTTCCATAGGCACCCACCTGTGATGTCTGTCAGAAAGGCTACCAGAGTAGATGGCTCTTTGGATTATCCCAGTTTGGCCTTTCGTATATTCTTATGAGCATGTAAACACTGAATAAAGCTGCTAACACCATTTACACGCCAGGCTGTCACTGTGGATTAAGCCTTGCTTCTGGAAAGAAGTGGACATAGATAGTACTGAGATATCTTAAGCAAAGTTGTATCTTGCTCTCTCGTCTTTCTTCCACAATAATGCTCTATCTGAATTAGATAAACAATCAGGAATGTTCTCCTCTGATGGACAGGAAACCTGCCATTTTCTCTTTAAAATGCTAAAAGACATTTATTCGTAGAGACATCCCTGCGCACAAATGTATTTAACTCGTAGTTGTAATAGAATAATTTACATGTGTTCAGAAGTAGCGATGGCCATGGGTGAGCATTCGTCTCAAAGGTCATATCAACTGATAAACAAATATCTTCAATGGTAACGATTTGTCTGAAAGCATTTACAATTAATTGCTGCTTCTCAATACTTATTGCACTTTCTTGAAAAGTTTCTAGATTAGATGTCTGTTAATTGAGCATTCAGAGGGGATTTTAATGTGGCATCAACATTACTGACATATCGGACAGTAATTTAAACACCAGTAAACTTGGCAATAGTCAGTGATTAGTAAATATATGTCTAATTATACAGTGGTAAGAAGCAGTTTGAAGGAAATTTTAAACTACTTCCTTATTATTCTTTATTTTGTTAATATTCTGTGCCTGTAACAGGAATGCTCTAACTTGATCCTCCATCTCAAGTTTAGAAGAATCAGTCCTGATGTTACTTGTAGGGTTGCCAAAAAAATTTTCATAAAATTATCTTTTTCTCATAAGTTTTCAACAAAACATTATTTTTGGAGGGGGGGGATAAGACATCTTTCTGCGTAGAATTTTCACTGTTTGGAACTTCTATTCATATTGGGAAAAATGAGCATGTTGCCTAAATATGAAGCATATATCAGTAGTTATGCCCCCAATCTCCTTCACAAACTGTCTTCTCCAAGGCAATATTTCTAATAATGTACTGTTGTTAGGGGATCCCAAAACCTGCTGTAGTCCAAGGAAGAATAAGTACAGAGAAAAATAGCTTAGCTGGCAAATCAGTCTCTGGAGAAAATGGCAGAAGGACACACCTGAACTACAAATCCCAAAGGAAACTGTTGTAGCAATATATAAAAACAGCCTATCAATGCTGAATAAAAAATTTTCAACTGCTATAATTTACTTTCACAGAAAAGCTGTCTCTCGTGCGAGTAAATCATCTTTTATAATAAACTCTAGATGTCATCCAGATAATGGGTTCCAAAAAAGAAGTGATTGTTCTTCAGTGCAGACACTCCCAGGTTTTATTGGGTCCTGACATTTTCAAGTATGCTCTAACTCCAAATCTCATTATTTGTACTGTATCCCCATTAAAACTTCGACAGTCATGCTTTTCCTTCACATTTTTAGTTCCCTCGGTCTAAACAATCCTAGGCCCTCATAAACTGAGATGACAGGATCCTAAACCCAGCTCTAATTAGAGTAATCTTGTCTTTTTACTAATTTAAAAGTCCAAACAGCAGTCTATTATCTTATGCAAATTACATCACGTATGGAAAAAACCTTGGTATTAAAAGGCCCTATGTGCTGGTTTGGCGCCCAACGTGGGGCTCGAAGGGTTCGAGATAACGACAGATTTGATTGGAATGTGCTAGATGGAATTTATTGCTGTTATTGCTGTTTAGCTATTAATCGGCAGGCTCCTGTGCTTGCCATGGGACTTGCTTGCCTCACCGTATGTTGGAGTCCAGTGCTCGTTAGTGGCTGCTTTTTGCTTTCGCTGCTTGCTTTGCTTATCATCTTACCCTGCTGTGCCCAGGAACATTTTGCTAACAGCAACGGCCGTGTGCATGGGCTGGCAGACGGCCAGGGCATCGCTGCTGTTCCTGTGCTGCTGTACTGGACAGGCTGGAACCCTGGTTGTGAACTCAAGTCAAAGGGACCGTGACCTGCGGATGAGTCCACGTGGGAGCGGGACACCCCGAAGAGTCTGTGGCTGGGGATGAGTCCTCGCCAGAGCAGGTACATCTCAAAGCGTCTGTGGCCGTGGTTATGTCTGTGCCACAGCAGGTGGAAATCCCTTCTCTGAAGGGATTGTGGCCCAAGGAGAAGTCCACGCTGGAGAAGGTACACCTTGAAGCATCCGTGGCTGTGGGTCAGTCCATGCTGCAGCAGCTACACCTCGAGGCATCAGCGGCTGTTCATGAGGTCATGCTGGAGCACCTCAAAGCGTGTGGCCATGGATAAGCCCACGACAGAGCAGGTAGACCCCTAAGGGACTGCAGCCATGGGTAACGCCATGTTGGAGCAGCTTTACTTCTGAAGGGACTATGGCTGTGGGTAAGGCCACGCTGAAGCAGGCATGTCTCTGAAGGCATTGTGGCCCATGGATAAGGCCACACTGGAACAGATGCACCTCAAAGTGAC